>NC_143043.1:37609946-37949946 GCF_057628025.1 Oncorhynchus mykiss
ACATTAAAATGTTCTCTCTGTCCCATGGCAAAATGTGTTGAATTGCAACCCCCCCCCCCCCCCCCGCACTTTGCTTTACATCAAAATAACTTCATGAAATGGATGAGTGGAGAGAAGATTCAATAGCTCCCACACTCTTTTTCTCACTCCCTCTTTCTCTCACTCTCTTTCTCTCTCTCCCCCCTCTCCTGCTTTCTTTCTCCCACTCTTACCCCTGTATCTCCTCCCTCCCTCTCTCTCTGTCATTCATTATCTCTCCCCCTGTCACTATCATTCCCCTTCTGATCATCCACACCTCTCTCCCCTTCAGGCCATGAGTTGTTGTCGGAGCTGCAGCAGCGGAGGTTTAACGGGGCAGAGGGAGGTGGTGTGGCCTGGTCCCCCATGGATGACGAGCTACTGGCCCAGCCACAGGTACAATGGAATAGAATAACTTTATATTTCCCAGAGGGAACTTCAGTTGTGTCAAGTCAGATAAGATGTAAAAATATATAGTAAACATATAACAGCAAAATTCACACATAACATACAAATACTATATACAATACATACAAAGACTATATGCAAGGTAAGTAAATGTTAAATTATTTCAGGTCATGAAACTGCTGGACTCACTCAGAGAACAATACACCAAGTACCAGGAGGTGTGTCGCCAACGCAGCAAACGATCCCAGCTGGAGGATATACAGACCAAGGTCATGCAGGTACTGCACACACACTGCCCTATATCACATCACACACACACATATGCACGCACAGAGATGCGAAAACACACACTATTCACACACTGCACACACACACTATGACATCGTCAACACCAACCCACTGACAAGCCTACACACACTGCCCTAATGGATCCAAAACACCAGCGTAGTGAAAGACTGAGGCCAGGATTCAAACAAACGGATATTTCAGACATCGCAGTGACCAGACTGAAGGAGAAGTATAGAGTAGGGCTGCTCTTTTTTCCATTGTCTTTTGCACTTTGTTTCAGAGAGGTTTAAAAGCTATACACACACACATGATTTTATGAGGATTAGTTCACCAGACATCCAGAGAAAGACCAATGGTTGTAATTCTCAGGAACTAGGGAATGTGATGCTTCAATGGAACTTAATTTTCAATTGAAGCCTTGCCTTCTTCAGTGTATTCAAAGCCAGACCCTTGTGATAAATTGTCTGACTGACCCTGTAACCGACTCATATTAAAGCCTTTTCGGTTAGGTCTTCTCGTTCCAAAGTCAGCGTTACATACCACTGAATGGAAAAGCTAACTTCCCAAAGACTGTTGACTTCGAGTCTCTGGCGGGGATACTCATCAGTCGACACACACACACACACACACACACACACACACACACACACACACCCTCAGCACACATGGCCTTCATCCCAGCACACATGGCCTTCATCCCAGCACACTTCTTCCTTGGCACTACCTAATTTCCTGTCTGTAACCATGAAGGGCAAACGCCTTTTCTCCCATTGGCCAATAGATCTAAAACAGTGGTTCTCAACCTTTTTTGGTCACTGAACCCACAATCACATATTTCTCTGACAGAAGTACCCTCTCATTTGCAACTGACCATTAGACCTATTTTCTTATGAGTCTTCTCAATGTAGGCTATCCCCTGTGGATAGGCCTGGTGCCTCAGGGATACAATTTTGAATGTTTTACAGTGCAAAGCGGAACAATTTTGAATGTTTTACAGTGCAAAGCAGATGATATTGGATGATAAAACTGTACCAATGAGGAAGTGAGCAGATGATGAGATGTGTTCCATGGAATGGACGGATTCTATTTTAGATTTGACAGATTCTAGATTCTAAGGGAATGAGCTGTCTGTTGCTATGGTGATGAAGATGTTGTTCAGTAGGCAGTAGTCTAGGAACATATAGAGAAGGAGCTGCCAGATTTGTCATAATAGCCCGGAAGTAAAACATTGAATACATGGAGAATGGTGGGACATTTTTTTAATTTAAATGTATTTTTGTAAGGGCTGTGGTCACCATTCAATTATTACATAAAATATATATATGTCACTGTAGTGGGGAGCTATTTTATATTTTTTTCACAGGTCCATTATCTTCCGATGTACGTCTTATAGCAACCAGTGGAGGCTCCTCAGAGGAAGGGAAGGACCATCCTCAGTGAATCATACAAATAAAAATAGTGAAACATTAAAAAATTCAGCCTTTTTAGATAAAACTATTCTAAATTTATTCACGTCACCAAATAATGTATTAAAATACACTGTTTTGCAATGAAGGTCTACAGTAGCCTCAGCAGCACTGTAGGGTAGCGCCATGGTGTAGCTGGAGGACAGATAGCTTCTGTACTCCTCTGGGTACATTGATTTCAATACACAACCTAGGAGGCTCATGGTTCTCAAGCCCCTTCCATAGACTTACACGATAATTATGACAGCTTTAGGAGGACTTCCTCCAGCCTAACAGAACTCTTGCAGCATGAACTGACACGATGTCCACCCAATCAAAGGATCAGAGAATGAATCTGGTACTAAAAGCATAAGCTAGAGCTAGCTAGCACTTTATAAATGTGGTTTGTAGTTGACTCAAAGAGAGAGAAAGACAATAGTTGAACAGTTTTTGAAAAAATGTGTCTTCCAAAATTAAGAAGAAGCAAGAGAGAGAGAGATATACTGTAGCTATATTTGGTTGTATTTATAAAAAAAATAACTTTCACTTAGCTAGCAAATGCAGCTAGGTAGTTTAGCCTACTCAAACACACGGCTCAAACAGAGAGAGATGCAATGTTAGCTAGCTGGCAATGGCTATCCAACACTGGAACTCTTCCAAGTCATGGTAAGCTTTTGGTTTTATTAATTTATTGCCCTCTGGGTGTAACTGCTAAACTGCATTCTGATTGAAAACTGTACTGCATGATTTTAGTGGGTTTACTAACGTGTTAATTCTAGTAGTTCTTGTTGACTATAACGTGACAACGGGCAAGAAAAAGTATGTGAACCCTTTGGAATTACCTGGATTTCATAAATTAGTCATAACATTTGATCTGATCTTCATCTCAGTCACAACAATAGACAAACACAGTGTGCTTAAACTAATAACACACAAATTATTGTATTTTTCTTGTTTATATAGAATAAATTTTTTAAACATTCACAGTGTAGGTTGGAAAAGTATTTGAACCCCAAGGCTAATGACTTTTCCAAAAGCTAACCTGGAGTCCAATCAATGAGACGAGATTGGAGATGTTGGTTAGAGCTGCCCTTTCCTATAAAAACCACTCATAACATTTGAGTTTGCTATTCACAAGAAGCATGTGAACCAAGCCTCGAACCAAAGAGATCTCAGAAGACCTAAGATTAAGAATTGTTGACTTGCATAAAGCTTTCCAGGGTTACAAAAGTATCTCTAAAAGCCTGGATGTTCATCGGTCCACGGTACAACAAATTATCTTTAAATGGAGAAAGTTCAGCACTTTTGCTACTCGCCTAGGAGTGGCCATCCTGAAAAGATGACTGCAAGAGCACATTGCAGAATGCTTAATGAGGTTAAGAAGAATCCTAGTGTCAGCTAAAGACATACAGAAATCTGTGGAACATACTAACATCTCTGACGAGTATACGATACATAAAACGCTAAACAAGAATGGTGTTCATGGGAGGACACCACAGAAGAAGCCACTGCTGTCTCCCAGTGTGGCTAGTTCCTGGGGTATTGTATGTTCCTAGGCAGCAGTAGGATTAGTTTGGCTTGGGGAGTTTGGCCTAGTTCTTATCTGCTGGGAGTAAAGATGCTGTGTAGTGAGTGGGGGAGTAGGTTGTAAGCTGTATTGCTCCAAGCTCTGTAGGAGACAGGCGGTAGAATTGCCTCACCAAGCTAAAAGCTGATGCAGAAGAAAATCGCTCTATCAAACTCAACACACTGAACCATTTCATCACCCCTCTTACACAGTACAGTGGATTCTAAACACCTCTTCTTGATCCTCTGTAAATGCTGCTTTAATATATTTGAACCAGATGTTGAATTAGATTGATCTTGTTATTCGATATTCCCTTATCAATATTTACTTTATAGGTAACTTGGCAAGCCCTTGTTCTGTGCTGACACATGGTACACTATTTGTCTCATAAGACTTTATAAATGTTCATACATGCTTTATAGTGATTATACCTTCTGGTTTTAAGTACCCCATTTTAACAGAAACAAACAAGTACCCCATTTAACCCACACTGATTTAAATGTGTTCCAACCAATAAGAGACCTCACAGATACCTGAAGGTATTTGATTGGTGGGCCTGAGGGGGAAGTGATAAAGCATTTGTTAATGATTGTGTCCAATCATCGACCTCACAGATGCCTGGAAGGTATTTGATTGGTTAGTCCTGGGGTGTGTGTCTGTGAGTCATGAAGCGTGTGCTAATGGGGTCTTTCTCTTCCTTGTTGCTATGCAGGTTGTGAATTGGCTGGAGGGGCCTGGCACAGAGCAGCTCCGAACACAGTGGGGGATCGGAGATTCCATCAGGGCCTCCCAGGCCCTGCAGCAGAAACATGAGGAGATAGAGAGCCAGCACAGCGTAAGGACAGAATAACACAACACATACTACAGACACAAAACTACAAACACAACTCAATACAACACGACACGACACAGCTTGCCAACAGCACAACTTTATTACATCACTCCTTTTTCAATGTTCATAATTACAGAGATGAGAAGAGGTGGGGAGATAGCTGCTAGTTCTGTGTGTGCCTCTCTTCTTGCTTTCTCTCTCTCTGCAGAAGAAGCACTTGTCTTTGGAGCATCTTGAAGATCCCAATAATTAGGTCACCGAATATGATTAGTTTGGATTGTTAGTGAGAGTCTGTTAGCTGCCAGGAGATGTACTGTATTGTAACTGCTTTTTATAGATCATTAATCTCTGGTCTGAGGAGCACAGACAAAGCACTACTAGACGAAAAATATGGGGGACAAACAAGTTAAGTAAATAAGGTTCAGTGTGTACATCTGGAAAAAGCTTGTTTGATTTCACTTACAAAACAGACAGTTTGAAGCACAAATTAGAGCTTGCCCTTAACTTTTCCTCCCTGGATGTAGTATTGTCCTGCTCTTAGTCGTGGACAGACAGGCCAGGCCAGGAAGTGACTGCAGCAGCTGCAGCTGTTGGGTGTAACTAATGTTTCCCCTGGCTGGGTTTACATAAAAGACCCTGGTGAATCATTGCTCTGGGCCAAAGTGTGCCCTGGTGACCGAAACAGAGAGTACCAGCCAGGGGAATGAAAGGCTAAAGCCAGAGTGAGGTCAAAGCTAAAGATTGATGGTTAGGCTAAGGCGGGGTGTTGTCTCCAAGAGCCTTCAGCAGGTGGCGCTATTGATCTGAAATGTATAAGTGTTCTCAAGGTAATGACTATACCACAAAAACACTTCACTACAGCGTTCAACTCAATTACTGTACAGTAGGTTTGAACAGCTTTGAGACAGAAACATCTTTAGTGTGTGGTTCTTCTTTGTATTGAGCTTCTCTATGATAAACTGGCGTGTATATCAGAAAGAGTTTTCCTGCTTTCTGGCCAAAGCCAGAGGACCACAATGGAAATAAGTTGCGAAACATTGTGTAACTTGTGTGGCTGAATTGTGTTTCTAATTTGTGAAATCCAACCCAAATGTATGTGTTATTGGGTGTGTATTTACAGGAGTGGTTTGCAGTGTACGTAGAGCTGAACCAGCAGATAGCAGCGTTGCTGAGTGCTGGAGACGAGGAGGACCTAGTGGAGTTAAAGGGTCTTCAGCAGCAGCTCAGTGATGTCTGTTACAGACAGGCCAGCCAACTGGAGTCCAGACAAAACGTACTGCAGTCAGCACACGAGTTCCACGGCACAGCACAGGACGTATGTATCATTGATTGATTGATTTGAATGGATCATTACAAAATACGTATAAAGCCAAGAACAAGAACTACAGTGACTCCTACTCTAAATCACAAAGTCAATCCCTAGGCCCTTGTGTATATCTTTGAGGATTTGATAGGTGTAAGCAATATGGCCACAATCAGAGGGCAAGATGGAGCTCCAACCACCCATATTGCTTACACTTATCCAGTCATCTGATCTACATACTGTAAGTGCCTAGGGTTGAAGGGATGGGGGTCATAATATACTGAAAAAAATACATTTTCAAAGATTTTACTGAGTTACAGTTCATATAAAGAAATCAGTCAATTGAAATAAATAAATTAGGCCTTAATCTATGGATTTCACATGACTAGGAATACAGATATGCATCTGTTGGTCACAGATACCTGGGAAAAAAAGGTAGGGGTGGATCAGAAAGCCAGTCAGTATCTGGTATGACCACCATTTGCCTCATGCGAGTTGATCAGGCTATTGATTGTGGCCTGTGGAATGTTGTCCCACTCCACTTCAATGGCAGTGTGAAGTTGCTAGATATTGATGGGAACTGGAACACGCTGTCATACATGTTGATCCAGAGCATACCCAAACATGCTCAATGGGTGACATGTCTGGTGAGTATGCAAGCCATGGAAGAACTGGGACATTTTCAGCTTTCAGGAATTGTGTACAGATCCTTGCGACATGGGGCTGTGCATTATCATGCTGAAACATGAGGTGATGGCAGTGGATGAATGGCACGACAATGGGCCTCAGGATCTCGTCATGGTATCTCTGCATTCAAATTGGCATTGATAAAATGCAATCGTGTTCGTTGTCCATGGCTTATGTTCGTTGTCCGTAGCTTAACCCACTATGAGGCACTCTGTTCACAATGTTGACATCAGCAAACCGCTCGCCCACACGGCGCCATCACCTGCCATCTGCCCAGTACAGTAGGAACTGGAATTCATCTGTGAAGAGCACACTTCTCCAGCGTGCCAGTGGCCATCGAGGGTGAGCATTTGCCCACTGAAGTCTGTTGCTATGCCGAACTGTATTCAGGTCAAAATTCCTCAGTTGTGCAAACCCACAGATTCATCAGCTGTCCAGGTGGCTGGTCTCAGACGATCCAGGTGAAGAAGCCAGATGTGGAGGTCCTGGGCTGGCAGTTACATAGTTACATGTGGTCTGCGGTTGTGAGGCTGGTTGGATGTACTGCCAAATTCTCAAAAATGACGTTGAAGGCGGCTAATAGTAAAGAAATGAACATTAAATTATCTGGCGACAGCTCTGGTGGCATTCCTATAGTCAGCATGCCAATTGCACACTCCCTCAATTTGAGACATCTTTGACATTGTGTTTTAGAGTGACCTTTTATTGCACATTTTAGAGTGGCCCTTTATTGTCCCCAACACAAGGTGCACCTGTGTAGTGATCATGCTGTTTAATCAGCTTCTTGATATGCCACACCTGTCAGATGGATGGATGGATTAGCTTGGCAAAGGAGAAATGCTCACTAACAGGGATGGAAACAAGTTTGTGCAAAGATATTGAAAGAAATAAGCTTTTTGTGCATATGGAACATTTCTGGTATGTTTTATTGCAGATCATGAAGCATGGGACCAACACTTTACATGTTGTGTTTGTATTTTTGTTCAGTGTAGTATAGACTACTAACTGTTTGGCCTAGAGCTCTTTGTTGGCTTTGTAATAACGCCCCAGTTTACCCTCCCAGCTGTCCCAACAACTGGATGGTCTACTGGGCATGCTCTGTGCCGATGTGGCACCTGCTGACGGGGCTGCCATCCAACAAACACTCAAACACCTCGAGGAGAAACTCAAGAGCGTCGGTAAGCACAATTAAATGTATTATTCACTGTTATTTTTTTGTTATATGATAGCAAGCCTTCAATAGATAACTGCAGAGTAGAATTAAAAAACTGATATTGAGAAAGGTATTTGTGCTGAAACATTGACAGTCTTAACTATATCCCCTCTTCTTGTATTGTTTTCTAATGGATAACTGCAAGAATAATATTTTACATTTGAAATAACTTTCAGTAGTGTTAGATGAGTAATTCATGAGTATTATTTGATGTGTATTTCTGCCCAGACGGAGCCCTGGTAGGCCTGAGGGAGAAAGGCCAGGTCCTGATGGATCAGATGTCCAACCAGACTTCCTGGTCCTATGGGAAAGACGTGCCCATCGATAACAAAGACAACGTTGATCACATCCAAGGTGTCATGGAGGACATGCAGCTCCGGAAACAAAGGTTTGCTCAGATTTATTTTCAGTCTTTTTTTGATGATGTAAGGCCGCAGGCCTCAAAATGATACTGGAGTTGTTTACAAAGGTTCCACGAGTCAAGCGATTTCTGGAATATCCTGGAATTTTGGCCGTTGTCACGGAACTTGTCATGGAAATGGCTTTTGTCATGTTTTAAAAGAGTTTTGGTCCTGTTTAGATGTGAGGACATGGTGGATGTCAGGAGACTGAAGATGCTTCAGATGGTCCAGCTGTTCAAGTGTGAGGAAGATGCATCACAAGTCAGTAGATAGGCTTCCTTCTGTTCATCCCTGTTTTTTTTTTATTTTTTTTTTTTACCTCTGTTGGTTCTGGACTGCAAACTTAAGTGTGTTGTTATTATTGACATGTTGTTGTTGACATGTTGTTATTGTTGTTGACAATACCTTGTAAACCCCAGCTCATGTCACTGTGTTAACTCTCAGGCGGTGGAGTGGCTGGGTGAGCTCCTTGATGCTCTTCTAAAGACCCACATCAGACTAGGGGACGACTCACAGGAAACCAAAGTGCTGCTGGAGAAACACAAGAAGTTTGTGGATGTTGCACAGGTATGTACTACAAGAGCAGAGTTCAGACAGCTTGAGGAAGACTGAGGGGTTCTCTCTCTCCCGCTCTTGTCACTCCCTCAATTGTTCTGTCTGCCCCCTCCTCTCTCTCTGTCTCTCTTCTCTCTCCATGTCTTTCAAAGGGAAATAGAGGGGGAAGGGGAGAGTTGGGTAAGTTGAGCCAAAGGGGTAAGTTGAGCCACCCTTGTGTCTAGAAAACCATACACAAAGTTAATAAATTGACAAATTATTTAGGAAGAGGTCATCATTTCATGGAGTCTGTCAAGGAATAAACCACATGGAAAAACAGGTAAGCAAGTTAGGTCCAAAAAACAGATTTTCACCAAGTCAAATTAACGCTTGTATCTAAACCAAAGTAGATCATTGTAAGATTGTTCCATACATCAGTTGGGGTCTCTATAAGATTCAGTATGCGGCCCTAAACCTAGCATGAAAGTGCAATGGTAGCTGTGTGGGTGGGCTAATATTGTAGAATAATAGTGAAGACATCACAACTATGAAATAACACATTTGGAATCGGGTAGTAACCAAAAAAGTGTTAAACAAATCCAAATATATTTTATATTTGAGATTCTTTAAAGTAGCCACCCTTTGCCTTGATGACAGCTTTGCACACTCTTGGAATTCTCTCAACCAGCTTCATGAGATAGTCACCTGGAATGCATTTCAATTAACAGGTGTGCCTTATTAATTTGTGGAATTTATTTCCTTCTTAATGTGTTTGAGCCAATCAGTTGTGTTGTGATAAGGTAGGGTTGGTATAAAGAAGATATTCCTATTTGGTAAAAGACCAAGTCCATATTATTGCAAGAACAGCTCAAATAAGCAAAGAGAAACGACAGTCCATCATTACTTTAAGACATGAATGTCAGTCAATCCGGAAAAGGTCAAGAACTTTGAAAGTTTCTTCAAGTGCAGTTCCAAAAACCCTCAAGCTCTCATGAGGACCACCACAGGAAAGGAAGACCGAGGGTTACCTCTGCTCTGGTATGATGAAACTGGCTCTCATGAGGACCACCACAGGAAAGGAAGACCGAGGGTTACCTCTGCTGTGGTATGATGAAACTGGCTCTCATGAGGACCACCACAGGAAAGGAAGACCGAGGGTTACCTCTGCTGTGGTATGATGAAACCGGCTCTCATGAGGACCACCACAGGAAAGGAAGACCGAGGGTTACCTCTGCTGTGGTATGATGAAACTGGCTCTCATGAGGACCACCACAGGAAAGGAAGACCGAGGGTTACCTCTGCTGTGGTATGATGAAACTGGCTCTCATGAGGACCACCACAGGAAAGGAAGACCGAGGGTTACCTCTGCTGTGGTATGATGAAACTGGCTCTCATGAGGACCACCACAGGAAAGGAAGACCGAGGGTTACCTCTGCTGTGGTATGATGAAACTGGCTCTCATGAGGACCACCACAGGAAAGGAAGACCGAGGGTTACCTCTGCTGTGGTATGATGAAACTGGCTCTCATGAGGACCACCACAGGAAAGGAAGACCGAGGGTTACCTCTGCTGTGGTATGATGAAACTGGCTCTCATGAGGACCACCACAGGAAAGGAAGACCGAGGGTTACCTCTGCTGCAGAGGATAGGTTCATTGGAGTTACCAGCCTCAAAAATTGCAGTCCAAATAAATGCTTCACAGAGTTCAAGTAACAGACACAACTCAACATCAACTGTTCAGAGGAGACTGCATGAATCAGGCCTTCATGGGTGAATTGCTGCAGAGACACCATTACTTAAGGACACCAATAAGAAGAAGAGAGTTGCTTGGGCCAAGAAACACGAGCAATGGACATTAGACTGGTGGAAATCTGTTATTTGGGCTTTGAGTCCAAATGTAAGATTTTTGGTTCCAACCGCCGTGCCTTTGTGAGACGCAGAGTAGGTGAACGGATGATCTCTGCATGTGTGGTTCCCACCGTAAAGTATGGAGGAGGAGGTGTGATGGTGTGGGGTTGCTTTGCTGGTGACACTGTCTGTGATTTATTTAGAATTCAAGGCACACTTAACTAGCATGGCTACCACAGCATTCTGCAGCGATACGCCATCCCATCTGGTTTCCGCTTAGTGGGACTATCATTAGTTTTTCAACAGGACAATGACCCAACACACCTCCAGGCTGTGTAAGGGCTATTTGACCAAGAAGGAGAGTGATGGAGTGCTGTGTCAGGTGACTTGGCCTGCACAATAACCCCACCTCAAACCAGTTGAGATGGTTTGGGATGAGTTGGACTGCAGAGTGAAAGAAAAGCTGGCAACAAGTGCTCAGAATATGTGGGAACTCCTTCAAGACTGTTGGAAAAGCATTCCAGGTTGAGAGAATGCCAAGAGTGCAAAACTGTCATCAAGGCAAAGGGTGGATACTTTGAAGGATCTGAAATCTAAAATAGATTTTGATTTGTTTAACACTTTTATGGATACTACATGATTCCATATGTGTTATTTCATAGTTTTGATGTCTTCACTATTTTTTCTACAATAAAGAAAATAGTAAAGTTTTGACTGGTACTGTATATAGATTTCTTTGTTAGAAGAGTACTATATTTCCCTTGACAGAGTGATGCTGAATGTAATAAATGGCTCAACTTACCCCACTGCCCCCTACTAGGTACTAGGTATTGTGTTAACCTGGCTCTCTCTTTCTGTGTCCAGAGCACCTATGACTACGGCCGTCAGCTGCTCCAGGCGACGGTGGTGTTGTGTCAGTCTCTACGGTGCTCCACGCGCTCCTCTGGTGACACCCTGCCACGCCTCAACCGGGTCTGGAAACAGTTTACTGTCACCACTGAGGAGAGGGTCCATCGGCTGGAGATGGCCTGCTGCTTTCACACCGCAGCTGAGAAGGTAGGAAAAGAATGACAGTTGTGAAAATGAAACCTTATATTATCAAGAAGATGTTAATATATTATTGAATTACCTTTGTGACAGCCAAATAATACACCTTCTTCTTAGCAAATATTGCAAAGGTTTTGTCTTCTTTGTGCTCTAGTCAGTGAACCCTGTTTGGAAGTGTTGAATTATTGGGATATGCATGTATGCCACTTAACAGATACTTATCTAAAGTGACTAACAGTTCAGTGAGTACATACTTTTTTGTTGATGGTCCTCTTCTGTTTCCATTCCCTCCTGTCTCCTCCATCCCAGGTGCTTGTCCAAGCCAGCCCAGACCAGGGTGATCTCCCAGTCGAGGTGGAGCAAGAGACCTACGAGGAGGTGGAGACTGTGGGGAAGGCTCTACTGGACAGACTCACTGTCCCTGTTATATTCCCAGACGGGTAAGAAACAATGGACATTTCACACTGAGACATGCCTGGCTTTACCAAGATGCAAGATCTAATGATGCATGCCATTTTGATCATAGACTGTCAATCCTTGCATCCATAGCCCAACCTATGACCCTGCTGAGTCCTTCTGCCCCTTTTGTCCCCCCTTCAGGAGCGAGCAGTACTTTGGCAGTCCTGGAGACATGGCGTCCTCTGCTGAACACATCCGGGACAAGATGAAGCTGGTGGAGGACAGGAAACTGACTCTGCACGAGGAAGATGAAGAGGATGAAGACATTGAGCAGCTACCGTATCAGCAGCTACAGTATGAGCAGATACATGACCAGGTCGAAGAGCTACACAATGATGAAGAACTACAAGACGACCAGGAACTACATGATGAAGAACTACAGGATGTAGACAATGAACTACAAGATGGGGAGGAACTAGAACTGGAGAACGAGACGGACACTTAGGAATGCTAATGGAGCTCTTATAACAGCTTGCCTGGTCCCAGATCAGTTTGTGCTGTCTTGCCAAATCCTATGGCCATTGGCGTGACAATAACCATAGCAGTTGACAAGAGAGCATAAACAGATCTGGGGCCAGGCTGCAGACCTATAACAGCAGCAACTAGCAGTCCACCAGACATTGAGGACAGGAAAGGACACCTCCGACCTTCGACGTTAAGACTACACAGCACCTGACCATCACGCACTCCAGATCTCTAGAATCCCGTTAATCTCCCGGTGTGACCGCATTCCTTCCATCTCGGTTGTACTCTGCCTCGTCCAGCCATATTAATTTACCAATAGCAGTTAAAGATAGAATATGGTCCTCTAGGATCCACTTACATTGCTTACAATACATGACATGGAGAAGAGAGGAGTGGAGGAGGGAAACAAAAGAAAGAAACTGAAAGCACTGACTGGAATGAAGTCTGAAATTGACTATTTTTCCTTAAAGCTTTACCTTGCCTGTCGCTTGTCCCTCTGAATTTGTGTTCACGCTGATCTTGGCCCAGGGGTTGTTTTAACCCAGGGTTAAGGTTAGGCCTGGGTTAAGAACACGTAGTGTGAAAAGCCCTTAAGACAGAGAACTCAAGCTTTTACATGGTTCTACTAAACCCTCTAGAGTGTACAGAAAGCAAAGCACCATCTGTCTCTCTCCTTGTATTTACCTTTGCGGTGCTTTAGAGTTTCTAGGCCTTTCTCTTTCTTGTCAAACTGCATTGTTTGACTATTTTATATTTTCCCTCTGTTGTTTTTTGTTCAATACTTTCAAGTGGTTTCTGGAAGAAGAAAAACAAGTGTAAAAAGCTGTGCCAATATGTACATCTATTCTCATTCTCAATGCCTTTGAATTTGGCACTAACTTCCCAGCCCACTGTTTCCGGTATAGACGGACTGTTGTATATTACGAGGATGGATGGGTGCAGTCAACCAGTCACTTGTGTGCATCAAGTTAAAATGTCTAATCAGACCTTTGTTATAAACCTAGTTTAGAGTGGTAGATCCAAGGCTTTTGTTTTTATTCATAAAATGTGATATGATATCTCTTCATAATTGTCATTCTAATGTATACATACAGTACATACGCCTTTTGCATCGTGAGGCATGCTATTGAAATATTGATTCTGTATTTATTTTGTTTTGTATATTGGTATTTTACATACCAGTCCAAGACATAATGCTTGTGGAGATTTTAGGTTTGCGAGGCTAATCATGTATTTCTTGAAAATCTGGGTCCTGCGAAATAAACAAGCAAACATTTTAAAGATTTCTTGGAGATAATGTAGTTATTTGTCTTTTGATTCATAAGCATAGTCTTACAAGACAATGTTGTCTCGTACACATACACAAGGTATGACTTCAGGCTTCAATTTAATTTGACACATCATGAAAAGCAGGATCGGACTACTTGGGGCCCTGGGGCATATTTACACATTTTTGCCATGAGGCTGAGAGAAAATGTTGCAGTTTTAAAGCTAATATCCTATTCAAAAAATAAATGCCATGATGCTGAGAGAATTTTGCAGTTCCTGCAATTATACACATTTTGACAAAATAAATCCAAATTGGTTGGGGGGCCCACCTACTGCCCTTTCGGTAATTTGGCCCTGATGAAAAGCATATTTTATAGAATAACTTAAATTTACCAGTTGTCATATTAAATAGGATATTTGAAGGTTTTCAATAAAGCTGCCCAGTTGTCAGATTAAATATGATATTTTAAGAGTTTAAATAAAGCAGCCACGCATTCACATATCTTCAAGGTGTGTACTCACAGATTAGACTGAGCTATGAAAAACATGTTACCTCAAGAACAGCTCCTCATGAATAAAGAGTATGGGCATCATAAAATAACCTTCCCTAATAATGGCATAAACCATTCACACATTTAACGGTAAATTCTCAACAGTCATTGGTAATTCACTTCAAATGAAATGCTATTCGACATTACACATTACAATGGTAAACAATTAACACGTTACTCAAAACAAAGACATCATTAACATTTGCATAAACTTTAGCATTTATATTTAAACATTGAATACACCCCTTAACCTGAAATGGCAATTTGGCGCGCAAACTCCTGAATTCATCAGCGTTCGCTTTCCTGGAAGTTCCTGGAGCCAGCAGTTCACACAACGGTTGAAGGGAAATACACACATCGTGAGTCATCTTCAAAACTATCATACCATCTTTAGTTTTCTAACCATTCCACTACAAACACAACTTTCAAGGTATCAAAACACTGGAGTTGTTCAGTATTGCTTTTTGTAAATGTCCCAGCAACACGACTTCATTCAGTAGCCTAGCATCCATATACTGTATTTCCAGATGATGTTCCTACCGCTAGAACGGGGGAGGCCCGTAAGCCTGCTTATCTTCAGAGCCTCGGGCAAAACTGCGAAAGATATGGTTGCTGTAATGTTGGGCCATTGAAAAGAAGCAATGTTGCTTATTTATTATAAATGCTTCTTCAGTATTTAAGGGTGTGTTTGAAGGTTGTATTTGTGGATCTAGGCCAGAGCTCCCTAACTGTCGGCCCGCATTTTCATTGTTGGACATAAAAGACCGTATAAACACCAAATCAGCTCCAAGTGATTTTAATTTTGGATGTCTGGTCCCAAGTATTCCCACTCAATACAGAGACACATCTGATCTCATACAAATGTAAGCATGGTTTAAAATGATGTTTTAGGGAAATATTATATTTGTTCTTCTTGGGAATTTGCAGTATACACATCATTTGTAATTATGTTCCGGGGTTTTGCCGAAATTCTCCCCCCTGCCAGAATCCCCCTCCTTACGTGAACGCGCACACACTCAATTTTTCATTGCTGCGATTTGCCTGCTAGTTAAGATTTCTGCTCTTTACTCCGTTGTCAGTTTAGCCTACATTTCACTGATCTTAGTAGCATAAAGCTTTTTTTATGTCCTGCAAGGCAGCTGTCAATAATCACGTTAGGCTGCGTTTCATTTAATTTAATGTTTATGGCGGTTTGATCGCGGGGGAGGCACTAGTAATATCTGCAGTTTTCGGTTTGGCCATTTGTTTCAAGTGTATTAGTGTATAAATAAATCTCTTTGCCAAAATTCGTCATCTCTCACATGTTTTATTCGACAAGTAGTTGTTCTGAAATGTTTATTGCCTACATTTTACTCCCTCCTCTATGTTTAATACAACACGCATACATTCATTATTAATTTTGGTTGCTTTCAGTTACTTTCTATAGAACAAAACGGGTTGCCTATCCTGAGTGAAGTTTGTTCTATAGAAAGTATTTGACTCTGATGTGTGCCACAGAAAGTATTTGACTCTAGCCACACAATTAAAACCAGTTGAGTCTATGGGGGCGCTATTTCACTATTGGATAAAAAAAAACGTGCCCGTTTTAAGCACAATATTTTGTCACGAAAAGATGCTCGACTATGCATATAATTGACAGCTTTGGAAAGAAAACAGTCTAACGTTTCCAAAACTGCAAAGATATTATCTGTGAGTGCCACAGAACTCATGCTACAGGCGAAACCAAGATGACACTTCAAACAGGAAATGAGCAGAATTTCTGAAGCTCTGTTTTCCGATGTCTCCTTATATGGCTGTGAATGCACCAGGAACGAGCCTGCGCTTTCTGTCGTTTCTTCAAGATGTCTGCAGCATTGTGACGTATTTGTAGGCATATAATTGGAAGATTGGCCATAAGAGACTACATTTTCCAGGGGTCCGCCCGGTGTCCTTTGTCTAAATTGGTGCGTAATCTTCAGTTGCGGGCATTTTCTCCTGGGATTCAGGACAGAAAGCACACTTCCACGAACGATATATCATCGAAGAGATATGTGAAAAACACCTTGAGGATTGGTTCTAAACAACGTTTGCCATGTTTCAGTCGATATTATGGAGTTAATTTGGAAAAAAGTTCGGCGTTTTGATGACTGGATTTTCGGGTTTTTTTGGTAGCCAAACGTGACGCACCAAACGGAGTGATTTCTACTAAACAAATAATCTTTCAGGAAAAACTGAACATTTGCTATCTAACAGAGTCTCCTCATTGAAAACATCTGAAGTTCTTCAAAGGTAAATGATTTTATTTGAATGCTTTTCTGGTTTTTGTGAAAATGTTGCCTGCTGAATGCTAATGCTAAATGCTACGCTAGCTAGCTACTGTTACACAAATGATTGTTTTCCTATGGTTGAGAAGCATATTTTGAAAATCTGAGATGACAGTGTTGTTAACAAAATGCTAAGCTTGAGAGCTAGCATATTTATTTCATTTCATTTGCGATTTTCATGAATAGTTAACGTTGCGTTATGGTAATGAGCTTGAGGCTGTACTCACGATCCCGGATCCGGGATGGCTAAGTGCTAGAGGTTAAGGAAATTAGAAGGGGGGGGTGGGATTTTCGGCAGGCAAGAAAATACCCCCCCCCCCCTCTAAATTCCTTAATTGTTTGGCTAGAGTCAAATACTTTCTGTGGCACACACTACTGGTCAACATGAGCTACCAAAATGATTCAACATGAGCTACCAACATTTCAGAACAACTACTAGTCGAGTAAGACATGGGAGAGATGATACATTTTGACAAAGAGATGTATTTATAGACTAACCCACTTGAAACAAATAGCCAAATTGACAGCTGCCTTGAAGGACACAAATAAAAATAAAATGATTTTACTAAGATCAGTGAAATGTAGGCTAAACTGACAACGGAGTAAAGAACAGAAATCTTAACTAGCACGCAAGTCACAGCAATGATTTTCGGCACAACACCGGCAGCCAACATCGGGAGTCTGTGCATTGGTTGGACAAAGGGAGTCCAGAGGACTCCACACAGACTCCCTATGTTGTGTACCAAATCTAGGTGCAGGGCAGGCTCTGGCTGCTTAGCTTCATCTGTGAACCAGCAGAGGGAGTAGGGTTTTTTGGTGCCTTTTGTACTACTAGTTCTTCAATTGTTCATGTCTATTGTTATTTTGTGAAGCCATAGTAACTATTATAGAAACAAAGAGACACTTTCTAATAAACAAATATGCCTATTTATTTTCAGACATCAAAGGTGTAAACATATTCAAAGTGAGCTTTGTAACACAACAAACAAATATTCCACCACATGGGGGTGATGGTGATACTGTTAATTAAGTTACAATGTTTGAATCCATCCAACCCAGTACCTTTTAAATCTTGAAGGTGATAGATGTTGCTGTAGCTGTTCTCAATGCTTATAATGACATGAAGATGATGGTGAGGCTATATTTAACCCTCTCTGATTTCTCTCAGCTGGAACGGGCTGCTCAGATTGTGCGTCCCAAATGATGACATATCCCCTTTATAGTGCACTACTATTGACCAGGGCCCTAAAGGGAATATGGGGCCTTTTGGGCTGCTCAGAGAGATGGTAGCTGGGACAGAATTATGAGGAGACCCCAGCAGATGGCTGGGTGGGGTGAGGGAGGGAGGCCTTCCAGGTCCTCCCAGTCTGTCCTGGGCTATGCCCAAATCGGCTGATTTGTGTGTGTGTCTGCTCAACTTGACTGCTCTGTCTGTGTGTCTCTGTGTGTGTCTGTCTGTGTGTGTCTGTCTGTGTGTGTCTGTCTGTGTGTGTCTGTGTGTGTGTGTCTGTGTGTGTATGTGTGCTCCCGACTCGGCTGATCTCGCAGTGTCTTACTTTCTCAGCTGTTTCTTTAACTTCTCTAACAGCTGCAACACTAGTCCATGACAGACCTGGGTTCAAATACTATTTGAAATAATGAAAAACATTTTAGCTGTGGTTGATTGAGCTTGCTTGTTGCTTTGCAAACCCTTGTCTTGCACCCCCGGAGATCCCAAAATCTGGCACACCCGGCAGGAAAATGCAAAAAATATTTGTAGATTTAAATTAGTAACCTATTTGAACCCAGGTCTGAGTGTAGTGTCATTGGTTAAGCGTGACATGCAGATCCAAGTAGTCCTGTTAACAATTACAACACATTTCACACAAATGTCTTCCCTTAAGTATCTGAGTCAGGCACTGTTGTTTGGCAGTGGCACATACACACACACAGTGACGTCCCGCAATGTACAGTTGAAGTCGGAAGTTAACATACACTTAGGTTGGAATCTTTAAAACTTGTTTTTCAACCACTCCACAAATTTCTTGTGAACAAACTATAGTTTTGGCAAGTCGGTTAGGACATCTACTTTGTGTGTCACACAAGTAATTCTTCCAACATTTGTTTACAGACAGATTATTTAACTTATAATTCATTGTATCTCAATTCCAGTGGGTCAGAAGTTTACATACACTAAGTTGACTGTGCCTTTAAACAGCTTGGGAAAATTCCAGAAAATTATGTCATGGCTTTAGAAGCTTCTGATTGGCTAATTGACATCATTTGAGTCAATTGGAGGTGTACCTGTAGATGTATTTCAAGGCCTACCTTCAAACTCAGTGCCTCTTTGCTTGACATCATGGGAAAGTCAAAAGAAATCAGCCAAGACCTCAGAAAAAAATTGTAGACCTCCACAAGTCTGGTTCATCCATGGGAGCAATTTCCAAACGCCTGAAGGTACCACGTTCATCTGTACAAACAATAGTATGCAAGTATAAACACCATGGGACCATGCAGCCGTCATACCGCTCAGGAAGGAGACGCGTTCTGTCACCTAAAAATGTACATACTTTGGTGCGAAAAGTGCAAATTGATCCCAGAACAACAGCAAAGGACCCTGTGAAGATGCTGGTGGAAATAGGAACAAAAGTATATATCCACAGTAGAATGAGACCTATATCGACATAACCTGAAAGGCCGCTCAGCAAGGAAGAAGCCACTGCTCCAAAACCACCATAAAAAAAGCCAGACTACGATTTGCAACTGCGCATGGGGACAAAGATCGTACTTTTTAGAGAAATGTCCTCTGGTCTGATGAAACAAAAATAGAACTGTTTGGCCATAATGACCATCGTTATGTTTGGAGGAAAAAGGGGGAGGCTTGCAAGCCGAAGAACACCATGGGGGTGGCAGCATCATGTTGTGGGGGTGCTTTGCTGCAGTTGGGACTGGTGCACTTCACAAAATAGATGGCATTATGAGGACGGAAAATTATGTGGATATATTGAAGCAACATCTCAAGACATCGGTCAGGAAGTTAAAGTTTGGTCATAAATGGGTCTTCCAAATGGACAATGATCCCAAGCATACTTCCAAAGTTGTGGCAAAATGGTTAAGGACAACGAAGTAAAGGTATTGGAGTGGCCATCACAAAGCCCTGACCTCAATCCTATAGAACATTTTTGGGCAGAACTGAAAGTCTGTGCGAGCAAGGAGGCCTACAAACCTGACTCAGTTACACCAGTTGTGCCAGGAGGAATGGGCCAATATTCACCCAAATTATTGTGGGAAGCTTGTGGAAGGATAACCAAAACGTTTGACCCAAGTTAAACAATTTAAAGGCAATGCTACCAAATACTAATTGAGTGTATGTAAACTTCTAACCCACTGGGAATGCGATGAAGAATAAAAGCTGAAATAAATCATTCTCTCTACTATTATTCTGACATTTCACATTCTTAGAATAAAGTCGTGATCCTAACTGACCATAGACTGGGAATTTTTTACTAGGATTAAATGTCAGGAATTGTGAAAAACTGAGTTTAAATATGTTTGGCTAAGGTGTATGTTAACTTCTGACTTCAACTTTAAATACTGAACAGTGATTTTATTCCCTAGTTGATGGAGCATTTATACCCAGTATGAAACCCAGTTTGATTATTCACCTCCTCCACAGTGCTGCCCATTACAGACAGTCAGCTCTCAGTCCTTTAGCCTTGGCATGCATTCTATCTAAGCTCCTCTGTCAAGGCTCAGGGGAAGATCCAGATGCAGACAGTGTCTAAGCAACAAAAGTTTATTTCAAAAACAGGGGGGCAGGCAAATGACAGGTTAAGGGCATGCAGAGGTGTCGGCAGCAGGTAGCCTAGTGGTTAGAGCGTTGGACTAGTAACTGAAAGGTTGCAAGATAAAATCCCCGAGCTGACAAGGTAGAAATCTGCCGTTCTGCCCCTGAACAAGGGCCCACTGTTCCTAAACTGTCATTGAAAATAAGAATTTGTTCTTAACTGACTTGCCTGGTAAAATAAATAAATAAAAATAGGTCAGTAGAGCAGAGTTAGAAAGGTAGAGAACAGCGGTCAGGGTAGGCAGAGGTCATGGCAGTCAGGTCAAGGCAGGCAGAATGGTCAAAAACAGGAACTAGAGAAAGACAGGAGCACGGGAAAACAGGCTTGATGAAACACAACGAACTGGCAACAGAGAACACTGGTATAATTATACTTGGGATAAAGGAGACAAGCACAAAGACAGGTGAAACACCCTCCTCCTATGCAAAATAGTACAATTATTATATTGCACATTATAACTGTACTTTGTGGACATTTTGCATCTTGTCAAATATATCAAATAATGTTTCTACGCACGACATACTAGTAAGATGGGTAGATGATTTAAGTAGTTGTACACTGGGAAGTTTTGCATCTTGTCTACACAGAAAAATGTGTGCTGTGTTGTTCTAAAAGTTGTTGATTTGATACGAAATGACCTCGGTGATCTCTGGTATCCTGAGGCCCATGGTAACAATGGGCCTTACAGTAGGCTTTATCATTTGGACACACACACACACACACACACACACGCACACACACACACACACACACACACACACACACACACACACACACACACACACACACACACACAACATATGCACACACAGACACACTCATATCTATTGTGTTTGTTGTTTGTTTGTTTCTCCAGTTTACAGTAGTATGTCACTGCACCTTAGGAGAGTAACACATACCTCTCACTATTGGATCTATTGATGTACTCCTAACTATCAAAGAGACTCATCACAGTTGGGAAGCTGAGGTCTGTTTGTGTTCCCCTGCTGTTTACCTACTGTATCAGAATCTATCTCTCTCTCTCTCAATTTCAATTCAATTTAAGGGCTTTATTTTCATGGGAAACATATGTTAACATTGCCAAAGCAAGTGAAGTAGGTAATAAACAACAGTGAAATAAACAATAAAAATTAACAGTAAACATTACACTCACAGAAGTTCCAAAAGAATAAAGACATTTCAAATGTCATATTATGTCTATATACAGTTGCCCTTTTCTTGTGGCAACAGGTCACAAATCTTGCTGCTGGGATGGCACACTGTGGTTTTTCATCCAGTAGATATCGGAGTTGATCAAAATTGGGTTTGTTTTCGAATTCTTTCTGGATCTGTGTAATCTGAGGGAAATATCTCTCTCTCGCTCTCTCCCCCCCCCATGTCTCTCTCTCGCCCTCTCTCTCTTTTCCTGCCATTGTGCTGTCGTCAGGGAATAAAGAGCTGATTCTCATTAGGACAATACTAACACCCCCTAACTCTCTGACACTCATACCTCTTTCTATTGGATCTAGTGATGTACTACTAAGTATCAAAGAGACTCATCAAAGTTGGGCCAGCAGAAAGCTGAGGTCTGTTTGTCCTGCTGTTTCCTTACTGTATCAGAATGTACTCTCTCTCTCTCTCTCTCTCTGTCTCTCTCTCTCTCTCTCTCTCCCTTTCTATATCTCTAGTCTCTCTCTCTGTTGCTCTCTGTCTCTCTCTCTCTCTCTCTCTCTCTCTCTCTCTCCCTTTCTATATCTCTAGTCTCTCTCTCTGTTGCTCTCTGTCTCTCTCTCTCTCTCTCTCTCTCTCTCTCTCCGTTTCTATATCTCTAGTCTCTCTCTCTGTTGCTCTGTCTCTCTCTCTCTCTCCCTTTCTATATCTATAGTCTCTCTCTCTGTTGCTCTCTGTCTCTGTCTCCCTCTGTCTCTCTCTCTCTCTTTCTCTTTCAGTCTCTCCCCTCCATCTCTCTCTTTTTCTCTAGTCTCTCTCTCTCTCTCTCTCACCCTGCCTCTATCTCTTTTCCTTCCATTGTGCTGTAGTCAGGGAATAAAGAGCTGATTCTCATTAGGACAATACTAACTCAATACTAACTCCCCCTAGCTCTCTGACACACTGGCTTGTTCCCCAAAGGGAAATTGATATTTTAAATAAAACATCTCTAAAGAATGTAAGTTTCCTCAAAATAAATAATACAGACATGTACTGTGTTTGAGAGAGTGGCCAAATATATCAGGTTTGAAGGTAAGACCCAAATGCAGACTGTGTGGAAGTAACAATGTTTATTACAGCAACAAGGACAGGCAAACGATAGGTCAAGGCAGGCAGGGGTAGATAATCCATAGTAGTGGGGCAAAGGTACAGGACGGCAGGCAGGCTCAGGGTCAGGTCAGGCAGAGGTCGGTAATCCAGAGTAGAGGCAAAGGTACAGGACGATAGGCAGGCTCAGGGTCAGGTCAGGCAGAGGTTGGTAATCCAGAGTAGAGACGATATGCCTAAAGGGGGTGTCTAGCCAGCCAGGCAAGGTAGTGTTAAATAGAAGCAGTCAGCCAGTGAGAGTGTGGGCTTTTCTCTCTTAAAAGATACTTAAACACTAGTGCAACATACCAGTGTGAAGTGTGCTTGGCTTTTGTCTGTAATAATATAATAATAATAAATGCCATTTAGCAGACGCCTTTATCTAAAGCGACTCACAGTCACGTAGAGGGGACACCAATGGAAAAACTTATTCACAGACTTAGAGAAGCAAGATAAAAATCTATCCAGCTATGACAACTCACAGGGTATTTTCCCTTCTATTGGAAGAAAGATAGGCCTACCAATATGATATTCCATGGATGGACTGGTGCCTATGTGGGGTTGTCTGTGTTAGTGATGCACCAATATTATATTTTTGGCCGATACTGGTGTATTGGTGCTAGCTAGTTACCAAGCTAAAGCTAGCTACCCCAGAAGTTCCGGTCAAAGAAATTATGCTTTATTACCAAAGCGGTATTGAAAACACATCGTTCATGGTCGTGTTTACTTGTTTGCAGACTTTTTTGTCCAGCTTTGGCAGTGCTACTGTATCTTTTTTGACACGCAATGACCCAAACAGCGTTCCATAGTATGTATGTTGTGAAGCTAATAGCAGTGACTCTATTACTGAAAAATAGTGAACTTGGTAGTGTGTACCCGGTGCTCGACCAGTCGGCGAAAGCCAACATCACCCACGACGGAGAACGGTTGATTGTCAAGGACAATGAATTCCAGTATCTTGGCTTTAATGGATTTTTGAGCTGTCTCGCTGAAATGTTATTACCCTTTCAAATGACTGCTCAATCCACACAGCAGACATTGTGGGCTAGGTTAGGAATGCTGTGTTGCACGTGTAGCGCAAAATATTACGTGGCGTCATTACTGGATGGAAATTACAAGTGTAATGGCTGTGCTATAAATGTAGATCCTTCAAACACCCCCAAACAGGGAAACGCATCCCAATCAAAGGTGTTATCACGTGCTCCACTAAGGCAGTTATTTATCTTAACTGTGGTAAAAATTATGTGGGTAAAACAAAGCACAAATTAAAGTACGTATCTCAGAGCATCATAGCGCCATTAGGTGCAAAAACTCAACTTACCCAGTTGTGGCCCACTTTTTGGAAGCAAACCACTCGATTTCTGCTTTATATTCCTATTTATACTCGGCTCTGCTTTATATTGGCATCGAGCATGTCACCCTCCCTAGGAGAGTAGGTGACCTTGATCATTTATTGTTAAAATGAGAGGCTGCTTGGATCTTTAATTTAAAGACCCTTGTTCCCTTCTGTCTCAACGTAGACTTTGATCTGAAGCCATTCTTGTGATTATTGTGAATTTGCCGTTGTAATTGTTTGTAGACTTATGTAGTCTAAATTGAATCTGTGCTAACCATTTGCTTTTTGTATATTGTTCGTTGTATGTCCTTTTAATATTTGTGAATTAACCAATGATATTAGGCCATACTTGGCCATGATTACAGACACCTGTGTGTGTGTCTTTTGACACTATATAAACGGGTCACCCTGCAGTGTTTGTGATTATACCCAGATGAAGACAGCGTGTCTGTCGAAATGTTGGACATTACATTTTTGCATCTGAGCTCTTAGAGTGTGCGGCTCTCCTTTATTTTCAAGTTTTCCACTCCGCTAGCCAGCACCTCGCCTAAATAGGTGTGCGTTTCTTTTTCCTCTAGATTGTCATTACGTCATGTATAGGTATGCACGTCAGCTTTGACATCGGTTTTGCAAATCAGCGTTAAACTAGACATCGGTCGACACCGATGTTGGCATTTTTAGCTAATGCCTCCCTCATACACAGACTAGGAATGCACGATATATCGGTGAACATATCGGAATCGGCCGACATTAGCTAAAAATGCCAACATCGGTATCGGCCGATTCCTATATGTTCACCGATATATCATGCATTCCTAGTCTGTGTATGAGGGAGGCAGGAGAGGATAAAGAGGGGCCGAGTGGGACTGGGAGAGAGGCAGGCAGGGAGAGGGGAGGGTTGTGTAGAAAGACCAGAGTGGAGCGGAGCCACCAAACTAGGGGTGTGTCAAATGGCTTCCAGCACAGCACAGTGTGATAATCCTAGTGGATAGTTCTATTTTTAACACACTGGCCAGCCGTGTTCTGCCCTGTCACCCTGCTCTGTGTCTCCTGCTTGTTGAGCTTCAGGCAGTACGTTGATGCTAGTGGCTCTGATCTGTTGTGCTGTGGCTCGGCTGTGGGACTGGAGGGAGTGGAAGGAGGATATAACACCGCTGCTGAAACATACACCTTCCGACTGGATTTTTTTTGCGCCTGTTGGATGAGGGGACAGAGGGGTCTCTCGACTGTTGTTTTTTGCTTGGTCACTCTATCTTCAACTGAAATATTGAAGGACTGTTGAGTTTGGAAGCACCCAGAGACTGAAATGAGAGAACAGGACAGAGACTAGGATTTGCAGGATCCAGAGAGAAGAGAGTGGACAGTAAGGGCTGTAAAGCTCATCTTATACTTTATGAAGTTAAGTTTGGACGGGGGAGACAATGTCCAACGAAAGTGACACTGGAGGTCAACCTGCTGCGACAACAACAATCAGCACTATCGCCGTGCAGGCTGGCGATTCTCAGATTATTGTTACTGTGTTCAAGGTACCAAACTCCTAAAATGTTCTTCAGTTGTATCTTTGGGTTGCTTTGGCTGTCTTTAGTTGTCTTTTTAAGCGTATTTCAGTCCTTGAAAAGCCTTATATAAAACCCATGTATTATTTTTCAGTTTGTTGATATCTCATTTGAACAGAATAGAAGTGCTTAGATATATGCCGCTCAGAACTCTTCTTTGGCCAGAAATGGTCGTTCACTCCACAGTGATGGAGATGGAGAAGATCAATCTTTCCAAGCATTTTTAACAGAAATGTTGTCTAATATTACTATAGTGTTAGTCAGTGCCTATCAAAATAGATTATGGATATGTCTGAATCTGATAGACACTGACCTCACAGTGATCATCCATTGATCTCTTTCTTTCCAAAGTGCTGCTGCTATTAAAGGATCTTTCCCAAATGGCACCCTATTCCCTTCATAGTGCACTACTTATGACTATGGGTTCGATCAAAAGAAGTGCGCTAGCCTACAGTATATATGGAATATAGCCATTTGAGACACAAGCAGACAAAGGCATTTAAAGTTGTCCATGATGTCACAAGCTTGCATAGTCCACATTGTTAAAGCTAGTGTCCTGGGATGTCAATAGCTCTCTCTGTTTGTCCATTATGCTTATAGGACTAGCTCCCAGCCAAACCAGCAGCCTTATCTCAATGCCTCACATACTAACGCCGTACATCTCAACATGTAGGCAGGGCTTTCCCACAGTAGTGATAATAAGACAACTGACATTAGGTAGGTCTTTTTTTTTTCACGTTTACTGTTCTAAGTTATTCTTTTCCCACATGGCAGTCAAATACATGGTAAAGTTCAAATGTACAAGATATTATATATGATAAAACACAGAAAGGAGATTGTTTTCAAGTATTATTTAATATTCCTACTAGAGAAGGAAAAGCCTATGTTTTGTTTTAAGAGAGATATGTTTGTTGTCCTCTGTTGTATCCTCTGGCGCCAATTTTGCTGACCAATTTTGGTCGTGAAGGGGAAAGGGGTAATGGTAACGGTGTTCCCCTGAGTCCCCTTTAAAGTGACTGCCACGGCTGCAATCTAAGGCATGCAATGATTAAAGGGCAAAGCATGCAGAGTAGGAAATAGGCCTAATCTCCACCTCCAGCACCGTCAGCGTTACAGTGCCCATGCACAGTCTGTGGCTGTAACCACATAACTAACCACCGTTGTCATTGACATATGAATTATTGTCTCAGTGAAAGTTTCCTTACATCTGAAACAACAGGCTACTGTAATGAGTGTGACACTATGTATAAATCTTGTAATATAGTTTAACAGTTGTTGGTGATCCTCACACTGCCTAGTATGAACACTTTGTAGCTGTTACAACCACTGTTGTCATTGACAAATCAATTACTGTACCGTCTTTCCAAATATATACAGGCATTATGTAGTAATACTGTCATATAGGCTACAGCAACAGCTGTTGGTGCTTTTTACGGTCAGGGTGACACTTCCACGAAAAGCTTGGCTTTAAGTTAATGTGTGTCACCCAGAGCGGTACCAGTCATTACATTAAAGGAATACCTCAGTTTAATGGATTGACATTGTCCTGGGATGTGTCCCAAATGGCACCCTATTCTCGATATACTGCACTACTTTTGAACAGGGTCCATAGAGCTCTGGTGAAAAGTAGTGCACTATATAGGGAATAGGGTGCCATTTGGGACGTATACCCTAATTGCGTTCCCGGGACAGCACAATATATTGGAAAAGGAGCCCCACATTGCAGACGATATTTCCATACTCTGTTTACACACTGTGAAATTCACAGGAGGACCATGTGGGTGTCCACAGGTATAATATTACACCAACCTGCCCTGCTCGCAGTCGGATCATAAACAACATGTTACATGGCCTTGGCAGGGAAACACAAACAGACCTCGGCTTCCTGCTGGTCTAACTTTGAGTCTCTTTGATTCTTAGTATCAAAGATTGTTCCAATGGATACAGACAGGCCGTTTACTCCTGAAGTATAGTAATAATTATAAACAGGTTGGTTCAAGCCCTGAATGCTGATTGGCTGATAGCCGTGGTATATCAGTCCGTATACCACGTGTATGACAAAACATTTATTTTTACTGCTCTAATTACGTTGGTAACCAGTAGCAATAAGGGGTTTGTGGTATGTGACCAATATACCATGGCTAAGGGCTGTATCTAAGCACTCCTCATGCATAAGAACAGCTCTTAGCTGTGGTATATTGGCCATATACCACAAACCCCCGACGTGCCGTATTGCTTAAATATGTACTGACAGCAAAAGGGAGAAAACAAACACTGTGTTTTGTAGTGTGAGGCACTGGTGCAGCTGCAGTTGACTGAAGCCAATCCCAACCTGTTGGAGATCGGCAGCAACCAGGATGAAACCAAGAAACTACTGCATGAACACGAGCAGCTCCTGATCAAACTCAAGGTAATCCTCTCATTGGAAATAGATGTTACCACTATGGGGTCCTGGGTGGTGCAGTGGTCAAAAGCACTGCACCGCAGTGTAGAGGTGCCACTACAGCCTGGGGTTCGATCCCACCGACCAGGATTCCCGTAGGATGGGGCACAATTGGTCCGGGGTAGGGGAGGGTTTTCTTGGCTCATTGTGCTCTTGTGACAGGGCTGGGCGCAAGCTGTCTCTGGTCGTCAGTCAAACGGTGTTTCCTCCAGGTTAGGCAAGCAGTGTGCTAAGAAGTAGGCGGCCATGTTTTGGAGGACACATGATTCGACCTTCACCTCTCCTGAGCCCATTGAGGACTTAGCCAAGGGACCTAATTCAGGGAGAAAATGGGGGTAAAAAAAATATGCTTGTGGCCATACCATCCTGAACAGGCCTGTTCAGGGTTGGGCCTGATTGGTACCGGGACAGGAGACCACCTGGGAATACCAGGAGCCGTAAAGAAAATATGTACATTCTCTGCCTCGTTCTCGTTGTAGTATTTCTTCTTCATTCCTATAACTAATATGTCGTGATCAGAAATCTCAATTAGCAAGCAAGTCGCAGCAGTGAAGAATTGAGTTTGTGCGCGTTCACGTGAGGGATTCTGGAAGGTGGGAGATTTTCGGCACAACACCGGCCTCGTTTGACTCTGTCTCGTTGAAACACCGTCAATGCTTTTCTTTTCTCAGAGCTGGAACATGAAACTACTTCAGTCACTTTCATTGCCTTGGTGGAAGGTGGAATGTTCATAACAGCCTTTTGATTTATATTATTTCCACTCAAAGCCTTTTCCCCAGCCTTGTTATAGACAAAATGTTCTAAATGGTTCACCCGATATGGATGAAAATACCCTTAAATGAAAGCTGACAGTCTGCACATAATCATTGTGTCATAAAATCCGAAGTGATGGGGCACAGAACCAAAACAACAAAAAATGGGTCACTGTCCCAATACTTTTGGAGCTCACTCATCGCTCACATATGTACATATTGGTGCCAGCCTATTGTAAGGCAGTGTGCTAATAAGAATGTAGCCTGCAAAAAACCCCGGTCCATTTACAATGTTGATTTACATGCAAGTATATGGTAATGCAACAATTTTTAATAAGACAGTGCTCTAAACAGAATGCCTCCTCTGTGTCAGAAGCATGAGTGTAAATCCAAAAAAGGAGGCCTGTATAATGCAGAGACGATACTTGAATGAACTAGGTACAGTATATTTTAGAGACTTCTCTCTTTCCAGAAACATGAGGCAGGCGTGTGGGCCTTGCTGGAGGAGGCAGACAGGACGGCAGAGGAGAAGGAAGATGAAGGGGAGGTGTATGAGGCCATGGCTGTCTCGCTGAGCGACGCCTGGAGAACCATGATCTCACTGCTAGAGAAGCGCCGGTCACTGCTACACCTGGCCTCAGAGTTCTTCGACAGGGCTCTTGAGGTAGGTAGGCTAACAGAAAGGAGATGTTCTAGCTACATAGACCATACATAGACCCTGAGCTCACTGCTAGAGAAGTGCTGGTCACTGCTACAACTGGCCTCAAGAGTTCTTTGACGGGGCACTTGATGTATTGGCCAGGCTAATAAACAGACCGTTATAGCTACACTATAGCTACATAGAACTCACATGGAGCATACATAGACCCTAACAGATCAGAGCTGTATTTCAGTTCATGTACATGTAGGCTATGCCACAAGGGTTTTCATTGTACTAAGCCTGTTAGAAAGTGGAATTTCAACCAGTTCTGTTCTGAAATGGAAAGTCTGTTTTTCATTATTTTGTTTGTTGGAGGAAATATGAAATGGCATGAT
Organism: Oncorhynchus mykiss; assembly: GCF_057628025.1. NCBI lineage: Eukaryota > Metazoa > Chordata > Actinopteri > Salmoniformes > Salmonidae > Oncorhynchus > Oncorhynchus mykiss. Next base: position 37,639,808 of record NC_143043.1, read on the forward strand.
AGCTATCAACACAGAATCCAGTGTTGTTGTTTTGTTATTACTTTGTTGTTACAGTGCGTCTGTTTCCTCCTCTGAAGTTTGCTTCAAAAGACAAAAGAAAACAGCTCATTGTTTTATCAGCTTTGTTAGCATTTGTGTCTACGTACTGGAAAATAAAGATATATGTTTTTTTCCACTAGATAACATTGTAACTGAGAAGGGTCCGTTTGTACTGCAATTAGATATGAGGGGAATTTACTGCCATTGTGTCACAATGGTGCAGTTTCCATGCCATCAGTCCACAGACAGTGCCTCAGAAGAAGAGCGTTGTGTTTTGTGATATTGTAGGCCTATGTGCTGTAATTTAACCAGGCTCTAACGGCTGACCACCCCGGGTGCTGCCACACAAAGCAGACACATTAGAGTTGGTGTGATGATTATGAAACATGATGAGTGGAAGTGTGAAAGATAAAGGAAGCAGATGGTTCCCCCTGGATAACCTCACTGTGGATGTGCCTGAGAATTAAACAAATAGCAGAACTGTTTGTACTGTCTGTCCTTTTACATGTTTCATCACTGACCAAACAGTGTTCCTTTTTCAATGTTTTACCTCTTTATGACATCTATTGTGAATGTACTAAGCCTTTGGAGATCACCATGAATACATGTGCAAACCCAGAGCACATTCTAGGATAAATTACACTGTTGTCTAACTATACAGATAGATTAATGCTGTCTTCCTCCACCTCCTTCACTGTTGTCTAACTATACAGATAGATTAATGCTGTCTTCCTCCACCTCCTTCACTGTTGTCTAACTATACAGATAGATTAATGCTGTCTTCCTCCATCTTCTTCACTGTTGTCTAACTATACAGATAGATTAATGCTGTCTTCCTCCACCTCCTTCACTGTTGTCTAACTATACAGATAGATGAATGCTGTCTTCCTCCACCTCCTTCACTGTTGTCTAACTATACAGATAGATTAATGCTGTCTTCCTCCACCTCCTTCACTGTTGTCTAACTATACAGATAGATTAATGCTGTCTTCCTCCATCTTCTTCACTGTTGTCTAACTATACAGATAGATTAATGCTGTCTTCCTCCACCTCCTTCACTGTTGTCTAACTATACATATAGATTCATGCTGTCTTCCTCCAACTCCTTCACTGTTGTCTAACTATACAGATAGATTAATGCTGTCTTCCTCCACCTCCTTCACTGTTGTCTAACTATACAGATAGATTAATGCTGTCTTCCTCCACCTCCTTCACTGTTGTCTAACTATACATATAGATTAATGCTGTCTTCCTCCAACTCCTTCACTGTTGTCTAACTATACAGATAGATTAATGCTGTCTTCCTCCAACTCCTTCACTGTTGTCTAACTATACAGATAGATTAATGCTGTCTTCCTCCAACTCCTTCACTGTTGTCTAACTATACAGATAGATTAATGCTGTCTTCCTCCACCTCCTTCAGTTTGCTATCAGAATAGACGAGGCAGAAGAGTTCCAGAGCAGAGAGCAGGAGCTGGCAGATGCGGAGTGTCTGAAAGAACTGCTCATGAAACACAGCGTTATGAAGAGAGGTGGGTATTATGTTGATACACCTATAGTACAGCCTCCCTTGGAGAAATTCTGTATTTATTCCCTTTGGCAAATCCCCTTAGAGTAATGACTTCTGGGTCACTGTTCCAGATGTCTGGTAGATAATACACAACCTCAGTCTGATCCTGACAGTCATTCAGTTCACCTGAATGAAATGAAAAAAGAGATTCTGCACACTACAATCTATGATCCCATGTGGTATGTTGGTGATAACGTTTTGACTACTTAGGTTTTCATCTGGTCCATATTGTTTTCATTTCCAGCACCTGCTCAAAGACGTTGTATGTGCACATGTAATCATATTTTCTTATTCTGGCCCATATCTGTCCCTCGGGTCTACTGGAGGAGTCAATGCTGGTTCTAAACAAGAGAGTCTTTTTAATGAGAAACTTGTCAATGGTATCACATAATTCAGATTTTTGCTGCTATTGGCACTAGCTATGTAATGCCTCCAAGTAATAGTAAATAAACCTCTCCCTCTTTCTCTATCGCTTTCTTGCTCTCGCTCTCCTCTGTCGTTGACACCTCCCCCTCCCTCTCTCTTTCCCCAGGCCTCCTGGAGAAGTCAATGTTGGTTCTGAACAAGAGTCGTGATCTTCTAGACTTCCTGAGAGAGTTCCAGACTGAGGATGGTCTTCAGAGGAGTGAGGCGTTGAGAGGGGCTGACAGCAGCTATGGCCGGGTGGAAAGTCTGATGGAGATACTGCAGGACAGGAGGAGACAGGTGGATCAACACATGAAGCAGCAGCTCATTGACCTGGAAGTGATCCTTAACATCTACCAATGGGATCGCCAGGAACAGGAAGTGAGTCACAAACTGTCAGGAAATGTCTATCTAAGATCAATCCGTGTCAGAAATCTCCTTTTGACTTAAAACTTTCACCTATCTCAGGGATGGGCAACTTTGATGGGAGTGGGGCCAAAAAGAAATCTGAACACATCATGAGTTGCCTGCACCCATGTAGAGTAGAAACAAATGGTCTACCTAGAAATATATTATATAGTACCTTCTGGCTTGTTGAGCCATATGGGGTCATGTGTTAAGCTGATGGAAGTACAGATGCCTCTGGGTTTAATATTCTATCTACTGCTTAGTGTAAGGCAGAGCAGTAATGCAGCATAAAACACTTCCTTTGAAATCATTTACATAAGTACCCAAGTATAAATGCAGTAATGTCCTGACTGCAGTTATAATGTCTGGTATTTTATTCAGGTAACCCACTGGTTCAAAAACAAAGCTGACTTGTACTTTGAAAAAGATCATTTGGGCTCAGCTCTCACAGAAAATGAAGAGCTCCTTCAGGAATACAAAGAGTTTGAAGAGAAAGCCAAGGTATGATACTTTAAATATGAATACACTTTGGGACATATTTGCCAAGTGATTGACTGATATTTTCAACAGTTAACAACAAAGCTATAACAAGCTTTTATTAGGGCATGTCCAATGTTACTGTTATGTGTGAGTATTATAATACTAGGGCCATGAGCATGACATCTAGGTGACTTTAGTATAGAAAAAATATTTGATCTACAGCCAATCTAATATTCCCTGTGTGTGTGTGTGTGTGTGTGTGTGCGTGTGTGTGTGCGTGTGTGTGTGCGTGTGTGTGTGTGTGTGTGTGTGTGTGTGTGCATGCTTGCATCCTGTTCTGCAGGACTGGAGTGTGTTGGTGGAGAAGCTGCTAGCCCAAGCTTCAGAGCTGCATGTGGGGGAAGCAGAGGGCTGTGCTGAGGCTGAGACGGGCCATGTCTCTGAGAGAAGTGTGGCTCTCAAAGCCTTGCACAATCACTTCTGGAACCTCATGATGGGCCGGCTGGCACAGCTACAGGAGAGCAATTCCTTCTTCAGCAGCGCTAACACGGTACAGACACAACTGACTACTATACAACCCCCCCCCCTTAGGAGAGTAGGTACTGCATTAGCAGTAGAAGGTAGCTAGTGTAACTATACATATCACCTACAGGAGAGCAATGGCTTCTTTAACAGTGGCAACAAGGTACAGTAGTTTCTCTACATGTCTTATGGCCATAGATTATCAGGGCCACCAAGGCAATTGCTGATTAGTGGTCCTAGAGATAAAACTGTTCTATATCTATGCTTGTGTACAAGTAACCTTCAGGAGAGAAATGCCTTCAGTGTCATCAAGATAGTCTCTGTAACCTTCTTAAGCACTGCCAATAAGGTACGCTATAACAAAGAAATGGAGGCTAAACTCGTAGGATATAGTCAGACCATCCAAACATGTCTGTGCAGGAAGATTAAAACAATGCAAACAATTCTGCTACTTTCAACGCGTTACAGTTTCTCACAACCTATCCTGGACCTCTTTTTTTTTTAGCAGTGCCAACCAGGTACCTAGTGTAGCGACTGTAGGCTTGTAATACATATCACCTTCAGGAAAGCCTTCTTTAGCAGTGCCAACCAGGTGCCTAGTGTAGCTACTGTAGGCTTGTAATACACATCACCTTCAGGAAAGCCTTCTTTAGCAGTGCCAACAAGGTAGCTACTATACATGTAATATCATGTGCCCGACAAATTTGTGATGAGTAATTATTATTGCAGTACTAAGTGCTTACAACTGTATTTGAGGTACTCTACAAAAGACTAGGGAACTAGTGACATTAATTTGATTTGAACATGGTGCCCTCTAGTGGACAACAAGGACATACTATTTGTGCCATCTACTGCATCATGAATTGTGACTGTTATTATAATGAGCAATATTACATTTATTCAGGACTTCTGCTGAACCATCTGTCATGTTTACATGAGTACTTAATGCATATTGTCCTATCCTCTCATTCCTGTTTTGTCAGGCTTTTGAGGTCCTGGGAACTGTTGAGAGTAAACTTAAGGGGTTGAAGACCCAGACACTATGGTTGCCTGAGTTGGCCAAAAAGCACGAGGACCTGTTGCGAAGCATCAAAGAGTCAGCCAATGACCCTCTACAGAGAGGGCAGCTCATACTACAGAAGGCCAAACCACAGAGGTAAGGAGGGAAAATGGCATCCATATTAGGACATCCTTAGTCCTCAGACTCAAAACCTCATCCCCACCCTAGTCAAGTGTAAAACCTGCTGTGGTCAAGAATCACCACAGACTGCTTATCACTGGTGTAGCAAAACAGAGATTTTGAGTAACATGTGATTTCAATAGTAAAGATGTCACTGCTATCACTGTATTATGAAATCAAATATGCTTGTTATATCCAATGCAGTGTGTTCAAACTAGGCCTTTATATTAATAGATGGATGGATCAAGACTGCGGATAATATGATTACTACATGGAGCATTTCACAGCAGATATGCCTCTTACTATATTTCTAGTACCCAAGTAGAAGGCGTGAAAAGGATGCTGGGATATGTCAGAGACCGGGTTGATGCTCTAAGTCAGGAGTGCCATGCTCACCAAGCACTGGCAGCCAAGAGACAGCAGCTGGTGTCCCAATGTGAAGACCTCATAGACAAGGTAAATCAAATCAAATTGTATTTGTCACGTACACATGGTTAGCAGATGTTAATGCGAGTGTAGCGAAATGCTTGTGTTTCTCGTTCCTACCATGCAGTAATATCTAACAAGTAATCTAACCTAACAATTTCACAACAAGGTACACACAAGCCTTACGATTTGTCCCAAATGGCACCCTATTCCCTTTATAGCACCCTATTCCCACAATATAGGAAATAGGGTGCCATTTGGGACGAACCCGTAGCTATATTTTTATTGAATTACGTTATATTATGCCTTTGAGCTGCCAAAATAAACAGTGCCCATACGCCATACCGGTAAACATGAGACTATCACAATAATTAAAACGAAGATGACAACAAAACTGTAGGCTATTACACTATAATTGATCAATTTCACATGTCAGTCACATGAAAAAATGTGTGAATGGACTTGAAAATGTGTGGAATACTCTCCAAAATGCAGTGTGGGTCAACAATAAAGTGACAATTCGCGAAGGTAGAGATGAGTGGCCAAGACAGAGAGGCGCTCGGACAGCAGTGGACGCATACATTCATAATCATTAGGCTGTACATCAAGTTTTTAATTTAATACATTTTTTGTACTTCATTGTTCTTAATAGCCAGTGTGTATTATTTTTAACATACTACTAAAATAATATAACTTACTTTTATTTACTAGGCAAGTCAGTTAAGAACAAATTCATATTTTCAATGACAGCCTAGGAACAGTGGGATACTGGCCTTGTCCAGGGGCCGAACAACATGTTTTTACCTTGGGGATTTGATCTTGCAACTCTTTCAGTTACTAGTCTAACGCTCTAACCACTAGGCTACCTGGGAAATTGGTTACGACTTGCTATCTATCCCATAAACCCATCAACAAAAATCTATTTTTATCTTCTGTGGTTTGGTAACTTCCTGTTCTTCAACCGACTCTGACTGGACTGAAGAAGACGCACATCTTCGAAAAGTTCAAAGTATGTAACGAAGCCTTCAACTGCAAAGGGGCATTGTGATTCCACTCCGTTGTGGACGGTCCCCATACAAATGAATGCCATCCACCGTAACGTAACGGAGTGCTTATGGTTAATGTGAATGAGGCATTATTATGAATGTCATTATTAATGCAGGACAGTCACTGAATGTCATTCATTACACATTTGGTGTTTTGTAACAGATGTCTCTTCCCATTCGTCAAATGGCGGGTGCACAGTGCATTGTATGGATGTGGGACAGCGGGAATTATTTTAGTGGACGAATGTGCACAGGTAGCCAGGTTTACACAGGAGCCTTGCGATGTGATTGTTTGACAATCAAATGGTTGTGTTTATGCCACATTAAAAGGTTTGCCTAATACATTTTAAAAGTAAAACAACAAATCTGTAGTATTAGGCCCACAGAGATGCTATTAAATGAATAGGTATTCTTAATATGTCTCACTGGGCTGGATTCAGAGTTGAGGTAAGCATGTGCAAGTTTAGACTTTTGAATAATATAAAGTGCATAAAAGCAATATACAGTGGGACAAAAAAGTATTTAGTCAGCCACCAATTGTGCAAGTTCTCCCACTTAAAAAGATGAGAGAGGCCTGTAATTTTCATCATAGGTACACTTCAACTATGACAGACAAAATGAGAGAAAAAATCCAGAAAATCACATTGTAGGATTTTTTATGAATTTATTTGCAAATTATGGTGGAAAATAAGTATTTGGGCACCTACAAACAAGCAAGATTTCTGGCTCTCACAGACCTGCTCTCACAGACCTTCAACTTCTTTAAGAGGCTCCTCTGTCCTCCACTTGTTACCTGTATTAATGGCGCCTGTTTGAACTTGTTATCAGTATAAAGGACACCTGTCCACAACCTCAAACAGTCACACTCCAAACTCCACTATGGCCAAGACCAAAGAGCTGTCAAAGGACACCAGAAACAAAATTGTAGACCTGTACCAGGCTGGGAAGACGGTATCTGCAATAGGTAAGCAGCTTGGTTTGAAGAAATCAACTGTGGGAGCAATTATTAGAAAATGGAAGACATACAAGACCACTGATAATCTCCCTCGATCTGGGGCTCCACGCAAGGTCTCACCCCGTGGGGTCAAAATGATCACAAGAACGGTGAGCAAAAATCCCAGAACCACACGGGGGGACCTAGTGAAAGACCTGCAGAGAGCTGGGACCAAAGTAACAAAGCCTACCATCAGTAACACACTACGCCGCCAGGGACTCAAATCCTGCAGTGCCAGATGTGTCCCCCTGCTTAAGCCAGTACATGTCCAAGAGTATTTGGATGATCCAGAAGAAGATTGGGAGAATGTCATATGGTCAGATGAAACCAAAATATAACTTTTTGGTAAAAACTCAACTCGTCGTGTTTGGAGGACAAAGAATGCTGAGTTGCATCCAAAGAACACCATACCTACTGTGAAGCATGGGGGTGGAAACATCATGCTTTGGGGCTGTTTTTCTGCAAAGGGACCAGGACGACTGATCCGTGTAAAGGAAAGAATGAATGGGGCCATGTATCGTGAGATTTTGAGTGAAAACCTCCTTCCATCAGCAAGGGCATTGAAGATGAAACGTGACTGGGTCTTTCAGCATGAAAATTATCCAAAACACACCGCCCGGGCAACGAAGGAGTGGATTCGTAAGAAGCATTTCAAGGTCCTGGAGTGACCTAGACAGTCTCCAGATCTCAACCCCATAGAAAATCTTTGGAGGGAGTTGAAAGTCTGTGTTGCCCAGCAACAGCCCAAAAACATCACTGCTCTAGAGGAGGTTTACATGGAGGAATGGGCCAAAATACCAGCAACAGTGTGTGAAAACCTTGTGAAGACTTACAGAAAACGTTTGACCTCTGTCATTGCCAACAAAAGGGTATATAACAAAGTATTGAGATAAACTTTTGTTATTGACCATATACTTATTTTCCACCATAATTTGCAAATAAATTCATTAAAAATCCTACAATGTGATTTTCTGGATTTTCTATTCTCATTTTGTCTGTCATAGTTGAAGTGTACCTATGATGAAAATTACAGGCCTCTCTCATCTTTTTAAGTGAGAGAACTTGCACAATTCGTGGCTGACTAAATACTTTTCTGCCCCACTGTATTACATTTAACAGGCACATTCATCCAAAGTAACTTACAGTCATGCGTGCATACATTTTACACATGGATGGTCCCAGGAATTGAACCCACTACCCTGGTGTTAACAAGCACCATGCTTTACCAACTGAGCTACAAAGGGCCAGTTAAACATATCTAAAGTCAGATTACAGCCCATTCTCAGACGTGTAGTAAGGCTAGTTGACAGCCTACGATCAACTGCTAATACTTTCACGTGTGTGTAAATGTCCATGTATTTCAGTTGACTGCATTTGACTGAATTGTGGAACTCATAAAGTAAAAGTCATGTGTTTCTGTCCCAGATCTCGGTGTGGCTAAAGAGCAGCAACGGTGTCCTCTCCAACAACACTGAGCCAGGCTCCCTGCTCTCTCAGTCTGAAGACATGCTCAACAAACACCTGGAACTCTCCTCACAGACACAGGTAGAGTCAGGAATATCACCTGTAGACTTATTCAAATGTATGACCCCTTTGTTTATTTACCCAGCTCTTATACAAAGGTTGGGTCACTTTCATTTCAATTCAGGAATCTCAGTTTACTTCCTGAATGTTGTTTTCAAATAGACCTAACCCTGTCTTGTACTGTAGTGAAGTATACACACTACATGACCAAAAGTATGTGGACACCTGCTCGTCGAACATCCCATTCAAAAATCATGGGCATTAATATGGTGTTGGTCCCCCCTTTGCTGCTATAACAGCCTCCACTCCACTTCTGGGAAAGCTTTCAACTAGATCTTGGAACATTGCTAATCGGCGATTAGGCCTGGCTCGCAGTAGGCGTTCCAATTCATCCCAATTCATCCCAAAGATGTTCGATGGGGTTGAGGTCAGAGCTTTGTGCAGGCCAGTCAAGTTCTTCCATACCGATCTCAACAAACCATTTCTGTATGGACCTCGCTTTGTGCACGGGGGCATTGTCATGCTGAGACAGGAAAAGGCCTTCCCCAGGGTGTTAGCACAAAGTTGGAAGTAAATAATAATCTAGAATGTAATTGTATGCTGTAGTGTTTAGATTTCCCTTCACTGGAGCTAAGGGGCCTAGCCCGAAACATGAAAAATAGCCCCAGAACATTATTCCTCCTCCACCAAACTTTACAGTTGGCACTATGCATTTGGGCAGGTAGCATTCTCTTGGCATCCGCCAAACCCAAATTCATCCGTCAGACTGCCAAATGGTGAAGTGTGATTTATCACTCCAGAGAACACGTTTCCACTGCTCCAGAGTCCAATGGCGGCGAGCTTTACATAACTCCAGCCGACACTTGGCATTGTGCATGGTGATCTTAGACTTGAGTGCGGCTGCTCACAAATGTAAAGTGGTGTCCACATACTTTTGTGTATATATAGAGTATGTGTTACCATAGAGTTTTCTCAACCCTGGCCATTTGTTTTTCAGCAAACAGCCAGTGAGGCAGAGGCCATGGCAGAGCTGATAAAGGAACTGAGAACACTGGGGTATCCTGAAGCCACTGAGTTTTCCAACAAAGCAACACTTCTAGAGGAGGAGCTGAAGACAGTCACCAGGAACATCACATCTCGCATCGAGAATATCCACCTATACGTGGGCTTCTTGCGAATAGCAGAGGAGGTTATTTTCTCTTATCATTTCATGAAACTTAGGAAAGATATGGTTGTTAAATGTCTGTATAGTTTGGTACAGTGGTGTCTGACTAAATATTGTTACCTAGTTATGTAGTGTACATTAAACTTGATGTATTTCATTCATATTATGTTGAAAACACAGGTGATTTAACTGAAATGTGTCAATAAACAAAAGGGAAATCAATCTGAAATGCAATGTTGGGGAAGCTACTCTGAAAATATAATTTACCAAGCTGCCAGTTACTTAACCCTAGAAGATGTTAAGCTCGACTAAAGTTACTCTTAATAAGAAAAATATAGTTCAAACTACTTAATGAAAAACTATCATATGTAAATTTCAAATGTCATAGATGACAAATTGCAAGAACAGATCACTTTGGGATCATATGTTAACAAAATGTGTAATTTAGCCTATTAAACACAAAAACAATGTTTCAAGTGAGAATCAGGCAGGTCGGATGCCGTAAAAGAAAGTCAACGATTGCTTTCTTTACCCATATTTTAATTTCCTTTTGCAAGAAGAGTAATGTTGAGTTCCAGTAGTTAGTTGTACAACCACATGGCAAAAAAAAAAAATTTGCTACTGAAAACAATAACTAGATTTGAATTTAGTTCAACTACCACCAAGCTTCTGCAAAAAGTAGTTCAATTACTAGTTGAACTTCTTGTAGTTCACTACTCCACAACACTGCTGAAATGTAATATTCTGAAATGTGTGACTCCTATGCTTGTTCAGGTGGAGGAACAGATGCAGAGTCTACATGAAAGCTATAACAGGAAGCAAGAGGAGGAGGAGGAGAATGAGGAGAGTTTAGTCACTTCTAAGGAGATAGCTGACGCTAAGTGGCAGTCCATGTTGGAACGCTTCCTCACCATGCTGGACCTGGGAAACAACTACATCAACTTCTCAAACATGGTGAGAGACATTATTACATCTCAACCCCTCCATGCACTGTTATCCAGGTTAACGTTGAGCCTTCCTATAAGCCATTGCTTTTCTGCCTACACATAATAATAATAATAATACCTTTTATTTAAGCACTTTTCAAGACACCCCAAATCACTTTACAAGATAATCAGCAGGATAAAAAGCAACAATATCACACATTTAAATAAGTAAGTACAGTATATAAAAGTACACCAAATATTTGTATTACCTTTATTTAACTAGGCAAGTCAGTTAAGAACAAATTATTATCAAATTATTATTTTCTATGACGGCCTAGGAACAGTGGGTTATAACTGCCTGTTCAGGGGCAGAACGAGAGATTTGTACCTTGTCAGCTCTGGGGTTTGAACTTGCAACCTTCCGATTACTAGTCCAACGCTCTAACCACTAGGCGACCCTGCCGCCCTGAAATATAAAGATAGACTAACCATGGACATCACTAAACATAATGACAGACTAACCAGGGCAATGAACTAAACAGGGTTTCAGCAGTGGAGTTAGTTAGAGAGGGTCTGAGTCGTGAGATGTTTTTTAGGTGGAAGAAGGCTGACTTTGTGATGTTTTGGATTTTGTGTCCATTTGACAGAGTGGGGGTCAAATGTAACACCCAGTTCCTGACTGTGGAGTTGGGAGTGGATGGTGCAGACGTCGATTGTCATGTTGAATTGACCCAGTTTCTTGATGAGGGAGTTGGGACCCAGTTTCTTGATGAGGGAGTTGGGGCCCATGAGCATGATATCTGTTTTGTTGTCATTTAGTTTAAAAAGGTTATTGCTTATTAAAACTAAATGATGATAAAACAGAGGTCATGCCTAAATTAGACAAACCTTACAACCATTGATTATTGCATTTCATTATAAGTATGGTTAGCATGGTTATTATGTCTTGCTTTGGAAAAATAACTTCCACCCACATCCAGGAGCCCTTCGTAAGGGCTGTAGGATACAGATAACAATGGATTCTTTATGTTGACATCTTCAGGTGAGTGAGAACCTGAACCTGAATGTGAGGGCAGCCATCGGTGTGGTGGAGAAGACCATGGAGGAGCTGAACAAGAAGAAGGTGGATCTGTCAGACCTCTGGACCTCCTGGCAGCTCCACGTCAGTCAGGTGAAGTCTGTCAAGAAACAGTGGATGAAATACAAAGAACAACTGAAAAAGGTACATAAAAATATGTATGCAATGTATACTGAACAAAAATATACACTCAACATGTAAAGTGTTGGTCCCATTTTAGATGAGCTGAAATACAAGATCCCAGACATTTTCCATACGTACAAAATGTCTCTCAAATGTTGTGCACAAATTTGTTTACATCCCTGTTAGTGAGCATTTCTCCTTTTCCAAGATAATCCATCCACCTGACAGGTGTGACACAGGTGCACTTTGTGCTGGGGACAATAAAAGGCCACTCTAAAATGTGCAGTTTTGTCACACAACACAATGTCACAGATGTCTCAAGTTTTGAGGGAGAGTGCAATTGGCATGCTCACTGCAGGAATGTCCACCAGAGCTGTTGCCAGAGAAGTGAATGTTAATTTATCTACCATAAGCCGCCTCCAACGTCGTTTTAGATAATTTGGCAGTATGTCCAACTGGTCTCACAACCGCAGACCACGTGTAACCACGCCAGCCCAAGACCTCCACATCCGGCTTCTTCCCCTGTGGGATCTTCCAAGACCATCCACCCGGACAGCTAATGAAAATGAGGAGTATTTCTGTCTGAAATAAAGCCCATTTGTGGGGAAAAACAAATTCTGATTGACTGGGCCTGGCTACACAGTGAGTGCCCTATGCCCTCCCAGGCCCACCCGTGGAGGCGCCCCTGCCCAGTCATGTGAAATCCATAGATTAGGGCTTAAAGAATTTATTTCAATTGACTGATTTCCTTATATGAACTGTAACAGTAAATTCATTGAAATTGTTGCATGCTGCATTTATATTTTTGTTCAGTATATATCCATTACAAATTCCTGAATCACAACCAATTTATTCTCAATTGATCATAAATGCAATCTCATTTAGTGTCAAGAACCCCCCTGTTTTCTTTTTTTAATTTAGTTTTTTTTTTACAGACTGTTCATGACCTAAATAGTGTGGAGGAGGTTCTTGTCCCAACCTCTAAAGTTGATCTGGGAAGTGATCTTCAGACTGTGTCCAAGCTACTGGAGAACTTTAACCTAGCTAAGCCCCACTTCCTGGTAAGAACTATAGCCTATTGGCCTGTCATAAATAGTAGGTAGAAGAAATCATAACATTATTATGTATAATATTTTTTACAGAAACCCAATGTTTAATACTTTTACAATAGTACCAATAGTCTATGTTAGTAGTTAGTTAGTATACACTTTACCATATGTATACAGTATCTTTACAGTGGCTCTAAGTAGCATGACACTATGCCTACATTTGTGTTCTGGTCCATTATGTGATATCCTATAGGTAAATATGTATTATTATTCTACTATATCTCTATTTCCTGTGTGTCCCCTGTAGCAGTTGAATGCTGCGGTAGAATACATGGTGAAGACATCAGAACTGTTGGCACTGAAAGGAATTCCAATAAAAGAGAAGAATGAGAAAGTCACAGAGATGCTTCACCTTCATCAGAGAGTGAAAGATAAAATCAAAGAGTACGAGTCTGTCCTCAACATGGCCGTGAAGTTCCACCAGCTCTATGATGAGGTAACAACACATCGTCTAAGGGTGCGCTACCACCCTATTGGGTACAACCCTATTCCCTAAGGAATAGTGCACTACATTTGAACAGGACTAATAAGGTGCATTATTTAGGGAATAGGGTGAAATTTGGGACGCACTCATAGTCTTACATACTGTATCAGGGAGGGTGTTATCTTTGCTGTAGTCTCTTCAGAGTCATTGTATCTGGGTCTGTCATGGAAAACTATATTTGCTGTGTGTTTGAGAGAACACATGGCATCAGTTTAGGATAGCGCAAAGCTAACCTGCCCTTCACAGACATGTTCAGCTTGAAATGTCACAAATACTGTAACTATCAGAGAGTTACTTACCTATCTAGCTTTTCTGTAGACACCAAAGAACACAGGATCAGTTAAGAGAGGCCCTGGAGATACCTCGTGGACCTTTTTAGACAGAAATGTACCATAAAAGATTGATATTTTGGATGCTTTGCAGGTTTCCCAGAAAAGATACCGCAGAAGACACTAACAGAATATGACCGCATTACTTAGTAATTTTAAAACCAATTATTTAACAGCTGGTGATATACAAACATCATTAAACACACATAGATTCTGATCAGAGAAACAAATAAACAGCCTCCTAATTGGTTCATTGTTTTGTCCCCAGTTGGATAAGCTGTCAATGTTGGAGCCTGTGACGGGGTTCAGCGAGACAAGCCAGGCTAAGATCCAGCTGATCCAACATCAGGACAGACAGAGTCACATCAGACACCTGTACAAGTTGGCTATCTCTCTGGGAGGAGATATCAGCAACACTGTACAACAGTTGGTGAGAAGACACACACAGCCACGTCAGACACCTGTACAAGCTGGCTATCTCTCTGGGAGGAGATATCAGCAACACTGTACAACAGTTGGTGAGAAGACACACACAGTCACGTCAGACACCTGTACAAGCTGGCTATCTCTCTGGGAGGAGATATCAGCAACACTGTACAACAGTTGGTGAGAAGACACACACAGTCACGTCAGACACCTGTACAAGCTGGCTATCTCTCTGGGAGGAGATATCAGCAACACTGTACAACAGTTGGTGAGAAGACACACACAGTCACGTCAGACACCTGTACAAGCTGGCTATCTCTCTGGGAGGAGATATCAGCAACACTGTACAACAGTTGGTGAGAAGACACACACAGTCACGTCAGACACCTGTACAAGCTGGCTATCTCTCTGGGAGGAGATATCAGCAACACTGTACAACAGTTGGTGAGAAGACACACACAGCCACCTGTACAAGCTGGCTATCTCTCAGTAACACTGTCGGTGAGACTGCAAGGCAACACCTGATCATTCACCGCTGTTTGTCTTGACCCTGAGTGTTTATTTTTATTTTTTCATTTAAAACTTTCCTTTAATAGTTTTTTTCCCCAGGGACAACCCATACTAATGATATGCTAAATAATACATATTAGTGTACTTTTGAAGATTGTTACATTTCCTGATCATGATCTAATAATAAAATAATTATCTTTCCTGCCGTCCCAGCACGACACAGGTTTCTCTGTACAGCGTCTGCATGAGCGTCTGGAGATACTGGAGAGAAGATGTGTTAACTGGAGTGCTGAAGCCAACAGGTGTGAAGAGAGCCTCACTAGCAACGTGTACTACTGTGTCTTCAAGGAGGAGATCACTGAGGTGAAACCCTCTCACACACACACACACACAGACACACACACAGACAGACACACTTCTTCAGTGAAACAAACAGTGAAACAAACAACCCTTTGGCTTTATCTCAATTAGTCTATTAGTGTGGGTCAGGGCTCTCCAATCCTGTTCCTGGAGAGCTACCCTCCTGTAGGTTTTTACTCCAACCCTGTTCCTGGAGAGCTACCCTCCTGTAGGTTTTAACTCCAGCCCTGTTCCTGGAGAGCTACCCTCCTGTAGGTTTTAACTCCAACTCTGTTCCTGGAGAGCTACCCTTCCTGTAGGTTTTAAATCCAACTCTGTTCCTGGAGAGCTACCCTCCTGTAGGTTTTAAATCCAACTCTGTTCCTGGAGAGCTACCCTTCCTGTAGGTTTTAACTCAAACCCTGTTCCTGGAGAGCTACCCTCCTGTAGGTTTTAACTCCAACCCTGTTTTTGGAGAGCTACCCTCCTGTAGGTTTTTGCTCCAACCCGAGTTTTAGCTAATCTGATTCAACCAGCTAATTATTGGTATCAGGTGTGCTAGATTAGGGTTGGAGTGAACCTACAGGATGGTAGCTCTCCAGGAACAGGGTTATGCACCCCAATTTATCTAACCCAGGCCACAGATCAAGATCTCAATTTATCTAACCCAGGCCCCAGATCAAGAGCTCAATGAATCTAACCCAGGCCCCAGATCAAGAGCTCAATGTATCTAACCCAGGCCCCAGATCAAGAGCTCAATTTTTCTAACACAGAACTCAGATCAAGAGCTCAATTGATCTAACCCAGATCAATAACTCAATTGATCTAACCTAGGCCCCAGATCAAGAGCTCAAGATTGGGGCTTTTAGGACTGTGATCCTTGTCTCTAGAGGGTCTATATTCAAAGTGACATTCCCTCCCTCCCTCTCTCTCCTCCCTCTCTTTTTCCTTCCCCCTCCATCCATGTCTCACGTTACTCCAGTCAAGAGAGCAGATTCCTCTCCTATCAGCTGTGAAAGGGAGAACCAAATGAGAGGCCTCAATACCAGGGCCTCATCCCCTACTTATTTAGGAATTCCCTTGGCCTAAAAATGATTATATCTGCATGTCATATGTAGGCCTGTGGGTGGTACTAATCTAAAGTTTGCACACGTCTTTATCAGTGAACATGTTTCCTGTTCCAAATCTATTCATGCCACTCTATTTTTACTCCAACACACCCTTTATGGCACAGCCAAGAGGTTTGTCCTCTACCTCCATCCAGTGGACGATGTTGTCAGTATGTAAGTGTTGATACAACTTGAGATGCTCTGTTTTAATATAATTTTTGGGGTCCATTTCTTATTAATTCACCACTATATCAGTTTTCATTGTTAATAACTGCCATCAGAATGTTGTTTTCATTACGGTGTTTCTGTTACCTCACACTGCTTGTTTATACATACCCTAGAAAGGCTCCATCTAATGTATAATACAGTAGATGAGGGCATAATTATTATTTTCTGGTTAGGTTATTTCATCTGGCCAGCAGAGGGAGTCGCTGTAGCCTCCTGAGAGAAAGTAGAGCGGTCCTAAATATATCACCTTGCTTGGACCATTACTTGGAATACATGTGATACAGGTTGACATACATCTCTGTTCTCACTATGCTAAGGACACCATACAGTTGGCTGAGCATACCTAGACTTTTACCAGACACTGCTGCAGGGGTGTACTCTTTCGGTGCATTCGGAAAGTATTCAGACCCCTTGACTTTTTCAACATTTTATTACAATACAACCTTATTCTAAAATGGGTTATATAGTTTTTTCCCCTCATTAATCTACACACAATACCCCATAATGACAAAGCAAAAACAGGTTTTTGTTTGCAAAAAAAAAAAAAATGATATCACATTATCACATTTCAATATCACATTTCCATAAGTAAACCCAGACCCTTTACTCTGTACTTTGTTGAAGCACCTTCGGCAGCGATTACAGCCTCAAGTCTTCTTTGGTGTGACACTACAAGCTTGGCACACCTGTATTTGGGGAGTTTCTCACATTCTTCTCTGCAGATCTTCACAAGCTCTGTCAGGTTTGATGGGGAGCATCACTGCACAGCTATTTTCAGGTCTGTTCGATCGGGTTCAAGTTCAGGCTCTGGCTGGGCCACTCAAGGACATTCAGACACTTGTCCCAAAGCCACTCCTGCGTTGTCTTGGTTGTGTGCTTAATGTCGTTGTCCTGTTGGAAGCTGGACATTCACCAAAGTCTGAGCTCCTGACCGCTCTGGAGCAGGTTTCCATCAAGGATATCTCTGTACTTTGCTCCATTCTCTCTGTACTTTGCTCCCTCCATCCTGACTTGTCTCCCTGTCCCTGAAAAACATCCCCATAGCATGATGCTGCAACCGCCATGCTTCATCGTAGGGATGGATTTCCTCTAGACGTGACTCTTGGCATTAAGGCTGAAGAGTTCAATCTTGGTTTCCAGAAAATCTTGTTACTCATAGTCTGAGAGTCCTTTAGGTGCCTTTTGGCAAACTCCAAGCGGTCTGTCATGTGCCTTTTACTGAGGAGTGGCTTCTGTCTGGCCACTCTACCATGAAGGCCTGATTGGTGGAGTGCTGCAGAGATGGTTGTCCTTCTGGAAGGTTCTCCCATCTACACAAAGGAACTCTGTAAGAGTGACCATCGTGTTCTTGGTCACCTCCCTGATCAAGACCTTTCTCCCCCGATTGCTCAGTTTGGCCAGGCTTCTTGTGTGGTTCCAAACTTCTTCCATTTAAGAAGGATAAAGGCCACTGTGATCTTGGGGACCTTCAATGCTGCAGACATTTTGTGGTACCCTTTCCCAGATCTGTGCCTCAACACCATCCTCTCGGAGCACTATGGGCAATTCCTTCAACCTCATGGCTTGTTTTTTTTTGCTCCGACGTGCACTGTCAACTGTGAGACCTTAACTAGACAGGTGTATGCCTTTCCAAAGCATGTCCAGTCAAGTTGTAGAAACATCTCCAGGATGATTAATGGAAACAGGATGCACCTGAGCTCAATTTTGAGTCTCATAGCAAAGGGTCTGTAAACTTATGTAAAAAAACTGTTTTCGCTTTGTCTACACTTTGCATAGATTGATGAGAAACATGTATTCAATACATTTTAGAATAAGGCTGTAATGTAACAAAATGTGGAAAAGGTCAAGGGGTCTGAATACTTTCCCAATGCACTATTTAAAAGTTGGTGTTAATTCCATTTAAAATCAGGAAGTACAGTAAATTGAAATTCCAATGTCAATTGCCTTAAATAGCATAGGAATTTCTGTTTACTTCCTGAATTGACATGGAATAAACTCCGATCATGTCTTATGTAATCGTACAGACCACTCTACAATAATGTTTTTGTGCATGAATAAAGATACATTAGTAACAACTAAGTATTTCATATTAATAACATCAGTGTTAAACTGTAATGGTATGAAATTGAAAGAAATTTAGCTTAGAAATTGAAAGGAGGGACTCTCTCTTTGCTGTGCCATGAAATAGACAGATGGGATATAGCTTAACAGAATTTACCAGGATTGACCTTTTGTAGCAGGTTAAGAGAACTAACGCAGCAGGTTAGGAAAAGGGTTAGGCTTAGCTAAAAGGCAAAAAATGTCAACTTTAGATGTCCATTTGACTAGCCAAAAGCCTTTTATAAATATGGATGAGTAGACATGGTATTTTATTAGCAGGAGCAGTTGCTGCTGCCCATCAGCTGGGGTGAGACTCAATTTAAAGCCGATCAAGCTCTGACCGTACCCTCAATATACAGTAGCACAGCCTAGGCTAGGCCTACTTCCCTCAAGGGCCATACTGCTCTGGTTCTGCAAACTAAAGGCCCATTTTTATTCTTGAGCGGATGGTCAGGGGGCCGGAGCATAAATTCTAGACTGCAAATTGACCGCAAGAAGCCCAAACATATCATATTTGACAAATGTACCATTTCAAACCTTGCTTATAACTTACAATCATATACAGTATATTTCTATTATGCTGTTACGCAACACCCTGCTACAACTCAACTCTCCGTGAAGCGAAAGAGGTATGGGCTGTAGGTGTGAGTAAGGATGACAAAAGGCAGAGAATTTACCATTTACTAGGAATGTATTCCTTCACACGGTAATATGGGGAAAAGGGGCTGGACAGAACCAAAGAAAGTAAATATCAAAGCCCCTTCTATCTAACCTGCCTAACCACTACTTACCTAATTTAGCACCACCTGGTGCCCTAACCAAAATACAGGGTGTGCCTGTATTAGTGTGCCTAGACAGTGAATATACTATGGGTATATGTATGCCCACGGGCCTCTTGCCTAAGCACTCCCTAGGTGCCTTCCCCTTCCCCCCTGGGAACAAATGAAACAGAATATTAACAATTTCAAACACACTGAGAAACACGTCATCAAATAGGCTCTGACTGAGCAACAAACTCACAGAACATACCACAGTTGTTCCCATCTACAACTGACATAGTACACACCAACTGCCTGAGAAACAACCAACATATGCTATAACCATCAGCCTCCTCTCTCAGCAATCATCTTTCTTCAATGACCTCTCAGCAATCATCTCTCTCCTGAACAACAGGCTTTTATAACTGGAGAAGGAGTCTAATGGGATACAGCTGTAACTTGACGAGGGGGCGGGGTCAGATCCACTTAGCCGTGGAGTCGACCAATCAGCTGCTTGGGGGATTTCAGGAAGCCATTTCCTGAAACACACTCAAATACAAACTACAACACAGAAACTGGGGAACGTAACATATGCATGGGAATCTTTGTCATCTGTAATCTCGAAATAGTATTTCTTAATGGGTATGTTTATAGTTCTCTAAAGGTTATTTACTTTGGTTCTATTAAGTTATCAGTGGGTCAGGTCTCAGTTAGGTCTCTGTAGCATCTGGCTCAGTAGCTATACAGTAATTGCTTTGCGACATCAAACAGACTTTCCTTAATGTTTCCTTGTTTCTCTCTCTCTCTCAAAATTCACTTTAAGGGCTTCATTGGCATGGTAAACATATGTTAACATTGCCAAAGCAAGTCAAGTAGATAATAAACAATAAAAATTAAAAGTAAACATTCCACTCACAAAAGTTAAAATATTAGACATTTCAAATGGCATATTATGTGCAAATTGTTAAAGTACACAAGGGAAAATAAATATGGGTTGTATTTACAATGGTGTTTGTTCTTCACTGGTTGCCCTTTCCTTGTGGCAACAGGTCACAAATATTGCTGCTTTGATGGCACACTGTGGTATTTCACCCTGTAGATAAGGGAGTTTATCAAAATTTGGTTTGTTTTCAAGTTATTTGTAGATCTTTGTAATCTGAGGGAAATATGTGTCTCTAATATGGTCATGCACCTCATTTTGTTGGCAGTGTGCACGTAGCCTGTCTTTCTCTTGAGAGCCAGGTCTGCCTACGGTGGCCTTCCTCAATAGCAAGGCTATGCTCACTGAGTCTGTACATAGTCAAAGCTTTCCTTAAGTTTGGGTCAGTCACAGTGGTCAGGTATTCTGCTTAGGGCCAAATAGCATTATAGTTTGCTCTGTTTTTTTGTTAATTCTTTCCAATGTGTTAAGTAATTATCTTTTTGTTTACTCATGATTTGGTTGGGTCTAATTGTGTTCCTATCCTCGGGCTCTTTTAGGGTCTGTTTATGTTTGTGAACAGAGCCCCAGAACCTTGCTTGTTTAGGGGACTCTTCTCCAGGTTCATCTCTCTGTAGGTGATGTCTTTGTTATGGAAGGTTCGGGAATCGCTTCCTTTTAGGTGGTTGTAGAATTTAATGGCTTTTTTCTGGATTTTGATAATTCTGCTCTACATGCATTATTTGGTGTTTGACACTGAGGATATTTTTGCAGAATTCTGCATGCAGAGTCTCAATTTGGTGTTTGTCCCCTTTTGTGAATTCTTGGTTGGTGAGCAGACCCCAGACCTTAAAAGGCAATGGGTTCTATAACTGATTTAAGTATTGTTAGCCAGATCCTAAATGGTATGTTGAATTTTATGTTCCTTTTGATGGCATAGAAAACCCTTCTTGCCTTGTCTCTCAGCTCGTTCACAGTGTTGTGGAAGTTACCTGTGGCGCTGATGTTTAGGCCGAGGTATGCATCGTTTTTTGTGTGCTCTAGGGCAACAGTGTCTAGATGGAATTCATATTTGTGGTCCTAGCAACTGGACATTTTTTGGAACACCATTATTTTTGTCTTATTGAGATTTACTGTCAGGGCCCAGGTCTGACAGAATCTGTGCAGAACTGAACATGGCGGTGTTTGCTTACTGGATTAAAGACCTCCTCCATTTCTGTCATTATTGAAGAGATTGTGATATCTCGCATCTCAAAATAATGTTAGATCCCTCACTTCCAAGGCAGTTATAGTCAATTAACTCAACATAATATTGTGTGATTGGCCAGACTGAAACATGGCTTAAGCCTGATGAATTTACTGTGTTAAATGAGGCCTCTCCTCCTGGTTACATGAGTGACCATATCCCCCACGAACACCACAAATATTGCTAACATATACAATAGCAAATTTCAATTTACAAAAATAAGAATTACTGCATTTTCATCTTTTGAACTTCTAGTCATGAAATCTATGCAGCCTACTCAATCACTTTTTATATCTACTATCTACCTCCTGGGCCGTATACAGTGTTCCTCACTGAGTTCCCTAAATTCCCCCAACACCGCTTTCCATGAATTTGTATAGCAGACCCTCTTGCCAAAATGGGTCAAAAGCTTTTTTGAAATCAACAAAGCATGAGAAGACTTTGCCTTTGTTTTGTTTTGTTTGTTTGTCAATTAGGGTGTGCAGGGTGAACACATGGTCTGTCTTACAGTAATTTGGTAAAAAAGCCAATTTGACATTTGCTCAGTACATTGGTTTCCCTGAGTAAATGTACAAGTCTGCTGTTAATGATAATGCATAGGATTTTCCCGAGGTTGATGTTGACGCATATCCCACGGTAGTGTGTGTGTGTGTGTGTGTGTGTGTGTGTGTGTGTGTGTGTGTGTGTGTGTGTGTGAAACAGACACTCCCCATGTACCCATCTCAGCTAGGGAAAAAGATAGTTAGATATAGTTATACGAGGTTCCCAAAATGGGATGTACAGGGAGGCTGGTTAGGCTGCAGCTGTCCTTGTCTGACATATGAGCTGGCCATTCGGAGACTCTACACCTCTGCAGAAGGCCGTCGGCTGATACAGAAATGGCCCTACTGTATAAATCACGTCTCCAGTCTTAGCCAATAAATGCACCAAAATAATCCTTACACTGAGTGAATCTGAATCCAACCCTGCTCTGCTACACTTTTCTGTTTTCCTGCCAAGATAGGATACCCTAACCCAGCCACCCTCCCCCTCCTTCATATCTCTGGTGGTGCTGTTAGATGGTACTTGTTCAATGTTCTGTAACTGTATCAAAGGGAGTGAATTACAATGGATTTACATGTCAACGCAGATAAGAAACACAGGATGATGATGATGATATGAGGCTTTTATGTCTTAACTGATTTAAATGTTTTGTATTCTGATTTAAAACATTTGTTATTAATAGATCATGATTCTTTTCATTTCAGCTGAGAAAGTCATTCAAGGACCTCAAGAAGAAATTCAACAACTTGAAGTTCAATTATATGAAGAAAAACGACAAGTCAAGGAACCTGAAAGCAGTGAAAAACCAAATCCAGCAGATAGAGATTTATGTTGAAAAGTTACAGGTGAGACACACCCTGTTTGCCACTACAACAACAACAAAATCACATTTCCCTCATTCCCTGCTGTTCAATGGTTTTGAAATCATTCCTAGGTCATGCATATTTTGTTTGCCTCTTTCTCTCTTGATCCAGATATTGCAGAAACGAGTGCAGGTATTTACAGTTAAAGTGACTTCCAGCACAGAGAAGCATCTAATAGGCAGTAACCCCAGAGAGATAGAGGATGCTGTTAATGAGCTACAGAGACAGCTGGGGGACTTTGACAAGACTGTGGAGGAGTACAAGCAGAATCTGGACATGAGCATAAAGCTGCAGCAAGCCATGGATGAGGTGTGGATGGAGAAAACATAAGACAAATAGTTTACCCTCTAATTGCCAATTGTGGAGGAAAAATGTTGGATAAAAAAATCAACTAACATCTTGTCAGAAAGCATCATAAAGGAAATGGAGGAATTCAAGGAATTGGATATAGCGTATTTTGTGTTCGCCTAATATCTGCTGCAATTGTCTCACCATTTTTTCTGCTTTTGAATTTCAGTATAACTTCTGGTGTGATGAAGCAAGTGCTACAATTGTGAGAGTAGGGAAGTACTCTTCCCAGTGTAAGACCAGGGAAGCAGTGTCTATTCTATACAAGCAGTTTGAGAAGTTTGTTTGGCCCACTGTGCCCCAGCAAGAGGAGAGGATCAGCCAAATCACAGAACTGGCTGTCTGTCTGCATGGTAAGGAAACAATAAACCACCATCTTGACTTTAGACAGAATTCTAAAATGCTATTTCAAAATGTGGGGTGACATGTCCCCCTGTTCTTATTGGAAGTCACACCCATGACACTGGCATTGAGGACTGTATGAACTGTTTTTAATGTACAGGTGCTGAGGAGGGAAATAAGTATACGGAGAAAACTGTCACCAGACACAATGAGATAGTGGAATCGATAAAGGAACTATCCAATGGATTGATGGATTTGGAGGCTAAACTACAGGTACGATGAAAAAAGCGGGTTATTTTCCTCAGATATTTTACTAGAAAATGCCTCTTGAAAATATGTGATTGTTCGCTAATTTCAGACTGAGGCTTTGAAGCAGGAGCCTGAAATAAAAGAATTGGATAATGACATACAAGAGGAAAACAAACAAGAGAAAAAATCTAACCAAGAAACAGAGAAAGCTGAGATGTACCCCCAGGAGTCTCTTGATGTGGTATGTTTATTGATAAGGAAACGATATACCATTTTGTTGGCTTCAGTGGGTTTTGGATCCCACTTCTGAAACCATCTGTAATCTGTCAAAAAATATATATATATTTTCAGTCTTCAGTTTTTTATCATACTGTGTGAAATGTGGGTTCCATTTATTTTTTGGACATTATAATGTATGATTTCAGCAGTCTGAGCTGAAAGAAACTGGACACACTCCCGAACTAACCATGGGAATGAACGGGAAAGAGGTACCCATCAAAATAATTGAAAACACAAGAAGCAAGAAACCTCAAATCCGCAAAACAAGGAGCCAGGAACTACCAGATAAACTCCACCCACAACATCACAACAAAGTGTTATCAGAGAGCAGGTACCTTCAACCACCACTATCTACACGTACATCCTCCACTCACTTACTCACTCACACACACACACACAAACACATACACACATACACACATACACACACACAGGGCCGTGCACAGACCTTTCAGGGGACAGGTGTTAAACAACCTCTTGAATCTAGGGGGCACTATTTTCATTTTTGAAAAAATAACGTCCCCAAAGTAAACGGCTATTTTGTCAGGACACGATGCTAGAATATGCATATAATTGACAGCTTAGGATAGAAAACACTCTAAAGTTTCCAAAACGGTAAAAATATTGTCTGTGAGTATAACAGAACTGATATTGCAGGCGAAAGCCTGAGAAAAATCCAATCAGGAAGGGACGCTTATTTAGAAAGCTCTGCGTTCCTATGCGTCCCTATTGAGCAGTGAATGAGATATCAACCATATTCCTTTTTCTATGGCTTCCCTAATGTGTCTACTGTCACAATACATAGTTTTAGGCTTTATTTTGAAAAATGAGCCTGAACGTCAACATTGCGTCAGTGGTCAGCTGAAGTCTCTCAGAGTGTTTTGTGCGTAAAGGACAAATGCGGCCATTGTTTCTCTCTTTCCTACTAAGAAGCCACCAGTCCCGGTTGATATATTATCGAATAGATATTTAAAAAACACCTTGAGGATTGACTATAAACAACGTTTGCCATGTTTCTGTCGATATTATGGAGCTAATTTTGAATATTTTTCGGCGTTGTAGTGACCGCAATTTCCGGTCGATTTCTCAGCCAAACGTGAAGAACAAACTGAGCTATTTCGCCTACAAAAATAATATTTTTGGAAAAAAGGAACATTTGCTAACTAACTGGGAGTCTCGTGAGTGAAAACATCCAAAGCTCATCAAAGGTAAACTATTAATTTGATTGCTTTTCTGATTTTCGTGACCAGGTTGCCTGCTGCTAGCTATGCATAATGCTATGCTAGGCTATCGATAAACTTACACAAATGCTTGTCTTGCTTTGGCTGTAAAGCATATTTTCAAAATCTGAGATGACAGGGTGATTAACAAAAGGCTAAGCTGTGTTTCAATATATTTCACTTGTGATTTCATGAATAGGAATATTTTCGAGTAATATTTATGTCCATTGCATTATGCTAGTTAGTGTCAGTTGATGATTACGCTCCCAGACCCGGGGTGGGTAGTATCAAGGTTTTAATGGGCATCTCCATGAGCATAGGAATATTTGTTTATGCAACAAAATATATTACTTTAGTGCCTTGCTGCAAACAGGATACATGTTTTGGGATATTTTTATTCTGTACAGGCTTCTCTTTTCACTCTGTCAATTAAGTTAGTGTTGTGGAGTAACTACAATGTTGTTGATCCATCCTCAGTTTTCTCCTATCACAGCCATTTAACTCTGTAACTGTTTTAAAGTCACCATTGGTGTCATGGTGAAAACCCTGAGGGGTTTCCTTCCTCTCCGGCAACTGAGTTAGAAAGGACGCCTGTATATTTGTAGTGATTGGGTTTATTGATACACAATCCAAAACGTAATTAATACATTCACCATGCTCAAAGGGTATAATGCACAAGGTGTAATTTCGAAATTTTGTCTTGTCAGTCATTGCATACCTTAGAGAGTTATTTATAACTTAACAGAAATGTTAAGACATGTCCAGATTAACTAGCCAATGTCAGCAAACGTTTTTTAGCCCATAGATTTTGTTGTAATGTTTGAGTCACTCAAATATCACATGAATAAACATTAGGCATGGCAAAATATGTAGAACTGCAACATTCTCTCCACCAACAAGAAGGGTGTGAACAGTTTGTGTCATGAACAGTGCTTGTGCCCATAGAAATAGACATGGCGGGAGAGTGGGATGTTCTCCAATGCTGGATGGGGGGCCTGAGTGAAGAAAGAGAACCCCTGGTCTAGACTATCTGTGTTGCTGCTGCCGACTGAGGAAGGGATGGAGTTGGTTCGGAGCGAGTGTCGTTGATGCAGCCTATTTACTCTCTTTCTGCCTCTGTTTTGCATGTATCAGTCAACCAGACCAAATATTGGTGATGTTAATCAAATGTTATGCTTCTGTAGCAGTACTGTTGATATTTACTAACTAGGTAGCTTGAACGTTGACTGCATCTCAAGCCATGCATGTTTGGATACCGGGCTTGCGCAAGCTCTGTACAGGGCAGACCAACAAGTGCAACCAACGGACAAGGTGTGAATGTGGGAGTGGCGAACTTGTTGCCACAACTTGCAGGCAACAATGATGAAACTTGATAAAAAATATAATACTTATACCACCACCCAAAAGGGCAGTGGCAAGTGGGACGGCAAAGGGGCATGTGCTGGGCACAGGTTGACTCCTATCTGTGCACGTGCCTGCACACGCACACACACACACACACACAGATTCCTCTCCCCTTACGTTTTTTGTTTTGTTGACTTTCTTTTTTGGTTTATTCTGTTTCTTTGTAACTATTATAAATAGACTTTGGCTCCATGAAAACGCTCTATAAAACTCATGTATTATTATAATTATTATAGGTATCAAACCCGGGAGTTGTGCTCGGAGACCAGGAGAGTGGAGACTATCACCAGCAGGTTGACGATGGAGAGAAAAGAGCAGCTGAGCACCTCTTTCTCATGTATACAGACCTTCAATCTGTCCTGTTCACCGCTGGAGAGGGACAGGAAAGTCCATACGCTCAACGAGGCAGGGATCAAGTCTCTGGTCACCCCTCCTCCTACTATTCTTCCTCCTCTTGCCTTCGCTTCGGCTCCCAGCTTCTCTGATATACAGAGAGAGTTCCAGAAGAAGGAGAGACAGGGCCCTGCTCAGAGGAACTTCCCTGGGTTTCATACTTCTAATACTGATCAGGTTGGTCTTCTTAAGTCCTCAAACAATTGGTTTCCCCTGTTGTTTGTCATTTCCTGAAGTCCTTGTTGTTTTTGAGGTATTATCATGACTTATTATCATACTTCACTACTACTGGGGTTTTCTGTCCCAAGACCCCATACATAAGGGATCTATCTGTGTGTGACATGCTTTTATTTTGACCTCTCCCTGTTTATTTTTTCGAATCCTTACAGGATGAGCCTTTCCCCCAAGATGCATCACTTCTGCTGCCGCCCGCAGGTGGTCTGACGGAGAGGAACCTTCAGCTGCATAACCTCATGACAGAAGAGTCCCTGTCTAACGACGAATATGAGTGCACTTCCCCCGACGACATCTCCCTGCCCCCGCTTTCCGAGACCCCAGA
Organism: Oncorhynchus mykiss; assembly: GCF_057628025.1. Taxonomy (NCBI): domain Eukaryota; kingdom Metazoa; phylum Chordata; class Actinopteri; order Salmoniformes; family Salmonidae; genus Oncorhynchus; species Oncorhynchus mykiss. The sequence goes on from NC_143043.1 coordinate 37,667,451, forward strand.
GTCCAACATCGTCCTATCAGAGAATGGCCTGGACCTGGATGGTTTCTGTCTCAGCTCCCAGTCCCACACCATTCACATCAACCAGTACAGCCACCAGTTACACTCCACACATAATGATTACAGCAACAGCCAGAGCCAACAAAGGATCAGAGAGCAGACTGTAAGCTGTCCCTCTCCTACAGGGGGCCTCAACACCAAGTTCAGACCAGAGTCCTCTTCTTTCGTCCACAGACCCCTGACTGTCCCAGCACCAAGCCTGGTCTCAAACACACTCTTCAATATTATGAAAAGCAGGGGCATCCCCAACCTTCCAAATGCCAACCTCCCAAATCTTCCACCGGTCGGCCCCCTAGGCCTAAACGAGTGCCACCAGACCGTGTATTCCGTGCATGAGAGCTCTGTCACAGAGACGCAGGAGAAAGTGCATGACCCTAGCACCATGATGGTTCGAGGATCTGCCTTCCCCGCTGCTGCCGCCGCTAGCACTCTTAACACGCATGCTACCCCCTCCCCATTAACCACCACAGCAGTCACACTCACAGACCAGGGCCAAGACCCAGACCTCTGCAATCCCACAGCCATCAGAGAAGAGATCAGGCAGCCTGGTACCAGCCGGTCCATGGGGAGCACCCTAGCAGGCCAGGGCCCTCCTCACTTCTCCAAACTACTGTCTAGTCCCACAGTTATGGAGGGGTCGCCTGTGACCCTGGAAGTGGAGGTCACTGGATTTCCAGAGCCTACTTTAACATGGTGGGTAGCTCATAGACTTTAGTCATTCATTATCATAGAATCTGTGTCTGAAATGGCATCCTATTCCCTATGTTGTGCACTACTTTTGGCCAGAAGTAGTGCACTCTAAAGGGGATAGGTCAAGGTGTAATTTCTGACACAGATGGAGTATTGGTGCAAGTAGAAATGGAACAGTAGAACTTCATTATTTTAATAGAATCTGTATTATTTTGACTCTTCATAAGCATGAAAAGTCTGGTTACAGTAGTATTAACAGTCACTGCTTTATGTGTTGGGGATATTTTATTAATCAATTCCAAAAGGATCATTCAGGTGGAGAGGAAAGGACACATTGAGAAATTATAAGATAGATTTCTAAACTGCATAAGTAGTGTTAAATCTGAATCCCAAGTCATGTTTTGTGGATAACGTAATATGAATTTATTGGACTAAAATCCTTTACTGTTGTTTGACTTATCTAGCCTTTTGTTTTGATTCCTGTTTAATAACACAACTTTGATAGCACGTTTGATCATTAATGGCATGTTCTAATTTTAAATAATCTAGTTGTTTTGATTGATTGTGCTTCAGCTCACCCTTTGATAAACAGGAATGTGATTTGTGTTTTTCTTGTTGTGATTGTGTGATAATTGACTTCTTGCTTTAGGTTCAAGAATGGAGAGAAACTGACCAATGATGAGCACATAGAACTGTCCCAAAAAGAAGGCAAACATGCATTGTTTATACAGAAAGTCACTGAGGCCGACGCAGGTCTCTATGTGTGCGGTGCCGTCAACTCAAGTGGCACCCTGTCCTCTAGTGCCGCCCTTCAGGTGAATGCAGGTAACAACAGATGTCCCGATCCCAGCTGCCCTCTTCTCAAGCTGAACTGGCACACTTGTTTTGGCACTCTGTGTTTTATCCTGTATCTCCTGTACCTACTGCTCGTATGAAGAAAGAAAAATATATATTAAGCTTTTTACTGCCAGTACCTTTTCCACTCTCACAAAAATGGGAAGTAGTGTTGACTTTGAATAGTAGTACACTGGGTAACCCTAACTTCCACTGTATGGATGCATGCGGTGTCACCTCCAAACCTGGACACCACCACCACCCTATTACACCCAAAACCACGTGTGTATGAAGGTCGGGTTCATTTATTTTGTAGATTTGTATTTAATCTCTGCATAAAAGTATTATCTCAATTAATTTATATCTCAACTAACTCCTTCGTATACTTTCAACCCCTTCGTATACTTTTGTCTAGAAAGTCAGTGCGTTGAGTGTGCCTCCATGACTAAAATGGTCTCCAATTACAGAATCAAGGTATTAATTTACAAATAAAATGCTAAAATCAGTAATTTAGCCAATTTCTCTTTATTGTATTAGGCCCATCCTAAACTTCAAAGCTCTGAGATTAGATGGTAAATTGTTTCAGCCAAATTACCTTATTAAATGTATTTTAAATAAAGTAATGCAGCTTCCGAGTCAAAAGTTTCATGAATTGTTTGTGCTCCCTCTACTACCATCTTGTTATATCCGTTGTATGGTTCTACAGTTTAAGGGTCATGTAAGATGCACATTTATAAAATTATCAGATTTTTTTGTTGCTGTTTTTGTATTTCACTTTATCACTTCACCCCCCCACCCCCACACTAAAATCAAAATACACTTAATTAAGGGAAACATTACTTTTGAATTATTTGAAGATTTACATATTTTCATTACCAATTGACTATAGCTAGGTTTCCATCATGCAAATATTCTAAAATCTACATTAAAACAATATGTGCATTTTCAGACCAGAGATGTGTTTCCATCAAATTGACTGGTGGATAAAAGTCTGTGCGTAATGAAGTAGTGTACAGAATTATATTTTTTTGCAGTTAAAAAACCCATGTACCGGATAAAAAACCCAAGTTAATTGGGTTTGCATCGCATTTTCAACTCTACTAATGATTTTTTCACAAAAATATATATAGCGTTATATAGCAAATGTGCCTACTCTGGTGCCCACTCTGGTGCCCACTCTGGTGCCCACTCTTAGCCAAAAGCTCACAGAAACGGTGTGTGTATATGTAACAGTATAACTTTAGACCGTCCCCTCGCCCATACCCGGGCGCGAACCAGGGACCCTCTGCACACATCAACAACAGTCACCCACGAAGCATCGTTACCCATCGCTCCACAAAAGCCACGGCCCTTGCAGAGCAAGGGGAACTACTACTTCAAGGTCTCAGAGCAAGTGACTTCACCGATTGAAACGCTATTTAGCGCGAACACCGCTAACTAGCTAGCCATTTCACATCCGTTACATATAGCCTACACTACTGTTCAACAGTTTGGGGTCAATTAGAAATGTCCTTGTTTTTGAAAGAAAAGCACAGTTTTGTCCATTAAAATAACATCAAATTGATCAGAAATACAGTGTAGACATTGTTAATGTTATAAATGACTATTGTAGCTGGAAATGGCTGATTTGTTTATGGAATAGCTACACAGGCGTACAGAGGACCATTATCAGCAACCATCACTCCTGTGTTCCAATGGCACGTTGTGTTAGCTAATCCAAGTTTATTATTTTATAATTATAATTGATCATTATAAAACCCTTTTGCAATTATGTTAGCACAGCTGAAAACTGTTCTCCTGATTGAAGAAGCAATAAAACTGGCCTTCTTTAGACTAGTTGAGTATCTGGAGCGTCAGCATTTTGGGGTTCGATTACAGGCTCAAAATGGCCAGAAACAAAGAACTTTCTTCTGAAACTCGTTAGTTTATTCTTGTTCTGAGAAATGAAGGCTATTCCATGTGAGAAAATGCCAAGAGACTGAAGATCTCGTACAATGCTGTGTACTACTACCTTCACAGAACAGCGCAAACTGGCCCTAACCAGAATAGAAGAGGAGTGGGAGGCCCTGGTGCACAACTGAGCAAGAGGACATTAGATGTCTAGTTTGAGAAACAGACGCCTCACAAGTCCTCAACTGGCTTCATTAAATAGTACCTGCAAAACACCAGTCTCAACGTCAACAGTGAAGAGGCGACTCCGGGACGCTGGCCTTCTAGGCAGAGTTGCAAAGAAAAAGCCATATCTCAGATTGGTCAATTTGATGTTATTTTAACGGACAAAAAATTTGCCTTTCTTTGGAAAACAAGGACATGTCTAAGTGACCCCAAAATGTTTAACTGTAGTGTACATGATAGGATTATTATGGACATTATTATTTATCAAACGGCATGATCATGTCGAATAAGACCCTTAATATTTATTAGAAAGGAGCATCAAGTTCATCAATTTTCACTTTCACCACCCTATGAAGTTCATCATAATTTATTTAATCTCTAGCCTAATAAACAGCATGCTTTCCCGAGTCGTACTGGGAGGACAACACATGTCTCCAAGTTTACTTCGATATGATGGTTATTATATCAATATTTGCAAATGAAAGCGTTTCCAATGCCATTTGTTGCATAATTAATTTTAGAAACAAAATGATCCCACCTTGCCTAGCGTATTTTTTTCATCAGATGTACTTTACTCGCATTAAAAGGTTGGATGGAAACCTGGTTTATGACAAAAACGGGCTAAAGAATTGAGTATTGTTTTGTTATGACAAGGTAGGACTAGTTTGGTAGTTATAAATCATAATCTTTCAAATCAAAGGGGAACATTTCCATCATTGAAATACCTGGAAGTTGTATGGACTGCATTTAAGGTTGACTGCTCTGTTGTTGTACTGTATGTTGTGGGGTAACACAATCTCTCAGGTCAAATTGTGGTTCCGCAGGTTACACCTCTTCACTCCAATCCACCTCTCCACTCCACTAACTACTTCAGTCCTCACACAGTGATGATAAGGCTGGCTCCCCTCCTGTGGTAGAGGGCTGAAATATTGCAGATACAGGCTTAAGATTGGCCTTTATCTGCAACAGATAGGCAAGCCATGGGATATTCTTGATAATATCACATACAGTGGGGAGAACAAGTATTTGATACACTGCCTATTTTGCAGGTTTTCCTTCTTACAAAGCATGTAGAGGTCTGTAATTTTACACTTGAACTGTGTGAGGCGGAATCCAGGCAAAGATCCAGAAAATCACATTGTATGGTTTTTAAGTAATTAATTAGCATTTTATTGCATGACATAAGTATTTGATACATCAGAAAAGCAGAACTTAATATTTGGTACCGAAACCTTTGTTTGCAATTACAGAGATCATACATTTCCTGTAGTTCTTGACCAGGTTTGCACACACTGCAGCAGGGATTTTGGCCCACTCCTCCATACAGACCTTCTCCAGATCCTTCAGGTTTCGGGGCTGTCGCTGGGCAATACGGAGCGCCCTCCAAAGATTTTCTATTTGGTTCAGGTCTGGAGACTGGCTAGGCCACTCCAGGACCTTGAGATGCTTCTTACGGAGCCACTCCTTAGTTGCCCTGGCTGTGTGTTTCGGGTCGTTGTCATGCTGGAAGACCCAGCCTCGACCCATCTTCAATGCTCTTACTGAGGGAAGGAGGTTGTTGGCCAAGATCTCGCAATACATGGCCCCATCCATCCTCCCCTCAATATGGTGCAGTCGTCCTGTCCCCTTTGCAGAAAAGCATCCCCAAAGAATGATGTTTCCACCTCCATGCTTCACGGTTGGGATGGTGTTCTTGGGGTTGTACTCATCCTTCTTCTTCCTCCAAACATGGCGAGTGGAGCTCTATTTTTGTCTCATCAGACCACATGACCTTCTCCCATTCCTCCTCTGGATCATCCAGATGGTCATTGTCAAACTTCAGACGGGCTTGGACATGCGCTGGCTTGAGCAGGGGGACCTTGCGTGCACTGCAGGATTTTAATCCATGACGGCGTAGTGTGTTACTAATGGTTTTCTTTGAGACTGTGGTCCCAGCTCTCTTCAGGTCATTGTCCAGGTCCTGCCGTGTAGTTCTGGGCTGATCCCTTACCTTCCACATGATCATTGATGCCCCACGAGGTGAGATCTTGCATGGAGCCCCAGACCGAGGGTGATTGACCGTCATCTTGAACTTCTTCCATTTTCTAATAATTGCGCCAACAGTTGTTGCCTTCTCACCAAGCTGCTTGCCTATTGTCCTGTAGCCCATCCCAGCCTTGTGCAGGTTTACAATTTGATCCCTGATGTCCTTACACAGCTCTCTGGTCTTGGCCACTGTGGAGAGGTTGGAGTGATTGAATGTGTGGACAGGTGTCTTTTATACAGGTAACGAGTTCAAACAGGTGCAGTTAATACAGGTAATGAGTGGAGAACAAGGAGGGCTTCTTAAGGAAAAACTAACACTTCTGTGAGAGCAGGAATTCTTTCTGGTTGGTAGGTGATCAAATACTTATGTCATGCAATAAAATGCAAATTAATTACTTAAAAATAATACAATGTGATTTTCTGGATTTTTGTTTAAAATTTCCGTCTCTCACAGCTGAAGTGTACCTATGAAAAAATATTACAGACCTCTACATGCTTTGTAAGTAGGAAAACCTGCAAAATTGGCAGTGTATCAAATACTTGTTCTGCCCACTGTAACATTTGAGAAGAAAAGCAGTTTGTTCTAATGAATAAATTGCTTTATATTTTATAATTGTACACATTTGTCTCCGTTGGTAGACTGTTTCTTTCACCTTGCATACCAACTTATGATTTTCACAGGGGCGCAACTTTCACTGGGGACCCGGGGGGACATGTCCCCCCCACATTCTGAAATTGCATTTTTGTCCCCCCCCCTGTGATACAAAACAAGGCAACAGTGTGCTTTAGGACCATGCGGATGCCTCCGAGCGTCGGGTAGGCTGTTTGGAGTGTTTATCCGACTGGATTAAAACATCTATATAAAGTTATATACCCCTCACTTCTAAAACCAACGTTGTGCCCCTGGATTTTCAAATATTGTGCACAAGCTCATCTAATTTGATGTCTTGATTTGATGTCCTCCTGAACCTAATGGAACGTATCAAACAATGCGATAGAAAATAGTGTAACTTGGTCTCCCCCAGTCTGTGGATCTACTCCTCAGTTCCTTTCAAAGCCAGAAGATAAGCATCTCCTGGTGGGAGAAGATCCCTTCCTGAAGAGTGTCATTGTAGCTTGTGGAGAAAGCAGGGTGAGTTGTCTAATACTACTTTAAATGGCCTATTATTAGGTGATATATTTTTATTTGTGATATTTTAAGTTGCCACTATAACTTGTGAAGAAAGCAGGGTGGTACAAGATTCTAAATAGGTGAAAATATCAATATCATGTTTGTCTCCCTTGCGGATTCAAAGCCAAAGTGATACTCATGTCATTGTAAAGAAGAGTGCTATTGTGTCAGTCTCTGGGAAGTATGTGTGAGATGCCAAATAGGAAGAGGGGGAAGTCTGCTGTTCTGCAGACGAGTTGGTCACTGGTAAATCCTATTTTATTTTTTCATCCTCTACAATTGAGAATTCAAGTTACTGTCATTACTGTGAGACATGGATGTCTTATGTATGGGTTTTTTACGTGTTAGAATGTCCTTATGTAGGTACTCATCAAAGTGTTACCCACATTCATCAATCAATCAATATCTTTGTTTAAATTGAGAAATTTGTAGTGCAGTCAGGGTTCAACATTAAAAACAGTAACAACCATAGAACAGATATACACACAAGTTAAATAATGACATTATGTAACATGTAACTGTCCATAGATTTGATTCTGGGATGTATGACCCCTAAACTATCAATAAATGTGACATCTCAATTTACACCGTTATCTGTATTCCCCCCGCAGAGCCAAACCAAAGCCCAGGCAGTCGTCATGATCAACACTGAAGATCCAGATGGGAAAACTGTACATGCATCCTCAACAAGTAAACAACATAAAAAGTAAAGAGGGGCAGGAGGGAAAATAGGGAGTCTGGGGACTTGAATAAAGAAATGATGTATTTATTGGAGTTTCACAGCATACACGTGTGTACATTTTGTGGCAATTTGCCTATTGCATGTAGTCCCTTTGTTTGCAATTAAAGCCTTTTTGTGAAAACTGTTTTGATGTATTGTCCAATATCAGAATGAATTATTGAAGATTATCTTTTGGAGTACAGTCAATTTCATTTTCTTATGTTTTGAAAAACATTCTGTGAGTGAGCATTTTGATAATGTATACAGACAGAAATGTCGCAATGTTGCAGGATACCTTTCCTGCAATGCAGGACATGTAAAACCTGTGGTGTATTTGAGGTTTAAAAAGGCTTCTGAAATTTGTAATTTCCACTTAAAAATTTCAGAGTTGATTTTCCCTTATGAAAAAAATTTCATCAACCCTCATGAAAATTTTAATTGAATTGTATTTCACATAACCTGTTATAGCAAAATGACTCAAATTAAGATCATATATCTGTATTTTTTATTTAACTGGGCAAGTCAGTTAAGAACACATTCTTATTTACAATGTCGGCCTACCCCAGCTAAACCTGGACGATGCTGGGCCAATTGTACGCCGCCCTATGGGAATCGAACCAGGGTGTCTGTAGTGCCCCCTCAAGCACTGAGATGCAGTGCCTTTGACCGCTCCACCACTCGGGAGCCCTTGCATTTGGAAAGTATTCAGACCCCTTGACTTTTTCCACATTTTGTTACGTTAGACTTTTTCTAAAATGTATTTAAATCGTTTTTTTCTCTCTCACCAGTCTGCACACAATATCCCATAATGACAAAAGCAAAAACAGTTTTATAGAATTTTTGCAAATTTATCAAAAGAAATTCAACGGAAATATCTTTATATGTGTTCAGACCCTTTACGATTACAGCCTCAGTCTTCTTGGGTATGACTCTACAAGCTTGGCACACTGGTATTTGGGGAGTTTATCCCATTCTTCTCTGCAGATCCTCTCAAGCTCTAAAAGGTTGACAGGGGAGTGTTGCTGCACAGCTATTTTCAGATCTGTACAGAAATGTTTGATCAGGTTCAAGTCTGGGCTCTGGCTGGACCACTCAAGTACATTCAGAGACTTGTCCCGAAGCCACTCCTGTGTTCTCTTGGCTGTGTGGTTAGGGTCATTGTCCTGTGGGCAGGTTTTCATCAAGGATCTCTCTACTTTGCTCCGTTCATCTTTCCCTTGATCCTGAGTAGTCTCCCAGCCCCTGCAGCTGAAAAACATCCCCACAGCATGCTTCACCGTAGGGTGCTTGGCATTCAGGCCAGAGAATCTTGTTACTCATAGTCTGAGAGTCCTTTAGGTGCCTTTTGGCAAACTCCAAGCGGTCTGTCATGTGCCTTTTACTGAAGAGTGGCTTCCGTCTGGCCACTCCACCATAAAGACCTGATTGTTGGAGTGCTGCAGATATGGTTGTCCTTCTCGAAGGTTCTCCCATCTCCACAGAGGAACTCTGGAGCTCTGTCAGAGTGACCATCAGGTTCTTGGTCACCTTCCTGACCAAGGCCCTTCTCCCCTGATTGCTCAGTTTAGTGGACAGCTTTAGGAAAAGTCTTGGTGGTTCCAAACTTCTTCCAATGAAGAATGATGGAGGCCCCTGTGTTCTTGGGGATGCTTGGTACCCTTCCCCAGATCTGTGCCTCAACAAAATCCTGTCTCTGAGCTCTACGGACAATTCCTTTGACCTCATGGCTTGGTTTTTGTTCTGACATGCACTATAAGCCGTGTACACAGGGGACAATGGGGGACAAATGGGAGACCTCTTTGGGGGGTGGAGACAAGCACAAGACAGGTGAAACAGATCAGGGCGTGACAATTACCCCCCCTCTAGGGACGCCACCTGCTGTCCTACCTGGGCACATACCTGGTTGACCGGGGTGCCGCCGGTTCCAGGAAGTTTCTAGTGGGATCCAGCACCTCTCCTCCGGGGCATAACCCAGTCAACCAGGTACTGGAAACCCTTGCCCCGAGGTCAAACACTCAGGAGGCATCTCACCGTGGACATCGGATGGCAGTCGATAAACGGGGAGTGGGGGTGGGCCTGGAAACAGGAGACAAAGGGCTGTGAGACAAAGGTATAATCCTAGACACATGAAAAGTAAGATGTATAAGGATGGTACGGGGCAACAGAAGACTAACAGCAGAGGAGCTAAGGACATTAGAAATGGGGAATGGACCAATAAAACGGGAAAGGTTTACGAGACTCCACCCGGAGGGGCAGATCCCACGTAGACAGCCATACCCTCTGCCCGAGACGATAGCGGGGAACTGATTTCCGGTGGCTCTCTTCCATGTATGCCGACAGCGGCGGACGAACATTGGGGCAGAGTGTATGTTGACCTATTCCTCTTGCTCAGGGAAGAGTGGGGGCTGATAACCCATGGAGCACTCAAATGGCGAGAGCTGTCTCCTTGGCTGAAGGTAACTTGGGGAGGGTTATGAAATGGGTGGCTATAGAAAACCTATCCACCACTGTAAGGTTGGTGGTGTTGCCATCAGATGGAGGGGGACCAGTGACAAAGTCAAAGTATATGGGACCAGGGACGATGAGGAACAGGGAGTTGTTGAAGGAGGCCAGCCGGGGCTTGCCACAGAGTCTTATTCTGAGCACACTGTGCATGCAGCGATGAATGCGGAGAGGTCAGAAACCATAGCGGGACACCAAAGCATTGTCGGAGGATGGCCAGGGTTCGGCGGGAGCCAGGATGGCAGGTTAGCTTTGAGGAATGAGCCCACTCCGGGACCGAGGACCGAGCCAAATCTGTGACGAACCCCCGGTTAGCCCCCCCGGGTTAAATTAAATTGTGTGAATAACAGAGCTCAATGTGCCTGCCTAGAGTTGAGGTGCTTGGCGGTGTGGAGATATTCTTATGGTTGGTCCACACCAAGAATGGATGTTCCGCCCTTTCAAGGCAGTGCCTCCACTCCTCCAATGCCATTTTGATCGCCAGAAGTTCCAGCTGGATTGAGATGATGCGACAGGAAGGCACAGGAATGCAGCTTTTGGTCCCGGGCAGACCGCTGGCAGAGGACGGCCCCAACTCCAACATCAGAAGCATTGAGCTCTACCACAAACTGACGGGTGTTAGGGATGAATTAGTTAGGTAACATTCATAAATAAGATGTTTTATGAATATAATGATGCTTATGTGAGATATGTCATTAGAATGTCTTCTTTTGGATAATAATGTTGGCAGTTTGCAGTTATCCCTTCTCTGCTAGGGCTTAGACACTAGGGGCCCAGAGAGGGGAGAGGTCAGGCTTGTCTTCTTATGGGAATGTGTCTATAACTATTGAATGTCCCCTCTGAGGTTGCCCTTATCCTGATTTAGTATATGGCCTAGGAGGCTCACTGTCTTTTCTGATCTTGTCCAGGAGGGGGTGTATTTGAGATGGGTGTATCTAGAATTGACAATTGATATATGCCACTGGATAAGGTCATGTTTTGGTCCTAAGTGGTACCAAGAACGAGATGAAAACTTTGTTTAGGAGACCAAACTGAACAATAATTTATAGCTAATGCTATCTAGCTTTGGGATACTCCTCTTTCAAGTAAAAGGTTATTTGTGTAATGTTCCTAAGATCTGTTATTTGTCATGTGAGTTGAGATGAGTGTGTCTTGGATATAAATTATACTAAGAACTGTTTTGTAAGCACTCTCAGAGAATTCATTTATAGACACCGAATTGATCTGAGAGTCACAGGGCTATGGTGAAGCTCATATAATTAAAGATGGACTTTATAATATAACTCTGACTTGTGTGTGGTTTGCTCTCTCAAATGTTTAGAAATACAGGAAATTACCACGACACGGGACAGGTCCGGATGGATGTGGATGGGGGCTGTTTTGAACCGATGCGTCAGATCCAAAAACGCATGGTAAGCAGCTGGGGACCACATGAACAGAACCTTGGGACAAGTGAGAGCAAAGAAGGGGAAGCCAGGGTGCTGTAGTTCCGAAAGAAGCGGCAGTAGAAATGTGCAAACCCCAGAAAATGTGACAGCTGCACTCTGGACATGGGTTGAGTCCAATCAACCACTGCTCTCACCTTGTCAGGATCCATTTGAATGTTCCCTGCTGTGATGGCGTATCCCAGAAAGGAGATAGTGGAACGATGGAATTCACACTTCTCAGCCTTGACAAACAACTGGTTCTCCAGGAGTCGCTGCAGGACTTGTCGGACGTGAGGACATGCTCCTGAACCGAACGGGAAAAGACAAGGATGTCGTCAAGGTAAACAAACACAAATCTGTTCAACATGTCACGGAGCACATCATTGACCAGAGCCTGGAACACTGTGGGAGCGTTGGTCAATCCGAATGGCATCACCAGATACTCGTAGTGCCTGCTAGCTGTGTTAAAGGCTGTTTTCCATTCGTCTCCTTCCCGTATCTGAACCAGATGGTATGCGTTCCGAAGGTCCAACTTCGAAAATACAGTCGCCACCTGGAGAGGCTGGAACGACGCAGAGAGGAGTGGTAGTGGGTAACGTTTCTTTACCGTGATGTCATTGAGGCCCCGGTAGTCGATACACGGGCGGAGGGTTTTGTTCTTCTCCACAAAGAAGAACCCTGAGCCGGCAGGATGAAGGACGAATGCTCCAAGCAGCCAGAAAGCCCTCAATGTACTCCTCCATGGCCTTGGTCTCCGGACCAGACAGGGAATAGAGCCGTCCCTGAGGTGGTGTAGTACCAGGGAAGAGGTCAATGGCGCAATCATAGGGTCGATGTTTAAGAAGAGATACGATGCAGGCCTTATTGAAAACCTCCCGGATGCCCTGATACTCTGCAGGGATGGTGGCGAGATCCAAAGCTTTACCCAAGCACATGGGAGGATGTCCAGGGGCAGGCTGCGCCACCTAGAGGCAATGTGCGTGGCAAAACGGGCTCCACCCCAGGATAGAACCCATAGATAGCCCAGTCAATCAGGGGGTTGTGCCTCTGGAGCCATGACAATCCCAAAACCACAGGTGTATGAGGAGATTCAATGAGCAGGAACTGCATGGACTCACTGTGATTCCCTGACACTCTCAGATTGATAGAAATGGTGCTGTGATTGATCCTGCCAATAGAGCGTCCGTTCACTGCTCTGGCGTACATGGGAACGGACAGAGATTGTGTGGAGAGTCCCAGCTCCGACACCAAGGCAGTGTTCATAAAACTCTCTAAATATCTTAAACCCTGTTTTTGCTTTGTCGTTATGAGTAGATTGATGAGGATTTTTTTTATTTAATCAATTTTAGAATAAGGCTGTACAGACTATTATACATCTTTGTATATAAAGACAGGAAAACGTACACGTCCTTATTCAATAAGACAGTCATTCAAAGCTAAATGTTTTGTGTCAAAAGAAAGGCAGATGAACCCAAGCAGTGACAACAGTGCCTGGGCAATGTGAAGTGAAGTGAGTGACAGGTGTGAGCTTGCATAATATAGCTTCCCATCTCCCATCAGCCCCTCTGAGTGGCAGACCAATAAGGAGAGTGGATGCACTGATGATGCTGATTTGCCCAGGGGTATAAAAAGTAACACAACCATATTGTCACTTCTGAGCAGTTGGAGCATTCCCAGCCTTGCCTCGGGTGTAGGGATTGCATAAGGGAAAAAAACAAAACTACACAGCTACACTGTGTGGTTTTGTTTTTTGGGGGTTCTTTGAGGCTAAACTGTTCTCACATTGGATTTTCTGTCAACATTTCTGGATAAGGAGATTTCTGATGAGATAAAACTCCTGGGCTTCCCACAATCAAATCCAGGCACTCTTGTGGATACAAGTAAGTCATTGTAGTTCATTAAACCTTAACCTATACTAATGCAGTGCTTGTCAATTAATATTGTGTTATCTGTATATACTAATTCCAAAAGTATAACGTGACAATTGGTGATTTCCACCTAATTGGAGACACGTGTCTCAAAATATATTATGGGAATCATTTAACATTATGAATGTTTTATTTTAAATACATACCTTATTAAGAACTAATGCCTTTAATTCTAGGTTTTTTCTATTTGGTGAAATGATTTGAGAAGCTCCCAGAATAGCCCGTATTAGCGTTAGAGTGGTGTCCCAGCTGCGGAGCAATGTCTTTTTAAGGGAATCAGCAGCAGGGCTATCAGTTGCACCTCCAGTTATGTGTCACATGGTGACTGTCAATCAAGTCTGGTACCGAGTATTTTTAGAGCGTTCCAATTTGTGTTACATGGCTCATCAAAAGTTTACAGTTTTGGATAGTTTTCATACATTATCGATATGATGCAGGTTATAATTGATTGTTAAGGCAATGCCTTAGTTAATTGTTGCGCCAATGTATACTTTCTGAACAGTATATACTCAGGCCATTGTTTAATGATCTGTGGAGATTTCTCGAGGTGAAGTTTTTCAAAGGTATACTTTCTGAAGTGATATTCTGTATATCCGGATGAAGATCAACTGTTCTCTGCTAGCTTCATTGATGTTCCATTCTATGGAAGTTGTGATATTGGGTTTCATTAAGGCTCCCAAGTGGTGCAGTAATCTAAGATAATGCATCTCAGTGCAAGAGATGTCACTGCAGAACCTGGTTTGAATCCAGGCTGCATCACATCCGGCCGTGATTGGGAGTCCCATAGGGGCCAGCGTCATTGTAAATAAGAATGTGTTCTTAACTGACTTGCCTCGTTAAATAAAGGTTCAATTTAAAAAATGTAAAGGCCTAAGGAATCTTATATTTGATGTGCGTTGTATCTAAGGATGAAAGGTAATGTGATACTATAGTGCTTAATGGCTCATATTTTTGGGTTGAATAATGTATGTCAATAAATGATGGATTCTAGGCCTGTACTGGATTGAAAGTCCAGGCCTACTAAGTTTAAGCTGTTCTATCTATAGTCCTAAACAAGTTCTTAAAATATTAAGCTTTACATTTGCAGTGTTTTGTACATTGTTGGAGATGACACAGTCTTTAAATTCATGACTGGTTTATTAATACTTAATTCCAAAACCTCATGTTGATATGTTATCCAGCTGCTATTTAAAGATGACTTGGTGGATTATGTTGTATCTGGAACTGGAACGGCAATGGCAGACATTTTAGCACTTAAACATAGGCCCAGTCAAGGCATATGTGTTGTATAGGGCTAGTGTAACTGTAGGCCTAACAGCTGACGTCAAGGGATATGTTCTGTTCAGTTTGAGTTATAAATAATCTATTACACACCTATTAGTTACATTGAGTAACACTTGCCTTACCCTTAATACAGTGTACATACAATGTAACATTGAGTAATTACAGTACTTGTTACACTGAACTTACAGGAATACTTGCACAGTAGTAAGGTCACTGTAATGTAAAGTGTTACACTGTAATTTATTACCTTAACTTGAAATATATCAACATTAATTTAACTGGAAATCATTAAACAGTGATGTAAGGCCAGTTGGCCATCTGTTATTTAAGTGTGTGTGTGAAGCACAGATCTCCTGAGGGGTAGCTAGCTAGCTTCCAGTTGTTACTGTCTTGTCTGTGAGCTGTCACACGGAGCTGTGGCCCTGGTGTTCGGCCTAACACCCAGATCTCATGGATCCTCTGATAGCTCAAGTGACAGTAAGCCAGGTGTTGGATATGACACAAGTCATTAGATACTCATTGGCTAATAATACATGCTGGGTTCATTTGATGTTAAGGTTTAATTTGCATATGTAAAAGATGTCAAAGAAAGGTAGACTCATCTTCATTGGCTTGGTGATGTGACACAAGTGACGGAACACTCTCATAAACTAAGAATTGAGTTCAAATGTAGAGTTCAAATGTATTTGCCATAAAACTACTGTAAAAGATGTCAAAGAAAGGTAGATTATTCTGATTAAACCTAGTCCTGGAATCAAAGCCCTTTCGATGGAGAATCTCCATTGACAATGCTTTTTAGTCATGGATTTGCTTTGTTCAGGGATTTTACCATTCAATTATTGTAAAAGATTAATAAGGTAGATTTATGGTGTGTGAGTGATTTGGTGATGTGCTTTGTTGTATCTCTTAGGGTGCCGTCCACAATGTCAACACAGGCACCAACATTTACACAGCCTCTGCAAAGCGGTGTGGCACTAGAGGGTAGTGCTGCAACGTTTGAGGCTCAAGTTAGTGGTAAGGAGATCTCTTATGTTCTTCAACTATACCTCATGAATATAGCTGAATGTCCAAACATACAGGACCTAATATATTGTTATATTTGAGTTTCTTCAAAGTAGCCATCCTTTGCCTTGATGACACCTTTGCACACTCTTGGCATTAGAAATGAATAAAAATGAAGAAAAACCCTTGAATGAGTAGGTGTGTCCAAATTCTTGACTGGTACTGTAGATGCAGTCATTGATTGAATCATTGTTGTAAAACCGCAGATATAAAGCCTTTTCACAGAAACATTTTAAGAAGTCTATAAACAAGTAATAAGTACCCTATTAATGGATTGGATTCCCAGACACAGATTAAGCCTAGACTTTAGTAAAAAGCTCTTTCAATGGAGAATCACCATTGAAAATGCTTTTGAGTTCTGGACTAGGCTTAATCTGTGTCTGGGAAGCCGGCCCTATGTGATATTACAGGCCTTTTGTAGCTCCTGAGAGAAAATGCCTCAGCTTTCCTCTGAATTGTAACTGCTTGTTCAAAATCATCACCATCTTCATCTCTGCTCAGTGCTGACTAGAATGTTGACTTGATCTAAAGGTAATCCAGTTCCTGAGGTGAGCTGGTTCCGTGATGGCCAGGTTCTTTCCGCTGCCGCTCTGCCCGGCGCACAGATCTCGTTCAGCGATGGCCGCGCTGTTCTGATGATCCCTGCTGTGACAGCCGCACACAGTGGAAGATTTTCTGTGAGAGCCACCAATGGTGCTGGACAAGCCACTAGCACCGCTGAACTTCTTGTTACAGGTGAGAGAACCAGAGTATTGTGTTATGTTATTTTTTTTGCCTACATATGCACTGTGGTTTCTCCTAATGGTTACTAATGGTTACTGCACTAAAAACATTGGTAAAACATTGAACGTTTGTGTCTAATCTTCTGCAAAACTCAGGGGTCTTTCAGGGCCTCTTGCTTGGGCCACTTGATAAAACAGTGGTGTTGTTTGAGGTTGTTCTAGCTAGCCAATGCTTTGGCTTGCAGTTTTAGACAATGTCTTGCATCATACTAAGAGTAATCATGGCTGCAAACATGAAGGGCAGCCAAAGATAGCATAGTATTCATTATGAATAAAGCTCTTAAAAGCAGCCTGTCCAAGTGACTGACCACCAGTACTGTAGGCCTTCATTGCTCGCTACTTTACAGAATTGTTCAATTAACAGCACTCATTTGCAATGATGAGAGTGGTAGCTGCCATGTTGTTTACATTTTACACATCCAATATTGAAATCGGGAAACTGTTGTTTGCCACTTACTATTTTACCCAAAGCAAATGTATGTTCAATCACCTTTAAAGTAAAACAATACAGTAGGTGTTATAATTGACCACCATGTCTACTGCTACCACTGACCCCGGGCTTGGGAGCAAATGTAATTATCGGACCATTTGGATCACAATCTATTGCAGAATGAAAATTAAGACAAATAGTGTTACAATTTCCCCTGGTCTCCACCAGTTGCATTTGCCCCCCGTCTACCCTAGCCAATGGACATCTGTGGTGCTGCTCACTTCCACCACTTAAAAAATAAAAAATCACATTTTAAAAAACATATTTTTCCATTTAATTTATTATAACAGCGGAGACCACGCAGCCCAACTTTATTCAGAGACTTCAGAGTATGACCGTGAGACAAGGAAGCCAAGTGAGACTGGATGTTCGTGTTGCAGGAATCCCTACACCTGTGGTAAAGTTCTACAGAGAGGGAGCTGAGATACAGAGCTCTGCTGACTTTCAGATTGTTCAAGAAGGAGACCTTTACAGTTTGTTGATTGCCGAAGCCTTCCCAGAGGATTCTGGAACTTACTCTGTAAATGCTTCAAACAGCAGTGGACGGGCTACCTCCACTGCTGAACTACTGGTTCAAGGTGAGATAAAGTTGATCCAGTTGATTTGTGGTGTGTGATTATGGGCAACATGTTCTGTCCTTAAATTTGCCGTGCTCCAACCATATCGCCTGCGACACATTTTAGCGTGCTTTGGGCTTTTAAAAATCCGCCATTGTAACAGCCTTCTCTGGGTTACAAGATAATTCCTGTTTCAATTATTTAATTGTGCATTTCCTTGCTGTTTTTTGGACAGAAAATATAATTAATCTAGCCTAGAGAGGTGACTACCTACACTGTAAGGCATTTTTAACTCAAATACTTCTAGTGAGTTGATCTCAGTCATTATTACTTAAAATGTTTATGTGGTACAGACTCAAAACTAAATGAGAAGTCACATCAACTCTATTTTTTAAGTTAACTTTTTCCCCAGCATGCTCTACCGAATGTAGGTTTTTGGAATTGTTTTTAATATCTGTGTATTTGCATGTATATTGAGTGATTTATTTCTCTTTGTGTAGCATGAGATTTATCACATACATTTTTCTAAACTAATACCATCATTTGTTTTTTTTACCTGTTACTGAAATGGTTTTTCCATATGAAATGGCTTATGTAGTCTCCTCACACTGTTCCTAACCCTGGCAGTCATTATGATACAAATATCAACTGTTGGATATCCTAACTCTGGCTGGATTCCAATAGGAATTACACATCACTTTGCAAGCCAGCATAATGTGACTTGCAGGAAGGGTTGCGAAATTCAGGTACATTTTCAGGTTTTCCAGAAATCCCAGTTGGAAAATTCCTGGAAATCCTTCAACCAGGATTCTTTTGAAAATATGAACATTTTGGGAAAGTTACCAGAAGTTTGCAACCCTACTTGCAGGCCTGATGTTGCCTGTAGTTCATGAGTTTCAAGGCACCTGTGTTAGGGTAAAGCTAAGTCTCAAAATAAGACTTCATGAAATATGTAATGTATTGTCATAGAGAACTTATTATAATTATAACATGTGCCCATTAACTCATTTTGTTAAGGCTGCAGGACTGAACATGAATGAATTATGTCACTAACAAACACACTCATGGGTGGTAACTCTACAATTCACTCGAAAAGGCAAGTCACACTGGGAAATGATTTTGGAGGTGTGGCTTAGTGGGTGTATTCCATTATTTTTTCAAGCTGATACAACTCAAATCTGGAACCCCTTCAGGGTCAGAGTGACTCTATCAATTTGATTAATAACTACAGAAATAACGTTAAGTAACTGTAAATATATTAAGTACGCCTTCAATGAGCCAATTCACTGAAACTGAATGGAAACTGTGATAGGCTCAAAGGGCCCGTGGGCAGTGAATTCCATATTGACATGTAGCCTAAACTGAATTTGATTTACAACTTGTTGTCATCATGTTCAATAATTTGATGGATAATTCATATTTATATTTGTTTCTGTCTAGGGGGAGAAGCTGTGCCTGCCAAGAAGTCCAAAACTGTTGTGTCAGCCTCCTCTCAGACCAGAGTTGAGACAAGGGTAAATAGACATGAATAGACATAAATAGACATGCCATTTTTATCTCTGTCTGTCTGTTGACGCTATCTATCATTCAGATAAAACACTAACCTTTTCTGTTGTTTTATTTTCAGAGTATGGAGGCTCATTTTGAATCCTCATCCATGCAAATGTGTGTTGAAGGTGGTGTAGTGAGCCACCAAGCACACATGACCCCACCACGTGTGCCTCCAAAGCCAACCTCAGGCGGACGTCATCAGTCACCATCACCTGTGAGACGTGCCAAGGTGCCCACTCCGGCCCCTGTCAGGTAAAACACTTTATATCAATCCTACATAAAATAAAGTGTTTCATTGAATGCCACAGACAGTTAGTTTACCTCAATCTCCATAGGGAATAAGACCATGGTTATTTTATAATACAGAAATTACATGGTATTTAGGTTCCCAATAAATTACCTTATGAAACAGTAATTACATACTAAACATATTACTTACTTATTTGTCTATTAACACTACAAAACACAATTTTGGTAATATATGAATACTACACATTTTTAAATGTTTTGATATTTTCTGTCTCTTTGTTTAACACAGGCCTGTATCCCCCTCATCAAGACTGTCTGTGTCCCCAATCAGACCAGTTAAATCCCCACTGACCACACGGAAAAAGGTAGCCCATGGTCCTAATGTCCCCCCACCATGGAAGCAGGGAGACTTGGTGGAAGGTTCCAGCAGCTATTCCAGCAGCAGGACTTCTAGTGCCACCCATGCCCAGGCCTCCATGTCTGCCACCCATGCCCAGGCCTCCATGTCTGCCACCCAGGTTCACATGGAGCAGCACTGGGAGGGCTCTTATGGATCGCAAACGACTGGTGTCGCTGTATCTGGTGTCGCTGTGAGAGAGGTAAGGAGATTCCTATTTCATAGGAGCCCCTCTCTCAACTCTCTCTGTGGCAGAGACATCTTGAGGCTGATTGGTGTATGTGCATGAGCGTTCATAAGGTAAGATTGTGAACGGCTTTGATTCGCTGATTAGCTTTCTTTTTGAGGAAACGGGCCTAAATCAGTTCAAATATCCTGTACAATGAATATTTGACTTCATGGATGTATTTTTGGATCTAACATGGCTTAGGCTCGGGTTGTCTGAATTTAGAAAGTAATGATCCAGCCCTCTAGAGATGTGATGATTGTAGCTATTTAAGATTGCATCTATTATCAATAAGGTGATAGTGACATGTGTATGCAGCTATTATCAATAAAACTGATAATGACTTTGATTGGATCCTAACGGTACTAATGTATGCTAGGAGGCACAGCATGAGGTGGATGATAAAAGCATTGCTGTAGCTACTGTGGTAGCAGCTGTGGACCAAGCTTGCAGCCGCAAGTCTGCTGGTTTTACACCAGAGCCGGTTCCAGAGCCGGTGCCAGAGCCGGTGCCGGTGGTGCAGCCCGGTACAGAGACACAGCACCTTTAGCACCTCTTCTACTGTGGTGTTAATGTCCACAACAAGGGAACAGGTAGTTCATTCATTAAAAAGTACAACCCTGTCGTCCTTCCCTTCACTTCCATTATTTATTTATTTCCCTTTCTTCTGTCACCACAGCCCACATCGGTAGACCCCACTCACGCTTAATAACATTATCCCTGATGAACATAGACAGTTTTCCATGTTAAATTGGTGTCTTTTCCCCGTACCCACATATTTGACCTCACAACCATCTGTGATTTTGTAGCATTCCTTATGGTTCATTTTTCACATTCCCTTTGGTGTGTTGAGCTCTCCTCTAATGTTGATATGTGTTATTAATATTATCATTATTTATACACCTAATATACTGTATAACTATCCTGCTCCTGGCCAGTTCATAATATAGATCATGCCAGACTCTATAGCTGTTGAATCAGCTATAGAGACACGCACTGATGACGCTGTGCTACAGCACAGAGAAATGGAAATCTCCACTGTCACATGTATGATGACAACCAAGAGGCAGGAAGCTTAAAGATTGCACGTACTGTATTGTTTTGTTTACTTCTCTGAGCACTTTCCCAAATCGCTCACAGTATGTTGGCACTATTTAAATTGAAGTCACTGCATGAACCCATTTTCTCTGCACTTAAGGCAGTGATTTAGGTACGTATTTTGAACATACCGATTAGAAGAGGCAATTTTAGTCTCAAATCTGTTTAGCACGTGTCCGAGGGCACACAAGTCTGTTGAGCAGATCCTTGGTAATTCTATTGTGCACCTGCATGATTCATTTTCAACATTACACAACCTACTCAAACTAACACAATTCCATGCTTTAACGATGACATGTTATTACCAGGTAATGCACATCAAGACTTGTTTTATATACAGGGGTGTGGAGTTTGTCCAGAGTGTTTGTAATCAGAATGTGAATCTGTTTGCTGTTGAAGTGACTGCTGCTATGGATGATGTGTATGCTATCTATGTGCTAGATGACATTCACTGCTTGTTGTCTCAAAGGTTGAGGGTGGGAAAAAAGCGGAGGCAAAGGCTACAGTTGTTGCTGCTGTTGACCAAGCACGCGTTCGGAAGCCAATGCATGGAGAGAGGGGTCATGCTGGAGAGGAAACTTATGAATCTGATTTAAAACAGCAGTCAATGCTGTCTACCACTGAGCAACAAGTCACAGTGACAACTGAGGCTGTGCATATACCAATGATACCACCAATGGCAATTCAAACAACAGCTGATGACCAGAGTATTCATGTAACCCAGGTTTGCTATCTTTTTATTATGAAAAGATGCTTATTGCCAAGTTTTCTCCGATAACATTATATGTAATGTCCTGCTTGTTATTCTAATTTCTGCATTGAGTTTATTGTCCTCACTCTATCCACACTCTGTTGGTTACTTTAGATACAAAGAAGTACAGAAACTACTATCGCCCACGTGGATGCTGCCCCTGCGCCATCCCCAATTCCACATTTCACAGTTTCAAAAGTTATGGTTCCTAAACCTGACCATAGCTATGAGGTAAGCATAGGTCAAATCAGGCAAGCAGTGGTATACAATTGTTGTAGTGCTTCAGTTAGTATACAGTGCATTCAGAAAGTTTAGACTTTTTCCACATTTTGTTTCGTTACAGCCTTATTCTAAAATGTATTAAATTGTTTATTTCCCCATCATCAATCTACACACAATACCCCATAATGAAAAAGCAAAAACATGTTTTTAGAAATTTTTAGCAAATTTATACAAAATAAACAAATGAAATATCACATTTACATAAGTATTCAAACCCTTTACTCAGTACTTTGTTGAAACACATTTCGCAGCGATTACAGCCTTGTCTTCTTAGGTATGACGCTATATGCTTGGCACACCTGTATTTGGGGAGTTTCTCCCATTCTTCCCTGCAGATCCCCTCAAGCTCTGCCAGGTAGGATGGGGTCTCTACATTTTCAGGTCTCTACAGAGATGTTCGATTGGTCCTGAGCGCTCTGGAGCAGGTTTTCATCAAGGATCTTTCTGTACTTTTCTCCCTTCATCTTTCCCTCGATCCTGACTAGTCTCCCAGTCCCTGCCTCTGAAATAAAGTTGTGGCCAAAAGTTTTGAGAATGACACAAATATTAATTTTCACAAAGTCTGCTGCCTCAGTTTGTATGATGGCAATTTGCATATACTCCAGAATGATATGAAAAGTGATCAAATTAATTACAATTAATTTCAAAGTCCCTCTTTGCCATGCAAATGAACTGAATCCCCAAAAACACATTTCCACTGCATTTCAGCCCTGCCACAAAAGGACCAGCTGACATTATGTCAGCACGCACAGTGAGGCGAAGACTTTTGGAGTGGCAAAGAAGCCACTTCTCTCCAGGAAAAACATCAGGGACAGACTGATATTCTGCAAAAGGTACAGGGATTGGACTGCTGAGGACTGGGGTAAAGTCATTTTCTTTTATGAATCCTTTTTTCTATTGTTTGGGGAATCTGGAAAAAAGCTTGTCCGGAGAAGACAAGGTGAGCGCTACCATCAGTCCCGTGTCATGCCAACAGTAAAGCATCCTGAAACCATTCATGTGTGGGGTTGCTTCTCAGCCAAGGAAGTGGGCTCACTCACAGTTTTGCCTAAGAACACATCCATGAATAAAGAATGGTACCAACATATCCTCAGAGAGCAACTTCTCGCAACCATCCAGGAACAGTTTGGTGACGAACAATGCCTTTTCCAGCATGATGGAGCACCTTGCCATAAGGCAAAAGTGATAACTAAGTGGCTTGGGGAACAAAACTAAATATAAAATATTTTGGGTCCATGGCTAGGAAACTCCCCAGACCTTAATCCCATTGAGAACTTGTGGTCAATCCTCAAGAGGCGGGTGAACAAACAAAACCCCACAAATTCTGACAAACTCCAAGCATTGATTATGCAAGAATGGGCTGCCATCAGTCCAGAAGTTAATTGACAGCATGCCAGGGCGGATTGCAGAGGTCTTGAAAAAGAAGGGTCAACACTGCAAATATTGACTCTGCATCAACTTCATGTAATTGTAATTGTCAATAAAAGCCTTTGACACTTATGAAATGCTTGTAATTATACTTCAGTATTCCATAGTAACATCTGACAGAAATATCTAAAGACACTGAAGCAGCAAACTTTGTGGAAATGAATATTTGTGTCATTCTCAAAACTTTTGGCCACGACTGTACATCCCCACAACATGATGCTGCCACTACCACGATCACGGTAGGGATGGTGCCAGGTTTCCCCCGGACGTGACGCTTGGCATTCAGGCTAAAGAGTTCAATCTTGGTTTCATCAGAACAGAGAATCTTGTTTCTCATGGACTGAGAGTCTTTAGGGACCTTTTGGCAAACTCCAAGTGGGCTGTCATGTGCTTTTTACTAAGGAGAGTCTTCCATATGGCCACTCTACCATAAAGACCTGATTAGTGGAGTGCTGCAGAGATGGTTGTCCTTCTGGAAGGTTCTCTCATCTCCACAGAGAAACTCTGGAGCTCTGTCAGAGTCACCATCGGGTTCTTGGTCACCTCCCTGACCAAGGCCCTCCCCCGATTGCTCAGTTTGGCCGGGCAGCCAGCTCTAGGAAGAGTTGTGGTGGTGCCAAACTTCTTCCATTTAAGAATGATGGAGGCCACTGTGTTCTTGGGGACCTTTCAATGCTGGAGACATTTTTTAGTAACCTTCCCCAGATCTGTGCCTCGTTACAATCTTTTCTTGGAGCTTTACGGCGGTTCCCTTGACCTCATGGCTTGTTTTTTGCTCTGATGTGCATTGTCAACTGTGGGACCTCATGTAGACAGGTGTGTGCCTTTCCAAATCACATCCAATCAGTTGAATTTACCACAGGTGGACACCAAGTTGTAGAAACATCTCAAGGATGATCAATGGAGATAGATTTTGAGTCTCATAGCAAAGGGTCTGAATACTTATGTAAATAAGGTATTTCTGTTTTTTATCCGAATGCTCACTTCATCCGTATACTGTACATCGTTATCCATCCCATTATATTTAGTGATATATATTTAAGTGATCGTCCTTAATATTGCTAAACAAAGCAGGTAATATCTTAATGCTTTGTTCTGATTCGTGATGATAATGGTATTTTCCTTGGTTTGGTCAGGTTTCAGTAGCAGGTTCTGCTATTGCCACACTGCAGAAAGAGTTATCCTCTACCTCTGCACATGTTGCTCAAAAGATGATTTCAACAATCAGTTACAGACTGAGATAGGCGCTAGGTTTACAGGGGGAATGGAGCAAATGTATAAGACTTTGGAAACAAAGGTTTGTAGTCTGGAGTGTTGTGCCCTCTAAAATAACACTGTGTGGAGTCTCACCTCACTGATTGGTATTGGTAAACCTCCTCTTCACCATAACGCTGAAGCCACGCTACGTCCCCTTTGTTTCAGAATCCATTTGCTTCATAAAGAACACCTAGCTTGCTCTCCTCTTCTTCCTCTTCATTTATCTGTTTCCAACCTGTTGTCACAACTCTTCTTCTTTCTAGGATTAATTCTTAACTTGCGTCCATTTCACCCGTGTTTCACCACTCCTAAAGTCATAGTTCAGATACTGTACTGTTTGTGACTTTTTGTAACTTATATGCATTTTAACAGATTGTTGAGACTGCAGCAGTCCCATCCCATGCAGAAGAGCCAGTTGTGCCACCTACTCTTGTAGCTGTAAGTATTTCTCTAGTGGCTTTATTTCAGGTTATATATACATTATTGCTGTCTATTCAAACATAATTTCTAACTTCATCTATGTCATCTTTGTCAATATTTTGTAATATATTTAAAAATATATTTTTTTCAGGGCTTGAACAACGTGACTGTGACTGAGGGTGAATCTGTGACTCTGGAATGTCAGATCACTGGTCACCCTGCCCCTGGCATCATGTGGTTCAGAGAGGACTACAGAATTGAGAGCTCCATTGACTTCCAGATCACTTATGAGAGTAAATGTGCCCGTCTGGTCATCCGCGAGGCCTTCGTAGAAGACAGCGGTCGCTTCACTTGCACTGCTACTAGCGAGGCTGGAACCATCAGTACATCCTGCTACCTGCTTGTCAAAGGTAAACAGGCAGTTTCGTTTTTTACATTCCTGTCTACAATGACTACTTACTGTTGAGGTTGAATACTGTACTGCCAAATGGTTAATTGGGTGTATTGGTTTATGAATGTGCTAATACTTGTATACATCTTTCTTCTAGTAACTGAGGAGATTGAGACCAGGGAAGAGATGACACAAGAGATGACACAGCAGGAAACGATGACAGAGCAGAGAACTGTCACTATGTTTGACTTTACAACTAAAGAGAAACAGTGAGTGACAACTATTTTCTACCACTACATTTGCAAACTCTTGGCAGGTATAATTATGTATTGTGTGCTAGATGTTGACAAGGGAAAACATAATCATTCTATGCTGCTCATCATACATTATGAAATCAATTGCCAGCAGATCATAGTGAATCTTCCCTGTTTGCGTTTTTCTAATGAGGATGAAAGAAGTTGGAGTAATCCTGTTTCAGATTCATTAGTAGAGGGTCCTCACTCAAAAATAACACATTTTCAAGGTTATTTTATGCTCAACGTTTTAATGTTTCGACTGTAAGGTCATCGTAAATCTAATCTTATTTCAGGCACTTTTTGAGATACATTTGCCCTAATTACTGTATATTTCCAATGTCCTTCTAGCTTTGCTGTTGAAGCAAAGGAGGAGACCATGTCGGAGGTGAATGTCACCACCACAGGATCACCAGTAGATACTGCAGATGCTGTCGCTCCCTTCTTTGTTAAGAAGCCAACTGTACAGAAGTTGGTGGAGGGCGGAAGAGTTGTCTTTGAGTGCCAGATCGGAGGCAGCCACAAGCCCAACATTATCTGGAAGAAGACTGGAGTGCCCCTTACTACAGGATACAGGTAGCCTACTTGTGACACATTTTCAATGAATCTCTATTATGCATTTGTAAGAGTGCATTGATAATTGATTGTACTGTTTACAATATATTACTTATTCATCCATTAGATATAAAGTGCACTACAATAAGGAGAGTGGAGTGTGTAAATTGGAGATCTCCATGACGTTTGCTGATGATGCTGGAGAGTACTCCATCGTAGCCAGGAACCAGCTTGGAGAAGAGTCTGCCTCTGCCAGTTTGCTGGAGGAAGGTCAGTCTCTTTAATCAGAATGTTGTTTAATCACATGGACTACAAATCCAGTAATATGATGCATCCTAAATGGCACTCTGTTCCTTACATACTGTAGTGCACTACTTTTGACCAGAGCCCTATGGTCCTTGGTCAAAAGTAGTGCATTTACATAGGGAATAGGGTACAATTTGGGACACACTCATTTTCTATATCTGGGACTGTGAAACCAACTATATCTGGGCCTGTCTTAACTTTCGTTTATACATTGTATATTTTGTTTACAGGGGAATATGAAGAATACATAAAGAAACATGAAATGACCTATAATACTGAAGTGACTACGGTGCAGGCGAATGTTTCCCCTGTTGTTGTGAGCGAATATGACGACCAGAAGTACATCCAGAGAATGGCACAGATGCAAAGCTTTGTTAGAACTCAGGTATTTGGATGTATAAAAAAACTACACTCTAACCTGGGTACCAATCTGTTTGACACGGAGTACAATGAGTGGAATGTTAGCACAAATCGACTGGTACCCAGGCTAGCAGTGCGCTATCATTGTGACGTTATCGTATTTGATTTGTTCTCAGCCACTTGTTTTGAGACAAGACATGCTTTATTCCAATGTGTTTTTACAGGAACTCCAGATTTCTTCATTTGAGGAGAGGATTATCCACGAGATTGAGATCCGCATCCTGCAGATTACCTACCAACAAATTGTGACTGAGGATCGGGAAGAGATGGTGACTTGTGCAGACCGTGAGGCTGTACAGTCAGCCTTTGCCACTCCAGTTAAAAACTACAGCATCATGGAAGGAATGGGTGTTACTTTCCACTGCAAAATGGCAGGAACTCCACTACCCAAGGTAGTAAAGAAACCATGTATTTTTATTTGAAACAAAGTGTCCATTCCACTTCATTTAAAATGTTGTATATTTTATAAAGTCAACAAGTTTTTCTTGTCTCTCAAAAGATCGTATGGTACAAAGATGGCAAGCGTATCCATCATGGCGGCCGTTACCAGATGGAGAGTCTTCAGGATGGTAGAGCCAGCCTGCGTCTTCCTGTGGTGCTGCCGGAAGATGAAGGTGTTTACACAGCATTTGCCAGCAACATGAAGGGAAATTCTGTAAGCTCTGGGAAACTGTATGTGGAGCCCACTGCCGTTGCAGTAGCTCAGCGTTACACACCTGAACCTCAGGCAATGCAGAGAATTAGGTGAGATTTTTATTTAATATTTTAATTTATTAAATATATTTTTTTAACATCATAAAAACATGCCAAGTATCACTGATTTTGGTATTTATTTGCTCAGGTCTCAGTCCCCAAGATCTCTGAGTCGTTCTCCCGGACGCTCTACAAGCTGCTCTCCCGGGCGTTCTCCCGGACGCTCTACAAGCCGCTCTCCTGCCCGCTCTCCTGCAAGCAGGCTTGATGACACTGATGAGAGTCAGCTGGATAGACTGTACAAGCCTGTGTTTGTCTTGAAGCCACAGTCATTCAAGTGTGCTGAAGGGCAGACTGCCAGATTTGACCTGAAAGTAGTTGGTAGACCCATGCCTGACACTTTCTGGTTCCACAATGGTAAGTGATGTGAAAACATGATACATTGTCTAGGATATGTTTTATTAAAAAAATATTAAAACTATTATTCCTTTCTTTGTTATTTTCAGGACACCAAGTTGTCAATGATTACACCCACAAGATAGTGGTGAAGGAAGATGGAACTCAGTCACTGATTGTGGTTCCAGCCATGCCCCATGACTCTGGAGAGTGGACGGTAGTTGCCCAAAACAGAGCTGGGAAAAGCTCTGTGTCCATAACACTTACAGTTGATGGTAAGATCTTTGTATTGTATCTGGTATACTCATTCCTCATTTTAAAGCAAAAAAAATAATTGTCAGTTTGTATTGATACATAATAAACCAGGGCTTTTCAATGTAGGTCCTGGAGGGTCGAAACACTTCTGTTTTTCATCCTCTCCTTGCAGCCCTCCAGGGGCAGAATTGAAAAGCCCTGTCATATACAGTGCATTCGGAAAGAATTCAGATCCCTTGACTTTTTCCACATTCTCTTACATTACAGCCTTATTCTAAAATCGAATAAATAAGACATTTTCCTCATCAATTTACACACAATACCCCATAATGACAAAGCGAAAACAGGTTTTTAGAATTTATTGTAAATTTATAAAAAAAATGTTAAGTATTCAGACATTTTGCTGTGAGACATCCTTGAGATGTTTCTACAACTTTACTGGAGTCCACCTGTGGTAAATTCAACTCATTGGACATGATTTGGAAAGACACGCCTTTTTATATAAAGTCCCACAGTTGACAGTGCATGTCATAGCAAAGACCAAGGATTTGTCTGTAGAGCTCTGAGACAGGATTGTGTCAAGGCACAGATCTGGGGAAGGGTACCAAAAAATGTCTGCAGCATTGAAGGTCCCCAAGGACACAGTAGTCTCCATCAATCTCAAATGGAAGAAGTTTGGAACCACCAAGACTCTTCCTAGAGCTGGCCACCCGGCCAAACTGAGCAATCGGTGGAGAAGGACCTTGGTCAGGGACGTTACCAAAAACTCGATAGTCGCTCTGACATGGCTCCAAAGTTCCTCTATGAAGATGGGAGAATTTTCCAGAAGGACAACCATCTCTGCTCCACTCCACCAATCAGGCCTTTATGGTAGAGTGGCCAGACAGAAGCCACTCCTCAGTAAAAGGCACATGACAGCCTACTTGGAGTTTGCCAAAAGACACCTAAAGACTCTCAGACCATGAGAAACAAGATTCTCTGTTCTGATGTAACCAAGATTGAACTCTTTGGCCTGAATGCCAAGCGTTACGTCTGGAGGAAACCTGGCACCATCCCTACGGTGAAGCATGGTGGTGACAGCATCATGCTGTGGGGATGTTTTTCAGCTGCAGGGACTGGGAGACTAGTCAGGATAGAGGGAAAGATAAACAGAGCAAAGTACAGAGAGATCCTTGATGAAAACTTGCTCCAGAGTACTCAGGACCTCAGATTGGGGTGAAGGTTCACCTTCCAACAGGACAACGGCCCTAAGCACACAGCCAAGACAACGCAGGAGTGGCTTCCTTGAGTGGCCCAGCCAGAGCCCGAACTTGAACCCGATAGAACATCTCTGCAGAGACCTGAAAATAGGTGTGCAGTGTCACTCCCCATCCAACCTGACAAAGCTTGAGAGGATCTGCAGAAATGAATGGGAGAAACTATCCAAATGCAGGTCTGCCAAGGTTATAGTGTCATACCTAAGAAAGCTTGAGGCTGTAATCGCTGCCAAAGGTGATTCAACAAAGTACTGAGGAAATGTTCTGAATACTTATGTAAATGTGATATTTCAGTTGTAGTTTTTTTTATAAATGTGCAAACATTTATAAAAAACTGTTTTTGCTTTGTCATAATGGGATAATTTGTGTAGATTGATCAGAAAAAAAATAAACAAAACAAAATGTAGAAAAAGTCAAGGGGTGTGAATCATTTCCGAATGCACTGAACCATTGTTGAATGATAGCATTGTTCTCATGTGTGTTTCTCCATGTACAGCCAAAGAGAACCTGGTCAGACCCCAGTTTATTGAGAAGCTGAAGAACGTCAGTGTCAAGAAAGGCACTCTGGTTGAGTTGGCTGTCAAAGCCATCGGAAACCCCCTGCCTGACATTGTTTGGCTGAAAAACAGTGACATCATCTCCCCACAGAAGCACCCAAATATTAAGTATGTGATTTGCCCCACCTGCTATCTCAATGTGCACATGCCTTTGATATACATCATGTGCACCACATACCTCTCCAGTCCTTATGACATGTATATTGTTACTATCTTTATATTACAAGGCTGTACTGATTTACTAACAATGATGTCTGTTGTAGGATTGAGGGCCTCAAGGGACAAGCCAAATTCTATATCCCACAATCTGTGAGTTCTGATAGTGCCTGGTACACTGCCACAGCCATTAACAAAGCTGGAAGAGATACCACTCGCTGCAGGGTCAACATTGAAGTGGATGTTGCTGCACCTGCACCGGAGAGGAGACTCATTATCACCAAGGGAACCTACAAGGCCAAGGAAATTGCAGCTCCAGAGATGGAATCTCTGCATCTACGTTATGGCCAAGAGCAGTGGGAGGAGGCTGACCTATATGACAAGGTCAAGCAGCAGAAACCGCAGTTTAAGAAGAAGCTGACTTCCGTCAGGCTGAAGCATTCTGGTGCTGTCCACTTTGAATGCAGACTGACCCCTATTGGTGATCCCACTATGGTTGTTGAGTGGTTACTTGATGGCAAACCCCTTGCAGCTGCTAACAGATTGCGCATGGTTAATGAATTTGGCTACTGTAGTCTTGACTTTGAAGTTGCCTATGCCAGAGACAGTGGTGTTATCACCTGCAGAGCCACTAACAAATTTGGAGTTGACCAGACCTCAGCTACACTCATTGTAAAGGATGAGAAGAGCCTTGTTGAGGAGGGCAAGAGGGAAATATACAGAATTGATGAGATGGAGCGCATGGCTCACGAAGGAGGTCCTTCTGGAGTCACTGCAGATGAGTATTCAGAGAAGTCAAAGCCTGAAATTGTCCTTCTTCCCGAGCCAGCAAGAGTGTTGGAAGGTGACATTGCAAGATTCCGTTGCAGAGTGATTGGTTATCCTACACCTAAGGTCAACTGGTACCTCAATGAGCAGCTCATTCGCAAGAGCAAGAGAATGAGACTTCGCTATGATGGCATTTACTATCTTGAGATTATCGATATCAAGTTATATGATGCAGGATATGTCAAAGTGGTAGCAGAGAACCCTGAGGGCACAGCTGAGCATCTGGTGAAGATAGAGATCACACAGAAAGAGGACTTCAGATCTGTTCTCCGTCGCATTCCTGAACCAAAGGCACATGACACTACTGAACATGGAAGAATTAGCTTTGAAGTTGTGAAGGTTGACAGACCTGCTGATGCCCAGCCAAAGGAAGTTGTCAAACTGAGGAAGACTGAAAGAGTCATCCATGAGAAGTCCACAGAGGAGACAGACGAGTTGAAGAGTAAATTTAAGCGCAGGACAGAGGAAGGTTATTATGAAGCCATCACTGCTTTGGAGCTCAAGTCCAGAAGAAAGGATGAGTCCTATGAGGACATGCTTAGGAAGAGGAAGGAAGAACTGCTTCACCATCAGAAACTGTTGTCTGAGGCTAAGAACAAGAAAGACTTGGAGGAGGGAAAACTCACCATCCCCACAATCAAACCAGAGAAAGTACAGCTCTCTCCCAGCATGGAAGCTCCAAAGATCTTGGAACGCATTGCAAGCCAGACCGTGTCTCAGACCGAGGAAGTTCGCTTCAGAGTCAGAGTTGTTGGCAAACCGGAACCTGAGTGCCAGTGGTTCAAGAATGGAATCATACTGGAGAAGACAGATCGTATTTACTGGTTCTGGCCTGAAGACCACGTATGTGAATTAGTGGTCAGAGATGTCACAGCAGAAGACTCTGCTAGCATCATGGTCAAAGCCATAAACATTGCTGGAGAGGCTTCAAGCCAGGCATTCCTGCTGGTGCAAGGTAAATTATCTATTTCAATGCATATGAAGCTTGTATTCTACAAATAGTTAAAAGTTGTATGTAATTTTGCATAAAGAAACATAGAAAACTGTTCTGTTTACCTTAAAAAATCATATTAAATGTGTATTTCCTTTGTTTCACTTTAACCACGACAGTTATTACCTTTGCTCAACAACTAGAGGATGTGGAAGCTAAAGAGAAAGACACCATGGTGACCTTTGAGTGTGAGACCAGTGAGCCTTTTGTCAAAGTCAAATGGCTGAAGAACAATGCAGAGATTTTCTCTGGAGACAAATACAGGATGCACTCAGACAGAAAGGTTCATTTCCTTTCTGTACTGACCATCAACATGAAGGACGATGCAGAATACAGTTGTGCTGTTGTTGAAGATGACCACATCAGGACCACTGCCAGACTCAATGTGGAAGGTTGGCAGTTTTTCTTACTATACTATATCACTTTCACGGACTTCAACAGTTATTTTCAACTGTGAAAATAGGGACGTTGGAATACGTTAATTATAGAACAGTAACTCTGAAACTGTTTAACTTAAAATGTTCCTATCGTGCAGGTGCTTCACTGTCAATCGTGAAGAGGCTGGAGAACATTGAAGTGCCTGAGACCTACTCTGGGGAGTTTGAGGTAGAATTGTCTCGAGATGATGCTGAAGGTACATGGTACTTCAATGACAAGGAAATCACGCCCAGCAGCAAATATGTTACCTCCTCCTGTCGTGGACGCCATACCTTGTCTGTCAAAGACATCAAGAAAGAAGATCAGGGAAAATATACTTTCAAAATGTACGATATGCAGACCAGTGCCTCCCTGAAGATGAAACGTGAGTTGTGACTTTGTTATTAGAGTGGTTAGCTTCTTCTCTTATTCTCAAGACAACCATTACTGTTGAAAAGGTGGGATGAACAGCGTAACAATGTCAATGTCTGTTCCTTCAGTGCGCCCTGTGACACTGATGCAACCCCTCACTGACCTGACAATCTGCGAGGGTGACATCGCTCAATTAGAAGTGCGATTCTCTCAGGAAAACGTTGAGGGAACATGGATGAAGAATGGCCAAGCAATCTCCGCTACAGATCGCATCCACATCGTTATCGACAAACTGGTCCACAAGCTGCTTGTTGAAAATGTGAGCAGAGATGATGCTGCAACATACTCATTCTTTGTCCCAACTCAGGATATCGCAACCTCTGGGAAGTTGAACATTCAAAGTAAGCAACTTTTATCAGTTTGACTATATTCATATTGGTATAATTATATTGTGAATCACCAGATTTTTTTAATTATATTTTTTCCCTGTTTTTACAGCGGTTGAAATTTTGAGCCCACTCACGGATGTTACCGCAGTTGAGGGCACCAAGGCTGTTATTGAGACTGAAATCTCTGCTGCTGATGTTACCTCTGTGAAATGGTTCCACAATGACAAGCTTGTGATGCCCAGCGAGAGAATCCAGATGCTTGCAAAGGGATCCAAACAGCACCTGGTGTTCCACAGGACCTTTGCCACTGATGAAGGAACCTACAAGCTATGTGTTGGCAAAGCTGACTCTAGCTGTAAACTGACTATTGAAAGTATGTTTTTTTACTGTGTGTGTTGCAAGTTCATTCAGACCCCATTTATACAGACCCTTTTCAACTTATTTTGTTATTTTACAGAAATTCATATCGTGAAGCATATGGAGGATCAAGTTTGCACAGAGACCCAGAATATAACATTTAAAGTTGAGGTTTCCCACCCTGGCATTGCCGCTGTGTGGACATTCAAGAAACAAGAACTCAAAGCTGGTCCAAAGCACAAGATTGAGGCCAAGGGCAAGAATTACAGCCTGACTGTCATTAACATCATGAAGGATGAAGATGGGCAATACACATTCGCTGCTGGTGAACAAACATCCAGTGCAAAGATTACTGTGTCAGGTATGTTTAACGTCTTCATGATATTGTACATAAACTCCTTCTGAAAAGATCCATTGATTTCCACTGCTCTGACTCAAAGCTGTCTGCTGAGATGGAAACGATTAGGGTGTTTTCACATATAGTCATTTTTAAAAGAACCAATCTCAGTCCTCTTGAAAGTGATCTCTGGAGTAAAACATGCCAACATTCCTTCAATGCACTCTAGGTTTTTACTAAGTGCAGGAAAAGCCATTCCATCAGAATGTGCTGTCGTACAGCCAGATACATTTTGGAAGCTAATATATTGCATTTAGTTACGAAATAACTAGTTACAAAATAAGACATCATAATTGTAATCAGAAGATAGATACTATTACCATGTAAATATTATTGATAACATAATAAATAGCAGCAGAATAAATGCAGATGAAATAATGCTGTGATTTAAAATTGTACACCCAATGTAAGCTACTAACCCTTTAAGAAGAAGAATTGATTTTGTACCCTGTTGTGATTCTCAACAAATATGTTGATGTCTTCTCACACTATTCAACCCCCACAATCGAATAAACAGTTTATGAAGCTCTCTTAGCCTATAGGTCACATATTGCAAACAAATATTCCTAACTAAAAATACCACACATACTTAGGAAATTCTGTGCATCCTTGACAATCGCTTTTCTTTCTTTTTCACCATTATTTAACCAGGTAGGCCAGTTGAGAACAAGTTCTCATTTACAACTGTGACCTGGCCAAGATAAAGCAAAGCAGTGTGACAAAAACAACAACACAGAGTTACACATGGAATAAATAAACATACAGTCAATAACACAATAGAAAAATCTATGTACAGTGTGTGCAAATATAGAAGATTAGGGAGGTAAGGCAATAAATAGGCCATGGAGAAGAAATAATTACAATTTAGCATTAACACTGGAGTGATAGATGTGCAGATGATGATGTGCAAGTAGAGATACTGGGGTGCAACAGAGCAAGAGGATAAGTAACAATATGGGGATGAGGTAGTTGGGTTTACATGTACAGTGATCGGTAAGCTGCTCTGACAGTTGATGCTTAAAGTTAGAGAGGGAGATATAAGACTCCAGCTTCAGTGATTTTTGCAATTTGTTCCAGTCATTGGCTGCAGAGAACTGGAAGGAAAGGCGGCCAAAGGAAGTGTTGTCTTTGGGGGTGACCAGTGAAATATACGGGTGGGTGTTGCTATGGTGACCAGTGAGCTGAGACAAGGCGGGGCTTTATCTAGCATAGACTTATAGATGACCTGGAGCCAGTGGGTTTGGCGATGAATATGTAGTGAGGGCCAGGCAACGAGAGCATACAGGTCGCAGTGGTGGGTAGTATATGGGGCTTTGGTGACAAAACGGATGGCACTGTGATAGACTACATCCAATTTGCTGAGTAGAGTGTTGGAGGCTATTTTGTAAATGACATCGCCAAAGTCAAGGATCGGTAGGACAGTGAGTTTTACAAGGGTATGTTTTACAGCATGAGTGAAGGAGGCTTTGTTGCGAAATAGGAAGCCGATTCTAGATTTAATTCTGGATTGGAGATGCTCCTCTGGAAGGAGAGTTTACAGTCTAACCAAGTGATCTAGCTGAGTTTTCATAGGGTCCAGTGAGTAGCTAGGCGAGCTGGAGACACAGCAATTCAGACAGCTAGCGGGCCGGGGCTAGCAGGCTAGTAGAAGGGCCTTCGGGGGATGTCGCAACGGAAGAGCCTGTTGAAAACCCCTCGGACGGTTACGTCGACAGACCAGTTGTAATGGATCGGCGGGGCTCCGTGTCGGCAGTAAAAGGGTCCAGGCCAATTGGCTAAATAGGTATTGTTGCTTGCACAAAGGCAGAGGTAGCGGTCCTGCTGCTGAGTTGTTGCCCTCCTACGGCCTCCTCCACGTCTCCTGATGTACTGGCCTGTCTCCTGGTAGCGCCTCCATGCTCTGGACACTACGCTGACAGACACAGCAAACCTTCTTGCCACAGCTCACATTGATGTGCCATCCTGGATGAGCTGCACTACCTGAGCCACTTGTGTGGGTTGTAGACTCTGTCTCATGCTACCACTAGAGTGAAAGCACCGCCAGCACTCAAAAGTGACCAAAACATCAGCTAGGAAGCATAGGAACTAAGAAGTGGTCTGTGGTCACCACCTGCAGAACCACTCCTTTATTGGGGGTGTCTTGCTAATTGCCTATAATTTCCACCTGTTGTCTATTCCATTTGCACAACAGCATGTGAAATGTATTGTCAATCAGTGTTGCTTCCTAAGTGGACAGTTTGATTTCACAGAAGTGTGATTGACTTGGAGTTACATTGTGTTGTTTAAGTGTTCCCTTTATTTTTTTGAGCAGTATATATACGAAGAAAAAAATATATATACATTGGACAGGACAAGACAAACAGACGTCTGACTGCTACGCCATATTGGATGGATATTAATCGCTAATTAATATCAACCAAAAAAAAGCATGTTTTTTCCGCGAACCTGCGCATCATCATCTTCTCTCTTTTGTGGCACCATTGTGAGGGGTTATGGCAGGGGAAACGGTGTTGCAGTAGTCTATTGTGTGGTGTTTATGGCAGGGGAAACAGTGTTGCAGCAGTCTGTGTGTGGTGCGGGAATAATGACAAGTTAATAACCTCTTATGGATAGGGGAGACGCTAGCGTCTCAACTGACCAATTGCTGGGGGAAATGCAGAGCGCCAGATTCAAATAAAATGCTATAAAATTCAAACTTTCATTAAATCACACATGTAAGATACTCAATTAAAGTTACACTTATTGTGAATCCAGCCAACATGTCAGATTTAAAAAATGCTTTTCGGCGAAAGCATAAGAAGCTATTATCTGATAGCCTGCACCCATCTGCACCAGCAGTAAACAAAGGAGCTAGCATAGCAGGCACTACACAAAATGCTGAAATAAAATAGAAAAGATGCATTACCTTTGCACTCCAATATGTCCCACAAACATCACAATTGGTCCTTTTGTTCGATTAATTCCGTCCATATATATCGAAAATGTCCATTTATAAAGCGCGTTTGATCCAGAAATAAACAGCTCACTACAAAATATTTCAAAAGTTGCCTATAAACTTTGCCAAAATATTTCAAACTACTTTTGTAATACAACGTTAGGTATTTTTAAACGTTAATAATCGATCAAATTGTAAACGGGGCAATCTGTATTCAATATAGGAACGAAAAGAAACCAGCACTGCTTTTCACGTCTTGCGCAACTCACAAAAGTGTCCCCAGCTACTTCTTCATAGCACAAAGGAATAACCTCAACCACATTCCAAAGACTGGCGACATCGTGTGGAAGCGGTAGGAACTGAAAATAGGTTCCTATTAAATATCCAATGGCAAAGACAATATAGTGAACATCTGAACAGTTAGTCCTCTGGGTTTTGCCTGCTACATAAGTTCTGTTATACTCACAGACATGATTCAAACAGTTTTAGAAACTTCAGAGTGTTTTCTATCCAAATCTATGAATAATATGCATATCTTATATTGTTGGCATGAGTAGCAGGAAGTTGAAATTGGGCATGCTATTTATCCAAAAGTGAAAATTCTGCCCCCTAGCTTTAAACTGGGGAGCTTTGTGTTCAAGGGAACCAGACAGCGGAATTCAAGTGAACCAAACTCAGACAACCTCTCGAGATGTTCTCAGTTCGGATTGCTTCAGGGGCTCTTTGAGGGGTCTGAGTTCCTTTGGAGTGTTCAAACTGCACAAAATATTCAGCAAACTGCACTGAGTTTACAAAAATAGCCTGAAAGGGACCAAGTCTAAAAACATCAAAAATTCCTTATTTCCATTATGTTAATGATTATAACTCCACCTTTCACTACTACTTTCACTTTTAGCCTGTTATATAAAACTAAACCGTGTCTCCATGTTCCCAGGTGGTGCCATAAACAGACCACTCCAGGACGTGACTGTGGCTGAGTCTCAGACAGCTGAGCTGGAGTGTGACGTGGCCAACCCAACTGCTGAGGGCAAGTGGCTGAAGGATGGACAACCTGTGGACTTCAGTGACAATGTCAAACATGTGAAAAATGGAGCTGTCAGACGTCTTGTTATTACCATAACTAGACCCCAGGACATCGGTGAATACACTTACCAGGTTGCAAACTCCAAGACAACAGCCACCCTGAGGGTTGAGTGTAGGTGTTACCTTTTGAGCAGAAATGTTTTGTTTGTTTTCAACTGGCATTAATATATGGCTATCATAGGATTACTATATGCCTGCTGTTATGTAATGTTTATGTTTGATTTCATAGCTGTGAAAGTCAAGAAAACCCTGACGAACCAAACTGTCACTGAGACACAGGAGGCAGAGTTCAGTCTCGAGCTCAGCCACAAGAATGTGAAGGACTCACAATGGATTAAGAATGGTGTAGAG
Source organism: Oncorhynchus mykiss (assembly GCF_057628025.1). Classification (NCBI taxonomy): domain Eukaryota; kingdom Metazoa; phylum Chordata; class Actinopteri; order Salmoniformes; family Salmonidae; genus Oncorhynchus; species Oncorhynchus mykiss. The sequence continues at coordinate 37,706,153 of NC_143043.1, forward strand.
ATCCACCCTAGTGAGAAATATGAAATCACAATTGATGGCATGATCCACACCTTGAAGATCAAGAACTGCGACACACGTGATGAATCAGTTTATGGATTCAAACTTGGAAAACTATCTGCTAATGCAAAATTGAACATTGAGAGTAAGTTAAAATATGAACTGTCACAAATTGATGTATACAATCAAGTATACAAATGTATCTATACTTGAGATGTTTCTACTTACCCTTTGAGGTTTTTGACTCTTGTCAATCTTTTTTTCAGCAATTAAGATTGTTAAGAAGCCTAAAGATGTGACATCACTATTGGATGCCACTGCCTCTTTTGAGCTGAGCCTGTCTCATGATGACATCCCTATAAAGTGGATGTTCAATAACGTCGAGCTTAAACCAAGTGAAAACATCAAAATTCTGTCTGAGAGAAAAGCTCACAAGCTGATCATCCAGAATGTGAAGACTAACAGCCATGGAGAGTACACTGCTGTAGTTGGAAACCTGCAATGCAGTGCATCTTTACATGTTGAAGGTCGGTATTGCGTTTGTGATGAATGGACTAGAGTACTGGGTATATGATCGACGAATACTCAATTGATACCTTTTACGTAAATGTTGATTTCATGTGATTTTTCCAGCTCTGCGTGTCACAAAACCCATCAAGAACATTGAAGTCCCAGAGACCCAGGTGGCCACTTTTGAATGCGAAGTGTCACATTTCAATGTCCCATCCACCTGGCTGAAGAATGGAGTGGAGATAGAAATGAGTGACAAGTTCAGGATTGTGGTGCAGGGCAAACTTCACCAGCTCAAGATCATGAACACTGGCAGTGAAGACTCTGCAGAATACACCTTTGTCTGTGGAAATGACAGAGTCTCTGCCACTTTGACTATCAATGGTAAATTCACTCTTCATTATCAAGGAAGTAATCCCCAATCATTTTGTCAGTATTGATCGTAACATTTTTCTTATTTCCTTAGCCATTTTGATCACCAACATGCTGAAAGATCTCAGTGCACAGGAGAAAGACACCATCACATTTGAAGTGAATGTCAACTATGAGGGCATCACCTACAAGTGGCTGAAGAATGGTGTTGAGATTCGCTCCACTGACAGATGTCAGAGCCGCACCAAACACCTAACTCACTCTCTCACCATCCGAAATGTTCATTTTGGTGATGGTGCAGAGTACAAGTTTGTGGCTGGTTCTGCTGCGTCATCAGCAAAGCTTTATGTTGATGGTATGTTCTTCTTTTTCTTACATTTTCTAAAACAAGGTTTTCTTTGATATTTCACAAACTTACGTCTTATATCTGTGCTCTCTTTGTGTTTTAGCTCGCATTATTGAATTCACCAAACATATCAAAGATATCAAGATCACAGAGAAGAAGAGGGCCACTTTTGAATGTGAGATCTCTGAGCCTAATGCTCAGGTGACGTGGATGAAAGATGGACAGGAACTGGACATTTCCGAAAGGTATGTCTTATTACCAGGAATATTAGACCAGGTAAAAATAGTAATGGATATCATAATATTCTACAACGGGTTGGACAAAACAGGCATTGTGATTGGTTGAGACGTGTCCTAAACCATACTAAAAAAACTGTTTAGCACGGGTAAACCTATGACGTAAAAATGGGAATCTTGTTTTCTGTTAATCTGAGAAATCCCTGCTCATCCACAGCCTCATCAGGTCAGCCAGACAATTCATTAACGTGATCTCCCCTTTAAAAGGCATATTTTACAGGGGGTTGTACAAACGTTGCTGTTTATCTCTCGACATAGTTTCAATATTGACATTCGATCTCCGCTCTCCAATTGACAATTAACATGTCCGGAGGAGACTGACATCTTTTCTCAGCCAGTCGAAATCATGAATCAGCATAATTTTTATGGATATACTATACAAATAAATATCAATAGAAGAACAGGTCAAATTAAATGCAGCTAATTTGGTGTTATTCTAGCTGCACGGTTTGACGTGACTGTGTTAGCCTTGGTTGGCTAGCTAGCAAGCAAGGGATTTGTCAGCCACCTTGGCAACAGAACATTTAGAACGAATGACTGGGTAGCGTCTATAGATATAGAATTACAAGACTTCACTCTGGCAACCTAACCATTAGAATGAAGAGACATATTTTCTCAGCCAGTCATGAATCGCCATAATTTTTTATGGATATATACAAAGAAATGTCAATAGACTGGGTTCGCGCCCAGGCTCTGTCGTATCCGGCCGCGACCGGGAGGTCCGTGGGGCGACGCACAATTGGCCTAGCGTCGTCCGGGTTAGGGAGGGGTTGGCCGGTAGGGAAATCCGTGTTTCATCGCACACCAGCGACTCCTGTGGCGGGCCGGGCGCAGTGTGAGCTAACCAAGGTTGCCAGGTGCACAGTGTTTCCTCCGACACATTGGTGCGGCTGGCTTCCAGGTTGGATGCGCGCTGTGTTAAGAAGCAGTGCGGCTTGGTTGGGTCGTGTATCGGAGGACGCATGACTTTCAACCTTCGTCTCTCCCGAGCCCGTACGGGAGTTGTAGCGATGAGACAAGATAGTAGCTACTAAAAACAATTGGATACCACGAAATTGGGGAGAAAAAGGGAGTAAAAAAGATTAAAAAAGAAATGTCAATAGAGAAACAGGTCGAACGACATGAAATGTAGCTATTTTGCTGACTTACCAGCTTCAGTTTGATGTGATTGCTTTAGCTGTGTAGTTGGGTAGCTCCTCTGAACAGTGTCCTGACGAGACAGCACATTTTCTATGCCAGGTGAAATCGCGCATCATAAGCTCATTGTTATGGATGTATCCAAAACAGCTTAAAGAAATGCAAATACAGCTACTTTGCTGTTATTCTAGCTTCCCTGTTTGCCCTGACTGTTAGCCATAGTTGGCTAATAGCCAGGGATAATAACATTGCCAACCAGTGTGGCAACATAACTTTTAAAACGAACAACTGTGTCACGTCCACAGATACAGAACAAAAATATTATCTGGCAACAAAACAGCAACCACCATGTGTCAGGACAAGGCCTATATTTATGTTGAGGGATGAAATAGTAGCCTATGAATACATTTATTAAAATAACGTTTTTTATTTCATTGGTAACCTATTGTAGAAAAGCAATTGTACACACGAGGTTGTGCTGATTCACAGTACTTGAATCCGCCTCGAACTTATCACCGCAGCACAGCCGTGCTAAAAAAGTAGTTTAGCACTCCCTCTGGTGTACAATTGCTTCGATCGAATCTTAACTATTAATTTGTATCCTAACTCTTATTTCTAAATGCCTTGACAGATACACTGTATCCACTGAGGAATTCCTGCACCGTCTAATGATCCAGTCCGTCTGCATGTCTGATGCCGGAGGGTACTCTGTAATCGCTGGTGCAAGCATGTCAAAGGCTCATCTCACCGTGGAGGGCAAAGATGTCTGCATTACAGAACCTGCTGAGAACAAAATGACGGTGAATATAAATATCACACATTTTTATATACAGAAAGAAAAACAACCTTTTTCTTATCCATTTAAACATTATTGATATGATTATTAATTTCTAGGTTGTTGAGAAACAAAGAACAATGTTCGAGTTTGAAGTCAATAAGGATGACATTGAAGGTCGCTGGCTGAGGAACGGCATTGAGCTCCAGTTTTCCGTTGAGCAGAGGTTCAGCTATGCATGCATTAGAAAGCTTCATCGTCTGACCATCACTGAGACCTGTAGAAGTGATGCAGGAGAATACACCTTCATCGCTGGCAGGAACAGGAGGGTGGTGACACTTCATGTCAATAGTAAGTCAAACTTCATGATATACCTTTAACGTAGTAACTGTGCAGTTACATGTCATTGCCTGTAGAGGACATAGCAGTGCCAGAGAACCAGAGAAGAAGCATAGCAAGTATAGACTGGATAGATACAGCATGATATTTTTTAACAGCTGGAATCAAAGTGATGATGACCAAGGTTTATTCCTCAGTCTTCCATCTTTCTTCATACAATTTATTTGTAATAATTGTTTTCATTTTAATTTAGTCCCCGAGCCACCTCAGATCATTAACCACATGCAGCCCCTGTCTGTGGAGTCCGGCAAACCTGCTCGCTTCTCTGTGGAAGTGACTGGCGTCCCCCAGCCCCAGGTGTTCTGGTACAAGAACTCCCAGGCTCTCTCCCCTGGTTTCAAGTGCAAGTTCCTGCGTGATGGGAATGAACACTGTCTGCTGCTCATTGAAGTGTTCCCAGAGGACGCGGGGGTCTACAATTGTGAGGTCAAGAATGAAGGTGGTGTTGCCACCAGTTCAGCTGCACTGAATGTCGAAGGTAACCATTACATTTTTGTGTGATAATAACTCCAAGTCAAGGGAAATTATGACATAACAGAAGACCATTTGTTGTCAGCTAGTTGTAAAGGTACACCATTCATACAAATGTAATGCATTCCTTATATGATTATGTTATCGTATCAACATTTTGAAGAGGGCTAAGATTCCCATGATGTGTTTGTTTAGTCGCAGAGGATATTACCCTACTTTTATTCACCCAATAGAAAGCTGCGTGGTTCAGCATGGTGAAGTGGCCAGGTTTCATGCTTGTGTATCCAGCATGCCAAATCCAGAGATTAGCTGGTATCATAACCAGCAGCCAATTAAGCCTACTAAAGATATTGTTTTTCATTCTGATGAGATGACAAACACCACTAATTATAGTTGCTGCTTTCTCTGAGCATGCTGGACAATACACTTGCAAAGCAACAAATAATGCTGGAGAGGCGGTGTGCACAGCAGCCCTTGCAGTAACCAAAGAAGAAGTTAACTTGTTATTTAACACCACCAACCAACACCTCTTATTAAACTATCCAAACGACTTCCTTCTTCTTGAAAGAACCCTATTTTTCCCATGTTTCTGTTTACTAACCTCACAATTTATACCTCACAATTTAAAATAGAATAGCATAAATGTGTTATTCACTTCTTTAGTTCTAATACCTAGATGCTTCATTCTTCTGTCACTTCTTGCTCTCCTTGCAGCTTGAGTAGGTAGTACATTCTCCTTCTGTCATTCCTTTCTCACTCCTTTCTGTCCTTGGTTGTGAAATCCCTCTCAGCGAAAGCTCTGTGGACTGTGCATGTTGTAGCCTATACTATCTGGAGTTGAATCCAACTGTCAAACTGCTTTTTTTGTTTGTACCATCAAAGTGGAAACATGGTCATATGATTGTAATCAGTGAAAGAGTTTGAAATAATTAGTTAGCATAACCTTTGTCCAGCAGGATGTCTCTTCGAGGAAATGACATCTGAGCTAAGCATTAAGTCCAATATTGCTCCTTGAAATGAGCATTCTCAAAATGTATAGATGGATCAGTACAGTATCTTTTTCTTTAATTTAAAAAAACTATATGGCTCTCACATACAGAGGATGAAATGAAGCCAAAATGGAAGGGAATTGGTACCCATCATCATCTTAGATTACTGTCTTAGCTGACAGCAACTCTTCATTTCCTTTACAGTAACCAATATGAAGGAAGAGATTGAAGCAACCATTGAGCAAGAAGTCAAAGGTAAGACTCATTTACCCTTTATTACTGAAATGTACTTTATCTATCCCTTAGTTGAATGACATGAATCTGAGTATATTGATAAGTGATTTCTGAATGTTCACACTGCATGCAAGCAGGCAACATGTTTTTGATGGAAAATGTTAATCTTATGTATTCTTCAATGTCCACATAATGTTAGGTCCTTGTATTATATTATTGGTTATTGTATAGCAGGCACTGATGAAAACGGCTTGGTTTTAGAGAAAAAAAATGTGGGTATATCTATCAATCTTATCCTTTAAGCACGAGGGTTCATACTGTATTGTAATGGTTCCCCAAAAAGGTACAGGATGTGTATCTTTTAAAGTTTACAGACCAGAGGAAACTATCCTTTAAAAGATATGGAAATAGCTACATCTTTTAATTGCTTCTTAAAATGTCTTGCATCTGGAACTCTCCTTCCTCCTGCAAATATTTCTTAGACTGGCTTGCAGAAAGTGGTATGTGATTAATTGTTGTTTGCTTTTTAAATAACATGATTATACCTGTAAACTATATTAGTTCGAATAAACGCCTTCTCATACAATTGTAGAGCTGCTCTTACAAGTTGTACTTTTTTGTATAATTTGAGAGCCATGTTTCTCATTAATTGTTTTTGAATAATTTACCCTCATTTAAAGGATTAGAAAGGGCGTTTATTCATCTTTCTGCAAGTCAGGTAAGGAATATTTAGCTAAATCACACACTAAGTTAAGCAAAAGCAAGCGTATTTAAAAAAACAAATCAGTTTATTTTGCAATAATTATGCTTTTTAAGAAATTTATGTTCTGAAGAAATGTCCACAGAAGAAGGAACAAAACATCCAGCAATTTTCGTGTCAGAATCTTTAAAAAAGAATCCAGTCTTGCGTTTATTCGAACAAATATGGTGAGTGAAATAGTTTTTTATGGCTTTGTGACTTGCTGCATGTAATTTAATATTTTCATTAATATTAATTTCAACAATTTGAAAATGTTCTTTTTTTTAACCCATTTTATTGAAATAATTTTTATTTTATTTTTCAGAGTTGTTTTATAATAAAAGGACTGTGTTTCGAATGAACAGAGGGCAGATGCGCGGAGCCTTTTCAGACTTGGATCAAGCCAACAATTCTTCCATCAAGCCATCTTTTCAAAAAAAGCTGAAGTTCCAGAATGTTTTAGAGGGGGAACCTGCTGTGTTTAGATGCAGATTGGTAGCTTTCCCAACCCCAACCATAATATGGTTTCATAACAATAGACAAATTCATAAAGAAAGCCGTCGGAGAATACGAACAGAGAGCACTTTGCACATGCATGAAACTAGTTTAGTCATTGATAGTATAAAAGACAAAGACTCCGGCAGTTACAAAGTAATGGTTATTAACACAGAGGGGTCTGCAGAGTCCATATCATCACTTCTGGTGTCAATGAGGGAAGAACAAGAAGGCAATGATCTAAGCCACATGAGACGGTCAACTAGACTTCACGGAAGCCTAGACTCGTTGGTTGATCAAAAAAAGGAGAGCAAATTCAGGGTTAACTTGAGATGTGTTGGGTCTCCATTTGATCAAAAGTTCAAACCTAGCGGCAGATCTAGATCTAAGGATGCACCGGTTCACACCTTGTACTTCAGAAGTTCATCACCAACAAGAGGGAAAGATAAAGAAACTAATCTGAATGAAACAGCATCTGAACGGGCCCTCTCTCCACCTTCTATATTTGGTGGAGAAAGAGTTAGTAGGTCTGAAAGGTTTAACGACAGATACAGTGATATCTACTGTGACAGACACACTGGCAGATTCAGCGACAAGTTCAGTGACAGGTGCAGTGATAGATTCAGTGACACAGAAAGCCTCCACGAAGAGGTAAAAGCCAAGCTTGGCCTGTTACAAAGTGCAGTCAAACGAAAAAAGAGGCTCTCTATGTCTACGCTGTCATCAGAGTTTGACTTGGAGTCAAACGTGAGTGAAACCAGCTATGTAGATTATGTTGATCAATTAAGGGTCAAGAATCCTGCCTCCTTACCTGGAGACTTGCAGCATGCTCGACATTTTGAAAGAAACGTTAGAAACGATAAAGTGTCTGCCGAATTCTATGGTAGATATGACAGAATTCCCACACATTGTGCTGAGTCAACACAGCCCCGCGTGAGACATTCATTTGAACCTCAGTCTCGAACTAGGGCCATTCAAATGTTAAAAGATGATCTAGAAGCGACAGGAAATGAAAAATACTTTGATGAAGGAGTCTCTGAAACACATATGGATAAAATGGTCCTTACTCAAGGGGAACCTCAACATGAGTTAGGATTCGAACATAAGATAGGTAAGGATTTAGAAAATCGAGGTGCACACTACATAGGAAATCAAGGTGAGGACTATTTAGATAAGAAGTTGTCTGAAGACTTGAAGACAAAGATGGAGGGGCCCTTTATCTTAGCTTGTTCTGAAACAAGGAGATCTCTAAACATTGCTGAAAAGGATGATTTTTCCAGAACAAGCACAAACAAACCACTGAAGGAAATATTTTCCAGTAAGACAACTAATACACAAGAGGATACTGTGAAGAGCACTGAAGAACAATTTGAAAAACAACCCAGCTTTGCAGAAAACCGGTATGAGAACATTGAGAGTGAATGTGAAGATAAACCTTTAGCCTTGCGGATTAGAAAAGGGCAAAAAGGAATGCAGATGGACCAAGAGGAACAGTTTAAGCATGAAACCGACCATTCAAAGGCAAGGGATTTGTCATACACGCAATCTGAAATATTATATGGTGAGGAGGTAGAGAGAAAAACAGACACAAAAACTGAAGAGAAATCTTGTGAAGAGCATCATCCATCCCTGGTAAAGGTCTGCTTACCCCTGGAAAATGTGTATGGAGTGAAGAGTGGAACTGAACAGAATTTGTCCCTTTCCCAAACCAAAGAGGAGAGTGCCAGTGAGAAGAAAACAGGAGAAGAGAACACTGTATCACGAGAAAAAAATAATGAATTGAATTTGTCCCATTCCCCAAAAGAGAGGCATGTCAATATGTATGGTGAGGAGGTAGATAGAAAATCTGCAACAGAAACTGAGGCATTAAATTTCCAACATTTGCCCAGTTCTCAGAAAAAGAGTCCTGCAGAAAGTAGTGAGGTAACATGGGAAGAGCACCATTTATCCCTGAAAAAGGTCAGTTTATCCCTGGAAAATATTGCCCCTTTCCAGATTGTTTCACTTTCCCAATCAAAAGAGAGGAGTGCCAATGAGAAGAAAACAGAGGAAGAGCACCATCTATCCCAGGAACATATTTATGGATTGAAGAGTGAACCTGTAGAGAATTTGTCCCGTTCCCCAAGAGAAAGGCGTGCCAGTGAGAAGCAAACACAAGAAGAGCAGTGTCTTTTATCCCGGGAAAAGACCCACAAAAGTGAAATGTTTGGGAGTGAGGAAGAGGCTCTGGGACATCGAATCATTAAATGGCAGCAAGACGTCTTGACTGAGCAGGAGATAGCTGTTGACTTGGATTCTGATTGGGTTGGTGCAGAGTACTCCCCATATATCGCTAGGAAAGTGGCGGAGTCAAAAATGTCTGCTGAAGGCATTACTCTTGGATCAACCGCTCACTCTGAGGCAGATTCAACGAGAAGAAGAAAGCCTTCCCCAGAAAAGACAGACTATGAAAAGTTCCCGACTGAGGATGTTCCTCATGGTTTCAGAGATGAGAGAAGGTCCTCACAAGAAAAGACTGTAAAGGAACATGTCCTTACTGAGAATGATATCCCTCCTGAATACAGATATGACAGGTCTTCACCAGAAAAAACAATGAATGAAAAGTTTCTTACTGAGGATACCCCTCATGAATACAGAGATGTAGGAAGAAAGTCTCATCCAGAAAAGACAACAAAGGAAATACTTCTCCGTGATGCTAGAGCCCATGAAGGTTCAAGAAGGCCTTCTCCAGAAAAGACAACAAAGGAAAGGTTTCTGAGTGAGCATGCCCCTTATGACTACAGAGATGAAAGAAGAAGATCTTCGCCAGAAAGGACGGCAAAGGAAAAGTCCCTGAGTAAGGATGTCCATCATGATTTCAGAGATGAAAGTTTCCAATGGCCCCCTCCTCCACAAACCGTTGTAGATGAAACAAGGCTGCAGGCAACAGAAAGTGAGTATTTTGTGAGCGAAGAGGAAGCTTTGGCTCAGCGCATCTTAAAATGGCAAGAAGACGTTCTCACCGAACAAGAAGAAGCTGTTGAATTAGAGTCCAACTGGGCTTTGGCTGAACATTCACAACACTCAAAGAAAAGCGATGTCAGTGGACCTCAGGAAGGTTCCTCTAATGAACCTGTGAAAGAACGCTCACCTGTGAAAGAACCCTCACTTATGAGACAGCATCACATTGGTCAGTATGAAAGTTCCTCTTTTGAACCAGTCTCTCATCAGAATGAGAAGTCTCGTACAATGTCTCTTGGGTCCTCGCATGTGAAAGAGCACTCTCATGTGAAAGAATCTTCACCTATGAGACAACATCAGATTGGTGAGAATGTCTCTCAAGAGGATTGGGCTATGGCTGAACTTTCACAACACCATCGTAGGAGAACTGATGTCAGTGGAGATGATGCCAATGAAGGTCCTTCTTATGAACCTGTTTCTCATCATATCAAGACGTTTCATCAAATGTCATTTGGGTCTCACTCACCTGTGAGAGGGTCCTCATCAGTTAGAGAAACCTCACCTGGTAGAGAGCCCTCCCCTGGCAGAGAACGCTCACATGACAGAGGTCAATCACCTGTGAAAGAACCTGGTAGAGAAGCCTCACTTGGTAGATGCTGTTCACCTTCGAGAGAACTTCACATTGGTCAGCATGGCTCTCAAGCTGAAGTTGGTGCAGAAGGGCCTTCTAATTGTGAATCTGACTTGAGACACAATGACAAAGTGGCTATGGGGGGGACTGCAGAGAGGAAAGAAGATGGCAAACAATCCAGCTCAAAAGAAAACCTTCACCAAATGGACATGCCTCAGGGGACAAACGAAGTTAAGACTTCACCAAAAACTTCTGTACCTATCTTTGTGAGAGAAATCTCATCCTTGAAAGTAAAGAGGGGAGAGATGACAGACTTTAAATGTTGTTTTCGGGGTGACCCTCAACCAATTGTCACTTGGCTCAAAGATGACCAACCAATCGGTCAAAACCCAGACTTTGATGTTCTCACCAAATTGAATGAAACCACGCTAACCATCTACTATCCCACTATATACCATGAAGGGACATTTAGTTGTGTTATAACTAATACATTCGGAAAGTCAACCTCCTCTGCTACACTAGAAGTTACTGAAAGTAAGCAATTAAGAAAATTTCCATCGCCAGTGTCTTCGTATAAAGTGAAAGTGACAACAGAGTATGAAATGAGTGAAGAAGATCTTGACCAAATGATTGACGATGAACTTGAATCGTACAATGGTGTTGAAATGGATGAGAAATCTTTACTACAGGTGCCACAGGCTGACTTGCACAGACCTCGTGCTTCAGACACTTCACAATATTATTGTTCTCCTGTCGAGATCAGGATCACTGCTCCAACACCAGTTCCATTCGAAATGATTGGAAAAGAAGCAGAGATGTCTGAGGACGATGGCAGTTCCCATCCTATGAAACACAAATTCACATTCTGCTATGATGCCGCGCAGGTAGTCAGTGAATCTGAGAAGATACGTTCTTCAGAAGGCCAAACCGGAAAGGTTGAAATCAGATCTGATGTGTCCTTCCAATCTCCTGTGGCTATTGCTAGATCTTCTGAGGTAGAAGCAACCATGGCTGGTGAAGGGGAACAACATATACTATCTGGAAATTGTGAAGATTTGAAGCAGTCCCCTCTGAGTGATACTGGGCATATTTCTGACCCGACATTGATGCAGACTTTGGACAAATCTGTAGGTTCCCACAACCCTAAGGATAATGTTTCAAAATTATCTAGATCAGAAGCAGACATGGCAAGTGAGAGCAAACAGTATATACTATCCAGAGTTTCTAAAGATTTGAGGCATTCCCCTCTTAGCCATACTAGTGATATTACTGATCAGGCATTAATGCATGAGCTGGACAACTCTATAGGTTCCCACAGCCCTGAAGAGTATGTTTCAAACGTATCTAAACCAAAACAAAGTGTTTCAAAAGAGGCACCTACTATTACTGGGTGTGGTCTGCAATCATCTGCTGTGCTAGTCAAAGTGTCACAAATTAAGCAGGCATTTGAGGCACCTGCATTGTCAGAGGCACCTGAATTGTTAGATACCACTTCTGTTGATGAAGTGAAAAAGTCCACAGAGTCATATTTCCCTGAGGAGGATATCCCAGAAGTTGTAATCCATCTTGATCATGATGATAAGTCATTGGCAACTAATGTTGTGGAAGGAACTCCACTGCAGTCCAAACAAGACACTATGTTATTAGAAGGTAGTGATACACAGATTCTGAGAGCAAAGCTAATTTCAGCCAAAAGTGGGCCAGAGGTTGTGTTACTCGGTGGTGCACAGATTTCTGCCAAAGTGAAATCAGTCTCCCCCAAATGTGCCCCAGAGTGTGTCCAGACCATGTCTCATACTCTGGAGGAAGACAATGAAATCTGTATGATTTCTGGAGAAACTGTTGCGGAAGCTGACATAATTGACACCCACAGTCACTTAAAACACTGTGTTCCCCTCTCAAGTATAAGAGAGGTGCAGGTGTCACCAAAGCCTGTCAGACCTGAGGCAGTTAAAGCAGTAAAGACTAGCCATTCAACAGAAAGTATGGGACCTCATGTAATAGATCAAAATATGATAGAGGACAGTCTTTGTGAAAAAATCCCAGTGTCGGAGACCCCAGATGATGTTTCAGCGTCAGTCTGTGATGAGTCTGTAAAGCTAAAAAGATTATCTGGCTCATTTGCAACTCCAGAAATTCATAGATTGGACACTCAGTCTTCTGTTGGCAATGACATGACTGATATTAATGAAAACTTGTCTCTATCTGAACTCTCAAAGGATAGCACATTTGTCAGTGTTTCTTGGGCACATAGTGAAATTGTTAGTGAAGAAACAGCAGAGGAAAATGAGGAACATGCTGTTGCTGAGAGTGGTGAGCCTTCAGGGGTTTCAAAATCAGTTAGCGTCAAGCTCAAAGGAGATGGATGTACAGATTATCTTGCTGCACAAGGTTCACAACATCAAGCAGAGGCTAAACCAGAAAGTGCTGATCTAAGTACAGCTGTCAGTGAAGGTGCTTCAGGTGTGACCTCACTTGAGGAGGAGGTAGTGATCTTCAGTACTGTTTATGACTACTACCACCCACCAACTGAATGGGGCAGACCCTTATCACCAGAGTCAGAAATGTCCATAGAGTGTGGTAGCACATTTAGTGAGGAATTAACCGAAATCGAGCAGTTCTATACTCCAGATTCTTCAAATGAAATTTTGCAGCTCCCTAAAACTCCAGAATCTTTCCACACTCCTGAAACTGAAACCCCGGCAGGTTATATGACCCCTAATGAGTATGCCTTCTCTCCTCTTGAACGTAAAAGACCATCCACTGACTCCAGTGAGAGGTTATTTTCTCCTGCTAAGTTCTTGAGGTCACCCGATGATGAGGGCATTGAGACAACACCCCCTGCATTTAGATTAGATGAAGGACGTTTCCTCTCAGAGCGTGCCCTTGGCCTTGGAGGACTACAGGAAAAAGTCCATGGAATCCCTCCGGCTTTCCTCAAACCTCTCACCAAAAGGAGAGTTTTTGAACACGATTCATTATCGTTTTATGTTGAGTTGTTTGGGTTGCCTTCACCTGAAGTGAAGTGGTTTAGAAACAAAACCCAATTTGTTGCAGATGAAAGGATTACAATGGACAGAGATGGTGACAATATCTCGCTTGTTATTCAGAACATTACGAAAGCTGATCAAGGTGAATATATTTGCGAAGCTGTTAACTATGTAGGAGAGGCAAAAAGCGTTGCACTAGTTGTAGTTATATCCAACGAGGTCAGATATATGCCCCCACCACCGTCAGTCACCCATCAGCATGTGATGGAGTTTGATGTTGAGGAAGACGATGACTCATCGAGGTCTTGCTCCCCTCAGGAAATTCTATTGGAGGTGGAATTGGATGAAAATGAGGTTCAAGAGTTTGAGAGACAGGTGAAGATAATTACCATCCCAGAATACACCGCTGACAATAAAAGTATGATAATATCACTCGATGTTCTTCCGAGTATGTACGAGGAGAGTGGAGTTGACTTTGTAACGCAGGAAAGGGATGATTTGAAAATAGCTTTTGAGGTCACAGAAATGCCGCCTCGCTTCATCAACCCAATTTGTGATATGGAAACCCCTGAGAATACAACTGTAATGTTTGAGTGTTCTCTGATGGGAATTCCATCACCCATAGTATCATGGTTTAAAGGTAACAAAAAGGTCCCTCACAATAACAATAAATACTTGCACTCATCTGATGGAGACAATCATTTCCTTAAGATTAGGAACGTCAGCGCTCATGATAGTGGAATATACTCCTGCCGGGCCATCAATGTGGTTGGGGAAACTCTTTGCAGGGCATCTCTTCTTGTGTTGAATCCTAAAAGCTTTATAGGAAAAACAAGAGGGAGAGAATTGACAGCTGTGTCACTTGGTAGTGCTAAAGTTCAGCCTCAAAAGTTTGACTTGGTTGTTGGGAATCAGTTTGATGGTGAGCAAGCATCAGAAATAGAGCTGGAATTTGAATTTGAGCAGGAAGCTGATGAATCACAAAAGGCTGTTAGACTTGTAGCCATGACGAACAATGAGATGAGCGAGCTGGGACAGAAATATGTCAGTATAAACTTTGGCCTTTTCGCAGAGCCCGCCAAAGATGACAAAATAGATTTCAAAGGAAAGTCATCAGAATTGTGTAGTTTCCAGTTTCAAATGACTGAAACTCCACCAAAATGCATTATTCCTTTGACAAACGTTACCACAGCAGTAGGAACTCCAGTGGTCCTCCAGTGTTTAGTGAATGGTAAACCTCATCCCACCGCTGAATGGTACAAAGATGGCGATCCAGTGAAAGACACTCGGTACATGATCCAAGAGAAAGCATCTGGACATTTTAATTTGATCATCACAAATGTCACCCAAAAGGATGCCGGAGAGTACAAGTGTCTTATCCAAAACAAATCTGGATATACTGAAACAACTGCTTTGTTGAAAGTGTTCTAATCTCTTCATGTCATTTGTTTTTTGAACTCAATTAAAATGTTTTTACTGTATGTAAGTGTAGATCCTATTTATTGTGTATAGTGTGTACTCACTTCACACATCAGAATGATTATACATGTTATAATCATTTTTGGTGAAGGGGAATGTTTGCTTTTCAAAACAGTAAAAAAAAAGTTAATGCTTAAATGTTTTATTTAAGGTGACAAAATGTGTATGAATACTTACCACGCATGTGTAATCAAAACATTGTTATCAAGGCATTCGTGTTAGGCCCATATTAAGATCTTGTATCAAAATGTCCAATGTTTTAATTAGCCAAATAGTTCAAATGAATCATATACGTATGCATCCATGATAACTCAGTGTTGTTAGCATGATAAAGTATATGTTATTATTTATGGCATAGTGCTTAGAATCACTGATGTGCAGAGTTTAGTTAGTTTTATTTATCTTTTGATGAATGAATGAATTTGAAAACAATCTGGTACACAACAAAAACATTTATCAAATACAATTCAAATGTAATATTGAATGTACTATTGTAGAGTATATTTTTTTCATTAGGACCACAATGTAAAATTACACCATTCAAAATAAAACCTTGGGGTTGGCTGTAAAAAAAAATTAAAAGGGTCATTATATACAAACTGTGTGTGCTGTAAATACATGTATGATTCACTGAATATTTAAGAGGCAATTATATTCTTAATGAATACTATATATTTGGGGTTATAAAATATTCACAAATTTGACTGATCTGAATGAACAAGCAATGGATTCATTTGGACATGGGAGTAATTGAAATACATTATTTATTTGTACAGATATCACTTTAGTTAGTCTCTAACAGTGTTTATTTATGTATAAATAAAGGAGGTATATGCTGATGTCAATGATTGTCTGGTGTTGTCTTGATATCACCCTTTATGCAACGGACACACAATTGACCAGCATAACCCTTTCTTTTATGGAAACTTCATCTCAATCTAGCTCAATATTTTTTACGCAGAATATTCTAGCTCGACTGTGACGACAGTGAAAGAAGAACAAGATTTCTACACTACTGACCTTAAGTTACCTCACAAAAAAAACCCGCTATTCTAGTACTTTAGAGAATAAAAAAGAAAAGCCTATATTTTTGACCCAACTCTCACCAGCAGCTGTCAATGTTGGAGAGGCAGCTAGATTTATTGTCACAGTATCTGGCCTTCCAAAGCCTACTGTTTTGTGGTTTTATGGGAAAGTCATTACTTCTTCATCAATTTACAAATTGGTTCATGAAAAAGACAAGTACGCTTTAATAATATCTGAGGTAAAAACAGAGAATGAAGGTGAGTACTCTTGTACAGCTAACAATAGATTTGGCCAGACAACCTGTACTACTTACCTGGAGGTGAGAAAGAGAGCTTCAACTACAGCTGAGCAATGGGTTGAAACATTTTTCAACGCCACTGGTCAACCACCTAATTTCACTAGCCAAATCAAACCTATAACATGCCAAGAGGGAGGTGAGGCTTACTTTAAAGCCACTGGTCAACCACCTAATTTCACTAGCCAAATCAAACCTATATATGGCTTCATCAACATGAAGGGCATCCAACAGCAGGACAGTGGTCTCTACACATGTAAGGCTTCCAACCCATCTGGGGAGGCCTCTTGTAGTGCTGACCTAATTGTGTTTAAAGAGTCTGTCTCTGTATCTCAGTATAAGGAACACATGGTTGTTCAAAAATATTATAAAGTATCCATGTCAGCTGAACAAGCTACAGAGTCCCACTTGTATTAGGTCAACCTTCCTGGAGAGGCCAGGGCCAGCATTGGCACAGAGGACAGGGCCACCATTAGCACAGAAGACAGCCACGTTGTAAAAACCCTTAGAGAGTTGGATAACTCAGCGACTACTTTCCAAAAAGAGAAGGTCACCCATCAGGCTGCAGTTCTGCAGTCACATGAGGTACAAGAGAGAGTGTCTGTGCGTGTCACCCTTCCACTTCAAGTTTCAGTAGTTCCTAGGAAACAGCTCCGTACAACTGCCTTTCATACATCTGCTGTTCAGGAGAGCCCAAAGCTCACAAACCAGCACTGTGACCGTATCCAAAGCCCAGAAGTCATAGAGCTTCTATCTTCAATAGAGAAGCATTCAAAATTAATGTCTGCCTCTTCTGAGGAGATAACCACCTTGGCGAGTGTAAGCACAGAGATATCAGGTGACAGGCATGCAGATCAAGTAAAGCCAACCTCCGACCAAAACATCTTGTCAGTAGTCATCAAGTTGAATCCCAACTGTCAATTTTAAAAGAACGATCACAAGAAATTCTTATTCACAAGATATTGTATTCCGCTATGTCAACTGAAAAACAGATGATTCCTGAGGGACATACAACAGATGTGCCCTCTACTGATTCTGCTCTTCAGTCTTCAGTGACAAAAGGATCGTTCAAACCAATTCTCGCCTTAGTTCCGGAGACTAAACAAGCATTATCAAAAGAGACTAAATTCCCCATGCAGAGACCGGATGCAGAGAAGGCTCTCCTTCGTAAGGATTACGTTATGAAATCTGCGCTGACAGCTGAGGAGAAGCAGATGTTACAAGCGGAACACACAGAACAAGTGCAGAGTTTAGAAAGTGCTATCTCATTATATTCTCAGGCAGAAAGTAACCCACAATGAACGGAGATCTGTAACTTGCGAATATACCACTGAGTTTGAGGCCAAGAGAGACACAATGACCATTCAGCCCCAAAAACAAACCCCTACCGCATTACATCTTCAATCAGTTCATCCAGAAGGTGCCTTAACCAAAGAGGGAATTATTACCATTGAAAATCCAGACCAACAGACAGCTACACAGAAGCAGGAGAAAGATAGACAACATGCAGCAACCTCAGAGGAAAGAAGCGCAGATTATTCCAAAGATCTTGATGTGTCCATGACAGGAGTTCAGTCAGAGCTTAGATCAGAATCCAGACCACAGAACATTCTTCAGGTCACTTCACAGCCCATGCAGCTACCCAAAGAAACACCATTTACTAGTGATGTGAAACAGCACCGTGCATTGATCCAAAAAGAAGATTGTTGGAACATCATACAAGTTACACATGTGGCAGATAGTCAAGCATTAGAGGAAGGACATACTGTGAGTTTGACAGCTGTTGACAAATGTACATGCAAAACCAAAATAGATCCTAAAGTACCTATTGAGCCCATACAAATAGTGAAGAATGCGATCACAACTGAGAGTAGTGCACTTCTGGAAGCTACAGATCAAGATTTTGCCATCCTTAGACAGGAAGGACAGTCTGTTAGTCAGTCAATAACGATGGATGAAAAGTGTATGTTGATAAATAAAATGTCCCAACAAAAAAACAAATCAGAGTCGACAACAGTTAGTGTTAAAACTCAAAATGAATCTTTTCATCTCAGAGTCTGGAGAAAGTCAAACTCTTCCAAAGGAGCTCACATTTGTTATTCGGTTTCAAAAACCAACAAGTTTGGACATCAGACATCAGTTGAAAGATGCACTTCAGTCTGCTGTAGCTCTTGATCAGCCACTTATATTAGCAGATGTTTTTGGCAGTTTGGAGGCTACTAAGGTACAGGAAGTGAAGGTATGCAAGGAACCGAAACATGCAATGTTCACTTATCTTATCACAACACCAGGTGCCCCTATGGAAATAACAATTGTTTTTGAAGGTCAATACCCCCAGACTGCAGATCTAAGGACTGAACTCCAGGCAGCTTTCTACTCAATTGTCTATCGCAAGCAGCATGTTCTTACATCTGACCAACCCAGCACAATGCCAATCAACAAGCCCCAAAGACTACAGGTTAGCAGTGCAGCCTCCAAAGAAATGCTGTCATCGATAGTGGAGACTGAGGAACTTAGTGTGGTGCAAGAGTCCAAAATAACTCACTCCAAATTGGTTGCTCCAGCAATGAAAGTTAATACAGAATTACATGCTGAGTTTGAACAGTCAGTACAGGTGGATAGAATGACTGACTGTAACTGTATGACTGTAAACTCTTATGAAAGAGATGTAGGTATGACTGATATCACCACTGACATGCCCATGACCTCCATTCCAACTGAACAGTCTTTAGATGTACTCATCCAAAAAGAACACAGGGAGGAATTTATTTCAGAAGAGGTCAGAAAATATGATCCTCCAGAAAAGTTCAAAGATTATCCAGATATTGACACTTTTCTGGAGGACATTGCCACAGGGGAGCATTGTAAGGTTACACACACTGTGACAGTAAAGTAGATCAGGCAAAGAGTTCAAGTGTTCCAAAGAACATGACACATACTGGAAAGCTGGAAAGACCACAACATCATCAAGACTCACAATTGATTCAAAAGGTTGGATAATTGAGGATAGTTTTATTTTTACTCATCACCATACACATAAACAAACTACATTTTTCTAATGTAACATTTTAAAAAATTCTCATCTTGGCAGCAAACTCATACTTTATTTCATATATTGAAATGTGTATAATTGTCAGAATGCTTTTACCATACTTTCAATCCCCCACCACTAATTCACCTTAGTATTGTTTTATATCATTATCCACATGCTTATTTCTTCTATTTCATGCTCAGGTATTTTCACTATTCATGCTTATAATTTGTTTTTGCGTCACTCATTAACTATTACATTTCACTCTTGGCCTTTCTCCACTGGGCACTGAAACACTTTTGCATGTTTTCAGGTGCAAATTTGTCATGGTTTCATTAATCATGATGTGATGAAGTCACTTTCCTTCTTCCTCCTCTAACCATCACTCCTGGAATGCATCCCACCATACCATTGCATTCCACCATCCCTGTTCCAGCTCTGTGCACTTGTCTACATGTTCATTTTCACATCATTATCTACCTGTGTACTAATTTACTTTTATTTTTGTGCACCTTATAGTGCCACCCGTTTTCAGGTACAAAATCATGCCCCTGGAGATCAATGTTGGCAGCGGAGCCAAGTTCGAATGTGAAATTGAAGATGCACCAAATGTGAACTTCAAATGGTTCAAGTCTGGCACTTCGATCAAAGAGAGTGCCAATTGCTGCATCCTCAGTCGGCAACTGACATCTTCATTGGAGCTCCTGAGCCCAACCAAAGCTGACAGTGGTGAATACAATTGCAAGGCTACAAACCAGCATGGCAGTGACACCTGTGCCGCCAAACTGACAGTAATTGGTGAGTCCTCTGTTTCCTTTAACAATATTTATTCAACTCTATGTACAGTATATTGATGTTTTCTTTTCAGGTTGAATGTTAAACAAAGAATTGTAATGTGCACCTGTTCTCAACCTTTGTATAGTGTACCGGTTTGTCATGTAAATTAGGTATCCATATCCTATTACCTTTTCCCTATCTTTAATGTCTTTTTATAGAGATGTACCCGCCAGTATTTAGTACAATACCTGATCCTATGACTTTATACGTGGGCAAACAAGCATCATTCCAGTGTGTAGTTACTGGCTCTTCGCCAATGACTATTGTCTGGCACAAAGACAATATTGCTGTTTCTTCTTGGGGGAACTTTCAGATAGCGTCTGACAAGACTAAATACTCCCTACAAATCAAAAATCTTCAGCTGATCGATCAGGGTACTTACATTTGCAAAGCATCGAACAGCGTTGGCACTGCTACATGCAGTTCAGAGTTGAGGGTTATCAACAAACCCAGTTTCGTAAAGACCTTCGAGACCTCAGTGTCTTCAGCCATTGGTAATACACTGAGGCTCGAAGGTCAAGTGGACGAGGACACTGGAGTGTCCATCACCTGGATAAAGGATGGATAACAGTCTTTTGAAGAAAATGTTGTTGTTCTTGAAATTACTAAGGCAAAACTGAAAGAGCTTCAAATGATTATGGGAGTTCAACTTGTTCTAGGATGTTGATGGCACAAGGTAAGGTCTTTATGTTGATATCTTGTCGTATAGCAGTGTGTGTGTGACTACAGATACTAGTTTAGAAAATGCAACCGTTTAAATAAAAAATACATAATTTAATTATATTTTAAGCCACTAATGCTATGCAGCTACAACATATTCTTATGTTATTTTTTATGTCACAGTATTCTCTTTGGTGGTTACGTATTGGTTATTGTTTGACAACACATTTACTGTTTTGCAACGCAATACTTCTTTCAGAACCCCCAACCTTTGTTTAGAAAATGGAACCAAAGCTAATGTGGAAGCAGGGCATAGCTGCTCGGATGCAGTGCATAGTCAAAAGGATCAGCTGAACTCAAAACTTCCTGGTCTCTGAATGACAACGATCTCAGTGATGGAGATAAACATACAATCACTTTTTGCAACTTTGGAAATAATCAATGTAAATGTGTTAGATAGCGGAAACTACACTTGCGAGGTGTCAAACGAAGCTGGTAGTGAGAGCAGCATCACTGAGTTATCTGTAAAAGGTTTGCCACCATTACATATTTTATTTGCTTAAAATTATTTTTCCACAAATTACAGATAGCTGTATTATTTTATTTAATCTGATCTTTACTCTTAGATACCCCTTCCTTTTGAAAAGATTTGCAAATGGTTGAGGCAGTGAAGGAAACTCCTGCCGTACTCGAATGTGAAATTAAAGGAACAGCTCCGTTTGAATTCATCTGGTTGAAGAATAAGAAACCAGTCTTCGCCACAGATCAAAAGTATAAGATCATCTATCAGGAATCCATTGCTCGTTTGGAGTTCTGCTCATTTGAAAGTGCAGACATTGGAGATTACCAATGCTGCATAGCCAATTATGTTGGTAAAATCACCACAAAGACACTGGCCAAACTTAAAGGTTGGTATAGCTGGTAAATAGAAAACTCATATTGATTTGTCTAAATATGTTTTCTAAATAACATGGTTCATGGAATTGATAATATTTGTATAGAACCACCAACATTTGCGAAGAAGATTGAAACCATTACAGCAACATTGGGATATTCTGTGAAACTGCAGGGCACATTAAAAGGCTCACCCCCCATTTCCATACAATGGATGAAAAATGCACTGAAATGTTGAGAGATGATGATCCAAATATCAAAATGACATTTGAGAACAACATTGCTATTCTGTCAATAACAGCTGTTGCCATTAGCCACGGCGGCAAGTACACTTGCCAAGCAGAGAATGAGACTGGACAAAACAAATATGATGCCACTCTAACAGTTTAAGGTTGGATAACAACGATTGAAACATTTATATAAAACATATACATGATATATACATTTGTAACATTTACACACATAATACTCTTGTGACAACTAAATCTAATTCATTTGACTTTATTGTAGAACCTGCTAAAGTCTTAGAGAAAGCATAATCCATCAACGTGACTTCAGGGGACTCTGCAACCTTGGAATGCAAAATCGCTGGAAGCCCAGAACTTAAAGTCAAATGGTTCCATGATGGAAAGGAGATGAAAGGGAATCGAAAATATAAAATCACTCTAAAAGATAATATTGCCATCTTAAAGATTATTGCAGCTGAAAAAGTAGACTCTTCCGAATACACGATGGAAGTGTCCAACCGTGTTGGAAAGGACCAGTGCTCATGCTCTATTACCATGCTGGGTTAGCTTTTCTTCTATTACCATGCTGGGTTAGCTTTTCTTCTATTACCATGCTGGGTTAGCTTTTCTTCTATTACCATGCTGGGTTAGCTTTTCTTCTATTACCATGCTGGGTTAGCTTTTCTTCTATTACCATGCTGGGTTAGCTTTTCTTCTTCGCTACTTTCAAAAGTTGTTTTTCATTAAATCTATTTTAACTTGCAGTGTGAAGTAACATTTTCTTTCCAATAAACAGATTATAAATCATACTACTCTCTTTCACAAAGTCTCTGAAAAGACTTGATGGAATTATGGGTAACGATATTTCAATGGATTGCAAAGTATCTGGATCCCAGCCTATGACTCTGTCTTGGTTCAAAGATGAGAAAGAGATTAAGTCTGGAGATGGATATCTACCTGAAATCAAAGACAACTCAGCTGCACTGAAAATTACTAAATTGGAAAAGGTTGATGCTGGAGTGTACACATGCCGGGCAACACATTCTACAGGATCTAAAGAAAGCAGTGGAACCTTATATGTCAAAGGTTCAAGTGGTTCAAGTGGAGGCACATTTTTTATCAAGAAAGAGACCTACTCAAGTTTTTTGGAACTTCACTCAGTAAAACCCACCGACTTGGCTAAATACACATGCCAAGTGGCCAATGACGCTGGAACGGTGGCATGCACGGCTGTCTTGTTTGTGAAAGGTGCCCTTTCTTCATATACATTCCCAGCTCAATATGCATTTGTTGTCCTTGCATCAATGTGGGTTTACTTGTCTGATAATCAATGTCAAACTTTTTTTTAGAACCTCCAATGTTTGTGATGAAGCTTGAGTCTACAAAACTAGTGGTGAGAGGAAGTGCTGTGAAGCTGGAGTGTAAAGCAACCGGCACCCCTGAGATCATTTTTAAGTGGTTTAAGAACGAGATTGAGATGAGACAAAATGAGAAATACAAAATGGCTGTTACTAACTCAGTTGCCTCACTGGAGATTGTCAACTGCTCTGTTGATGATAGTGGAGATTATGTTTGTGTGTCATCAAGTGATGCTGGTAGTGACCACTGCACCAGCAGAGTTACAGTTAAAGGTTTGTTGAGTATTCTGTATTCTGACTTCATTGCCATTTTCTTTTAGAACCTCCAATATTTACGAGGACCTTTGAATCCAAAGAACTTATCAAAGGGTCTAATATTACTTTGGAAGGACAGCTTGCAGGCTCCGCTCCATTCAACACATCTTTTTACAAAAACACAAAGGCGATCAGAAATGATAAAAGACACAAGATAGTCTTAAAGGATGACATAGTTACCCTCCAGATGTTGGCAATTGATGCCGGAGATGCTGGAAAATACCAGTGTACAGTAGAAAATGAAGTTGGGAAGTCATCTTGTGATTGTGAAATGACACTGAAAGGTTGGCGTGAAAACCTTACTTTTAAGTATATTTATCTGTTAATTTCGGTATACTTTCAGTTAAAATATTCTTAGCTTTTCCACCTATAGAACTGCCATCATTTGCACAAAAGATAGAGAATATGAATTCCCTAGTTGGCAGTGAGATTTCTATGCAGTGTATTCTGAAAGGATCAGTACCTATAACTGTGTCATGGCTGAAGGATGACCATGATGTCAAAGATGGTGAATGTGCTCAGGTGTCCTTTGAAAACAGGACATCACTGCTGCGTATTTCAAATATTCAAACCAAACATGCTGGGAAATAAACTTGTCAGGCCAAAATGAAGCTGGCAGACAGAAATGCTCTGCGTTATTGGTAGTCAAAGGTTGGTTGATGTTTATGAGGATAAAATTGGATTTTATACTCTGATGTTGAAAACTCATTGTTTAATCTTATATTTATCACAGAACGAGCTGGACTAGTAACCGGAAGGTTGCAAGGTTGCAAGTTCAAATCCCCGAGATGACAAGGTACAAATCTGTCGTTCTGCCCCTGAACAGGCAGTTAACCCACTGTTCCTAGGCCGTCATTGAAAATAATAATTTGTTCTTAACTGACTTGCCTAGTTAAATAAAGGTAAAATAAAATAATTAAAAATAATAGCTCTGTACTAAATATTCTCCATACAGAGAAAAGTGATAGTGGAGATTACACCTTTGATCTTTCCAATGACGTTGGAAGCAGTACTTGTGAAGCCACAGTTTCTGTCCTAGGTCAGCTAATTTACAAATATTTTAATCAATATTTTGAGCTTTTTGTACAGGTATACCTGATTGAACAGTATTCTCATTACTTTATTTTTTATTTATGCTAGATCAAATCATGAAACAATCTTTCACAAGAAAACTGAAGGAAACAGAGAGTATCAAAGGATCATTTGCCCACTTGGAATGTCTTTTGTTTGGCTCTCTGCCCATATCTGTAATCTGGTACAAAGATAAGAAAGAGATCAAGACTGCTGATATTCTGAAGAGCTCAAATGCGTCTTTCAATTGTCAAGTCATTGGCACAGGTCCGTTTGAGGACCTGTAGCACAAGGATTTAAATGAAATGAAATCCAGCACAAAGCACAGCCTCTCACAAGTACAGGACATTCTGAATCTTGAAAAACAGAAATGTTATGGTGTAGATGTTGGTGAATACCAGTGTACCGTCTCAAATGAGGTTGGACGTTGTTCTTGTAGAACTACTCTTCGTATAAAAGGTTAGTTACTTAAAATATGTACTATTGTGATAGGTTACATAACTTCCATGATGACAACACAATTACTTTAAATAATTGATCACTGCCAATAATTGTTTATTGGTTTGATTGGTTTGATGTTAGAACCACCGTCATTTGTGAGGAAAGTCGAAAATGTCACAACTGTCTTGAGAAAATTGGCTGAATTTCAGTGTGTTGTCACTGGGTATCCAAATCTGTCTGTGCAATGGCAAATATCTGAGAACTGGATCTTGGAAGATCCTAAAATTGAAAGGATCTTTGAAAATAATGTGGCAACTCTAAGGATTCCGGTCTGTGAAGCCTATCATAGCGGGAAATATACCTGCCAGGTGGCAAATGAGGCTGGTCAAAACAAGTGCTTTGCAACCCTCATAGTGCAAGGTTTGTCTTTTAAATTAGTCTGCTAGCTAGATATAAATTGTGTCTTTCTGTCTTTAAAATGTATGAATTTGATTAGAAAATGTATATTTATATGCATTTTAGAACCACCTCAGATTACAGAGAAACCAGAAGTGATAAAAGTAACTATTGGGATCCAGTCAGTTTAGAGTGCAAAGTGGCAGGCACTCCTGAGCTCAAAGTGAAGTGGACCAAAGACAGCAAAGAGTTCAAGTCAAATCCACAATACAAACTTAGCTTTGAGAACAACCTTAGTAGCCTTAATATGCAGACTACACAAAAGGAGGATGCAGGTGACTATCAATTTGAGGTTTCAAACCACATTGAGACATGCAGTTGCAAAATCAAGTTGATTGTACTAGGTCAATGCAAAATCTTAAATTGAAACAAATTGGTATGATAGTATACCGCTTATGACATGATATGCAATGAACACGGGCTTGACTGTTTTGTTGTTGCTCTTGTGAAAACAGAACAAACTATCCCTCCAAGCTTCACCAAACCTCTGAGTGAAATACAGGAAATATTGGGAATGCTTGTTCAAATGAATTGCGAAATATCTGGATCTCTTCCTATCACTGTGGAATGGCAGAAAGATGGGAACAGAATTGACGTTGGTGGAAAATATAAACTTGTTCGTCAAGACATTTCTATGTCTTTGGAAATCGAACAGCTAGAGAGAGCTGATGCCGGCACTTACTCTTGCAAACTGACAAATAAAGCAGGAAGTGTTGAATGCAGTGGGGCAGTGAAGGTGAAAGGTCAGAATTTATCAAAATTATATACATTTTATATATTTCTCTCTCGTGTTAGGGTCAGGCCAGCTGATTAACTTGGTTGCTATTGTTTCTTTAGAGCCACCAAGCTTTGTTCTGTTGCCTGAGTCTCATACTGCCCTTCCTAACTCCAACATGCGATTTAAGAGCACGTTTAAAGGAACACCTCCTTTCACAGTGAAATGGTTTAAGGATGACACTGAATTGATCACTGGACCTACATGTTTTATTGGACTGGAAGGATTATCTTGCTTCCCAGATCTTTACTCAGTTGGAGTTTTGCAGAGTGGAATTTACTCTTGTCAATTTAAAAATGATGCTGGCATTGAAATATGTAGTGCTGCTTTAATGGTGAAAGGTTGCAACATGCTCTTATTTAAACTCATGCATTGGCTTCCATCTCCCCATCTTTCCTCAACTGGCTTCGATTATTCCGTCTGTCCTCGATTGCTTTTATCTGTGCTCTATTGCTTTGCATTTTCACAGCTCCTCCACCACCTCCTTTTCACAGCTCCCTGACCAGTTCACAGCTCCCTGACCAGTTCACAGCTCCCTGACCAGTTCACAGCTCCCTGACCAGTTCACAGCACCTTTACCTGCTTCTCCATCACACCAACAAATGTTGTGTCACTCTTCCCATTTCCCTTGACGCATTCTTCTTGCCTTTACTCCTTAACAGATGCATCAAGTCATCAAATTACATATTTTTGCAGTTCATTGCAAGCCTCATATTCTTTCACTGTGTCAAGGTGCATGTGCTTCAATAAGCTAATTTTGCAAAATGTTGGCTTTGCAGAACCTCCTGAATTTGCGCTAAAATTGCCAGTCACAAAGTTTGTGAAGAAGTGCGAGCCACTCCGTCTTGAATGCAAAGTTAAGGATTCCCCCTCTCTGCGAATGCAGTGGTACAAAAATGACACTAAGATCACAGATGGTGACAACTATAGACAATCATTTGTTGACTCAATGGCAGTCCTTGAGCTGCGCACCACAAGATTTGATGACAATGGAGTCTACACCTGTGAAGCAACCAATGACGCTGGAAGTATAAGCTGCAGCACAACTCTTAGAGTCAAAGGTTAGCCAGTAATAAATGACATTGGATTTTGATATTTTACATATTCCATTTAATATTCCATAATAATCCATTATTAGTATAGTGTCTGTTGGTGGTATTACACCGGTATGTATTTGAAGCTTAGCTGCGTGTAGCAAACAGCTGCTTCTTAACGATTCTCAATATTTTGTAGATGCACCATCTTTCCTCAAAGTACCTCGGCCAATTGAAGGAATGAAAGGAAAGGATGCTAGCCTACACTGTGAGATGTTTGGCACAGCACCCTTGGAGATTACCTGGGCCAAATACAAAACGCCATTAAAGGAACGTAGGAAATATAAGATTGTGAATGAGGATACTGCTGCCACTCTTCATATCATTGGATTGGAAGCTTCAGATTTTGGAGAATATAAGTGCAAGGCATCAAACAGTATAGGATATGAAACATCCTGTACTACAGTTAAACTCAGAGGTTAGTAGAAATGCGTCATCGGTGGGTATTTTTTGATTTTTTGATCCTGCTTCATGATGATTTATTTTTAGCCTCTCCATTTTTGTCCTCTCTCAGAACCACCAACGTTTGTGGAGAAATTGTTGAATACGACATGCACATTGGGTGAAGAAGTCACCCTGAAAGCCACTGTCAAAGGCTCTCAACCAATGACTGCATCTTGGTTACAGGATAAGGATCACATTCTCAGAGATGGTGACATCCAGAAAATTACATTTGAAAACAACCAGCTCCCTCTTAAAGTATTTAAAGCAGACTCACTGGCAATGGGCAAATACACGTGCCAACTCCGAAACGATGCCGGAGTTGTGGAATGTTTTTCTAACATAACTGTATTAGGTTTGTACATTTCCATTTTGTCTCTAATTCCATTTTCTCCCCTAATTCGCTTAGTTTTTTCCCCAGTCATTGCTTTTTTTATTATTCAGTTTCTGTAAGCACACCTCTGCTCGTGTTCTTTATTTTCAGAACCCGCTAAAGTTGTGGAGAGACCAGAGTCTTTCAGCGTGACTGCAGGTGATATTGCAGCTCTAGAAGTCAAAGTGTCGGGGACACCAGAGCTGAAACCAAAATGGTTTAAGAATGGAGTCGAGCTCTCCTCTGGCCAGAAGTACAACATCTCCTTCTCAAAGATGATCTCCAGCTTGAAAGTGTTGTCTGCAGAGAGGATTGATATGGGAGAATATACATTTGAGGTCAAAAATGAGGTTGGCAGTGATCTCACCAAATTAAACCTCACTGTCCTAGGTGGGTGGCCCCTTCCTATACACAGTATGATATGAGATTTTTCTAATTGTCTAATTTCCTAGTGTTTTGCCTAATGCCTGGTTACTAACCCTGTCCTCCTATAACAGATAAAACCATACCTCCAACATTCACACAGAAACTGAAGGAATCTCATCTTATTGTTGGAAAAGCTGGTGAAATGGACTGCAAAGTCTCTGGTTCTGCACCTTTCACCATTACCTGGTACCATGATGAAGAGGAGATCAAAACTGGACCAAATTATGAGATTTTATTCAGTGACAACACCTGCACACTTAAAGTGCCCGCTCTTAAGTGGTCTGACTCTGGAGTGTATAAATGCAAAGCCGTAAACAAGGCTGGAACCAATGAGACCAGTTCCTCTTTCATTGTGAAAGGTCAGTAAATATACATGACTTGTTTGGGCTTCGTAATTACTATTGCTTTGTGATGTAACTGATTTAATGTCAGATGTCTGCAAGCTAAAAAGTATGTATTTTTTGTATTTAGAACCTCCTTCTTTTGTGATGCCACCTCAGCCATTGGAAGCAATGCCTGGAACAAATGTAACTTTCTCAGCAATTGTCAAAGGAAGTGCCCCACTGAAACTGAAGTGGTTCAGAGGCACAAAGGAAATTGTGTCTGGAAAAGGCTGTGAAATTGCTCTACGGGACAATACAGCTACTCTGGAGCTATCCAAAATTGACAAATTCCACGCTGGAGAGTATACATGCCAGATTATTAATGATGCTGGGAAGGAAAGTTTCCTAGTTAACCTGTCTGTGAAAGGTTGGTCAATAATTGAAAATATTTATTTTTATTATATATTTTTATTAATAGAATTAAAACAACATTTATTTATTTTTTAATCAGAATGTGGACTAACAAACTTCTGTATGATTTTACTCAGAACCTGCTAGCTTTGTTAAGAAGCTGAACGACCACTCTGTTGAAAAGGGAAAATCATTGATACTTGAGTGCACATACACTGGAACCCCAAAGATATTTGTCACCTGGTATAAGGACGGCCAACAGCTATATGCCTCTTATAAGCACAACGTCACTACCACAGAGACCTCCTCCATCTTGGAGTGTTTAAACAGTAACGATAAGGAAGCAAGTGGGGAATACACTTGTGAAGTTTCCAATGACGCCGGAAAAGATACCTGCAAAGCACAAGTGTTCATTTTAGGTTAGTTTGCCTAAATTGACCTGGTAATTTATTGGGATTGTCCTATGCTGTATATATCTGATGTACATGTGCATGTTTCTGATTTAACTGTTTATGTCTGTCACTTTAGAACCACCTTATTTCATTGATCATTTGGAGCCAATGGAAGTTACTGCTGGTGATGCAGTTTGTTTGAAATGCCATGTTGGAGGAACCCCTGACATTAAGGTGGCTTGGTATAAGGCCGACGGAAAAGTGAGGTCTTCCCCTGCTTGCAAAATAGAGTATTCCAAAGGCATTGCTTGCTTGAAATTGAGCAAAGCAGCCGAGGCTGATATTGGTGAATACACATGCAAAGCTGAAAACAGAATAGGATCAGCCTCATCCAGCTGTCGTCTCTCTGTCCAAGGTGATGCCCTTTGTCTTTTTTTTAGGAATGTTCTCTTTTTAATCAGAAAATATTCAGCTTTGACTCTGCATTGGCTATGAAATTAACAACTAGTATGAAGAATTTTCATATTTTTTTGCAGCTAATGTCATATTTTTTTGTTAAATTATCCTATTTTCAGAGGCAAAAACGCCACCAACCTTCCCCAAGAAAATAACCAGCATTCAACAGACTGAAGGAATGGAAGTCAAATTGGAGTGCCGTGTGGCAGGCTCCTCCCCCATTGAGGTCTCTTGGCTTAAAGACGGTGAAACTGTGAAATCCACCGACTATACCATGAGTTATGATGATAACACGGCTGTCCTACAAATATCCAGAGGTGAAATGAGACACTCTGGGGAATACACTTGTGTTGCTACCAACAGTGTTGGGACTGCATCCTGCAGAGCCAAACTCACTCTTAAAGGTCGGTCGTTTGTTCCTCAAAGAGGTTGTTTTTTTACTTGCTGACTGAGAGACAGTGCATGTTCTGTATTAGTACAGTGTCATATTGTACAGTATCAACGCTTTCATTTCAAAGAATGCTGTATGTTCCAACTCTTTCCCATCATTGAACTTTTAGAGCCAAGATATCCCCCTGTCTTTGATAAAAAGCTGTCACCCATGGTGGACATTTCAGTGGGTGATAGTGTGGAATTGGAATGCCACATGACTGGATCTTTGCCATTAAAAGTCACTTGGTCAAAAGATCACAAAGATATTCGATCAGGGGGAAATTACAAGATGGCCTGTGTGGATAACACCCCACACCTCACTATATTGAAAGCAGATAAATCAAATTATGGCCGCTACATTTGCCATGCCACTAATGACATTGGGAAGGACTCTTGTTCCACTGAAATTACTGTCAAAGGTATTTGGCCCACTGCCTCACAATTTTAGTCCCTTTCATGTTTCTTGAGAGAAACTTTTGGTATAGTACTGTTTGCTTTAGCCTCCTCTGTCACATTAAGTGAACAATCTTGTTTTGTAAACCATTAACGCTTTAACATTTATTTTCAGAGCGTAAAATCCCACCTTCATTCACCAAAAAGCCCACAGAGACCCTAGAGGAAACGGAGGGCAAGATGGTAAAGATTGAGGCACGTTTGTCTGGATCTCAGCCCATGACCATTAATTGGTATAAAGATGACAGTGAGATTCACAGCTCTGATCACTATGACATGTCTTTCAAGAGCAATGTGGCTGTGTTGTGTATCAAGAGCTCCAAAGTCTCAGACTGTGGCAGGTATACCGGCACAGCAACCAATGAAGCAGGCACTGCCTCTTGCAAATTGACAGTTACCATAACTGGTAGGTCCATATTATTATTTGTCTACTATGTTGTGTTTCTCCATAGAAAGTTAGATATAAATAATGTGTGTCTGCGTTACCATATGCCATGTATGTTTTTCCATGACTCTTCCTTATTAATCCAGAACACAAGAAGCTCCCTACATTTGACCCCTCTCTAAAACCTGTCACGCTGACCGAGGGTGAGAACCTGCACCTTAGCTGCCATGTCCATGGATCACCTTCTATGAAGATTCAGTGGATGAAGGACAGGAAAGACTTGAAAAACAATTCCAGCAGTAAAATACGTTTTGCCGATGGTGTTGCTTCTTTGGAGGTCATGCACGTATCAAAGAATGATGCAGGGGACTATCTCTGCAAGGCAACCAATGAGGCTGGTAGTGAATTCTGCAAGGCCAAAGTAACT
The DNA here is from genome assembly GCF_057628025.1 of Oncorhynchus mykiss. NCBI lineage: Eukaryota > Metazoa > Chordata > Actinopteri > Salmoniformes > Salmonidae > Oncorhynchus > Oncorhynchus mykiss. The sequence continues at coordinate 37,737,952 of NC_143043.1, forward strand.
ATCAAAGGTACATGTTCTGGACCCTATTTTTATTCAAATCATATCCAAACATTGGTTGAATCAGCTGTCGTGAATGAAGGGTTATGGTTTTTATAACAGACTTCTTGAATTATGCTTAATGGCAGAGAAATCCAAAGCAGCACCTGAACCTGCTGCAGAGGAACCAACTGCAGCACCAGTGAAGAAACTGGACAACTTGTTCTTCATCGAGGAGCCCAAGCCTTGCCATGTAGCCGAGAGTAAGTGTGATGAAAAGAGATTTAGAAGCATTTAATTAGTATTCCATTAACAGCCTACAGTTTTTATTAATAGTTGGATATCTAACATTTCCATAGCAAGTGATGTCTTCAATATGTTGTGTTAAATTCACAGAGGGCACTGCAACTTTCATTGCCAAAGTTGGAGGTGATCCTATTCCTAACGTGAAATGGATGAAGGGCAAGTGGAGACAGATCACTCATGGTGGTCGCATCACTATTGAGCAGAAGGGACAGGAGGCCAAGTTGGAGATCACAGAAATAACAAGGTCTGACTCCGGACAGTACAGATGTGTCGCAACTAACAAAGCTGGAGAAATAGAATGCAACACCGACATGCATGTTGAGGAAAGGAAAGAGGATGTTGGAGTTGAGGGAGACTTCAGAGCAAAACTGAAGAAGTAAGTGAATCTCTCTTTGACGATTGTGTCGCTACCGTTCACATTTCACAAGAAACTACACAAATAATATTTTCCATGCATATCTCTTCTATGTTTTTTTCTCCACAGGACTCCATCTAAACAGAAGAGTCCTCAGGAAGAGAAAGACATTGACATTGTAGAGTTGCTCAGAAATGTGGACCCTAAGGAGTATGAGAAATACGCCCGTATGTTTGGAATCACTGACTACCGTGGACTTCTTCAGGCCATTGAGCAGCTGAAGAGGGAGAAAGTAGAAGAAAGTGGAAGATCGGTAAATTCATTTAACATTAAGTTGTATTCAATTGAATTTAATGGCTTTTCATTTTTTTCTGAACACAATTAAATTCAATACTGAATTTCATTGCTTTTTTAAAGACATAATGGTGATACTCTAACAAGTTCTGCTATGTCTTTGGGTGTGATTTAGGAACCGGAGAGAGAGAGAGAGTTGGATGAGGATTTGGTCGCTCTTGTGGCTGATTTGCAAAAGAGAATGGAACGTACTGAGGTAGGTTCCTCATTAGCTGTCACAATGAAATGTCTGACAATAACAACAGCAGTAATTCATCATATATTGTATGCATATTCATTTACATTAATGTCTAAGCTTATATTTCTTATTTATCTGCTTGTAGCCGGTCACCGTGAATAAGGACATAACAGATCAGTCTACAGTTACCAACAAGGTCGCTACTTTTGAGTGTGACATCAAGATCAACTTCCCTGAGATCACCCTGTCCTGGTACAAGGGAACTCAGAAGCTTGACAACAACGACAAATATGAAGTCAGCATTGTTGGGGACCGTCACATCTTGAAGATCAAGCAGTGTCAAACCAAAGACCAGGGCAACTACCGTGTTGTATGTGGCCCACATATCTCCAGCGCCAAACTGACTGTTATCGGTGGGTATCGATGGTTCTGCATTTGTTTATTTTGTACTTACATTAATGTTATTGATTTAAGTCATTATACTGTATCGGTAAAACTAATAGAGATGCACTTTTGTTATTTGTTTCTTTACAGAGCCTGAGGTTGAGAAACATCTGGAGGAAGTTGCGGGACAGGAGGGGCAAACATGTACTCTTTCTTGTCAGTTTTCTATCCCTAATGTCAAAACCCAATGGTTTAAGAATGGAAAGCTCTTAGAAATGAAACACAGATACTCGTATGAGGTGGTCAACAACATTCAGAGGCTCTCGATTAAAGACCTCAGACCAGAAGACCAAGGACGTTATACCTGCAAATATGAAAACCTCGAATCCACTGCAGATCTCTTGGTTGAAGGTTTGTATAGATTTAACCATATAATGGGTTGATGTTGCATCTACCTTCATGTTGTGGAGTGAAGGTCATCCCAACCTGACCTATTTTTATTCCTTCGTCACATATTTTGTCACTAATATTTCAGTATTTTCACTCATTTTCAATTTTTTTTACTTTTCATTTGACATTTTAATTTTAGTCCTGGAGCGCTCTGATAATACATGTACACTACCGTTCAAACATTTGGGGTCACTTCGAAATTTCCTTGTTTTTGAAAGAAAATCAAAATTTTGGTCCATTAAAATAACATCAAATTGATCAGAAATACAGTGTAGACATTGTTAATGTTGTAAATTACTATTGTAGCTGGAAACGGCAGATTTTTTATGGAATAGCTACACAGGCGTACAGAGGCCCATTATCAGCAACCAATGCCGCTTTGTGTTAGCTAATCCAAGTTTATCATTTTAAAAGGCTAATTGATTATTAGAAAACCCTTTTGCAATTATGTTAGCACAGCTGAAAACTGTTGTTCTGATTAAAGAAGCAATAAAACTGTCTTTCTTTAGACTAGTTGAGTATCTGGAGCATCAGCATTTGTGGGTTCGATTACAGGCTCAAAATGGACAGAAACAAAGAACTTTCGTCAGTCTATTCTTGTTCTGAGAAAGGAAGGCTATTCCATGCGAGAAATTGCCAAGAAACTGAAGATCTCGTACACTGTGTACTACTCCGTTCACAGAACAGCGCAAACTGTCTCTAACCAGAAAAGAAAGAGGAGTGGGAGGCCCCGATGCACAACTGAGCAAGAGGACAAGTACATTAGAGTGTCTAGTTTGAGAAACAGACGCCTCACAAGTCCTCAACTGGCAGCTTCATTAAATAGTACCCGCAAAACACCAGTCTCAGCATCAGTAATGAAGAGACTCTGGGATGCTGGCCTTCTAGGCAGAGTTGCAAAGAAAAAGCCAAATCTCAGACTGGACAATTAAAAGAAAAGATTAAGATTTGCAAAAGAACACAAACACTGGATAGAGGAACTCTGCAAAGGGGTTTTCTAATAATCGATTAGCCTTTTAAAAGGTTGGTATAGTCATTAGCATTTTTTTTGTTTTCCAGCTGTCTGAATCTCATAGTTATTTTCATGAAGTTTAAGTTAATATTTAATCTTCCTTTTTCACAGAAATTGAATTAGCAAGGGTACCCCATGGTAAGTATTTGATTTCTAGCCACACAAACGTTCAATTGTATCACAATTATTAATCAAAATTCCAGTCAATTTATCTTATATGACTTATATTTTATATATCTTTAATATTTAAACCAAATTCAACATCCTTTAGATGTCCCTGATTCATCAATACAAGTCCCTGATATGCCATCTTCAGTCACTCTCAAAGGTAAGAATGGGACATAAGATAAGCCATTAATTATACATTCCAGGTGGCTACCTCATGAAGCTGGTTGAGAGAATTTTAAGAGTGTGCAAAGCTGTCATCAAGGCAAAGAGTGCCTACTTTGAAGAATCTCAAATATAAAATAACACTTTTTTGGTTACTACATGATTCCATATGTGTTATTTCATAGTTGTGATGTCTTCACTACTATTCTACAAGGTAGAAAATTATAAACATAAAGAAAAACCCTTGAATGAGTAGGTGTGTCCAAACTTTTGACTGGTACTTTAAATCTAAACTAACCTTATGAATCTGAATACTCAACATATATCTGTTTTTTTTAAAGAATCTTATGAATACTATTATGAAGAAGAGATGCAAATGAGAGAGTTGGAAATGAGAGGTATATAGCCTTGCATTGTTTTATATTAATCGTCTTTCCATTAACATCAAACCCCTTTAATTCATCATAAAACAATTAGCTAACGTTCGATTATTGTGTGAGATTTATGTCATATTAATAGTAACCATTATCACTATCGACATGTTTTTACTTGTTTATTCACGTTTGCATGAATAACTTAGTAACTTGACCTAACTACTGTTTCTGTCAGTGATCACCACCATCAATTTAACCAACTCCATTTGAACATGTTTGTACACGTTTGTACACCTTCTAAAAAGATTATTCAGTTTTGTAACACGACCTAACCAGTATTCCAGCATTTCCTCCTGATCTCCACGATCATCTGCACAACTAAACATGTTTTTCATATTCCAAAATGTTAGTAGTACAGGAAATCTCTACAACCACAGGTATCCCTTAGAATAGATGTTACCATTGGAGTTTGTCTTCTAGCAGCTAACTCAAGCGGGCAAACAGTTCATCTTTAACGTTCCACCTTGAGACACATCATACTACTACATTGGTATTAACATGTTTGGTGCTTAAAATACATTGTTGTCTGTCTTTGTATGTTTGAGCCACTCTTTGAAAATATCTTGGCACAGAATATATGGGCTCCTACTCTTTGTATGTGTAATCTTGCCGTAGTGCACTAGCATGTGTTTGGAACTCAGACACACATGTCAGGTCTTTCTCTCTCCTTTGTTGTCTCACAGGAGTCATTTCATTTGTGTGTTTATATTTGTGTGTTAGAACCGTAAACCTCTCTCCTTAGCCTCGTTGAAACAAAGATACTAATATATTCTCATTGTCTTATCAGCCCCGAGAGTACCTGTTGAGGAGGTGTCTGTCCAGAGTAAGAAGGTTGGAATGAGGGAGGAAATGCCACAAAAAGGTATTGGAAGAATAGCTTTTGTTTGTCTTCGATTTACAGCAATGTTATGGCAAAGTTCATTATCTTGTTAATGTGTGGCAAACATGGTCGTAATCTTGTTTGTTTCAATTGGTAAACTCTTTGAGAGCTTGTTTTTGATTTAACCTTAATGTAAGTTGTTGGCAAAGTTCATAATCTTTGTTCATGTGTAATTAATTAAACTCCATGTTTACAACTTTATTTTCTTTTAGGTGTTCCCTGTAATGTCGTGCTGAATTCTTTTGCATGTCTTAGTTTAGACTTGGTTTGTACTGTCAATATTAATGATCTTTTACTCTTTGCTCTTAAATTGATCACGCATAGTGGCTTATGTGTTTGTCTGTACGGCCTTCCCCAATATTATGTGCTTATTGGATGTCCACATTAGATAGATGCTTTGCTAACAAAATGAGTGTCTTTAACGTTTCTGAAGAGCACAAGAAACCAGAGGAGAAGGCTAAACCAGCTGAGGCAGCAGAACCACATAAAGGTATCCAAATATCTGTATTTCTAAGTTGTTTATTTCGTGTTTAATCTGGTTGATGTGTGTACATGTTGATCATTTACCTACGTTTGTCCCCCCTGTCTACTTTTGCTTGACTGTTTGTCTGCGTAAAGTAACCAACTTCCACTACTTTAAATTACATTATTAGATACATTTTATTTGTCCCAACACATTAACTCAGTGATAAGTTAGCATAATAGGGAAAATGAACTTACTGTGATGATATTTCCAAGTTCCTGAAGCCAAAAAGCCAGTGGAGGAGAAGATAGCTGCAAACGTTGTCCCAGAGAAACACCCCTCTCCAAAAGGTATAGTCTTACATCAGAAATGATGCGCTTGTCTAACCGTCTTCTCATGCTCGCCACGTATTCATCATTTTCTATTAACTAAAGCAGTAACTTTGTTTTTGTTCATTGTTGGTGTGGATTTTTCTTTATTTTCATCAACTTATTAATTTCCTTTAACTGTAATTATTTTGTATTTATTTGAATGACTTCTGTAAATTCTATTCTACTTTTTTTATTTTGGTGGATGTAATTGCTCCCTTTCAATATCTTAGAAGAACATGAAGAAGCAAAGATGCCTGCCCATAAGCCAGCTGAGAAACCTGAACAGGTTCCACTAAAGAAAGGTAGACTGCGTTTTCCTAAGTGCTTCAGACATGCTCCTAATGCTGCTGTAGCTCTTGAATATGTTGTCTTCTTGTCAGTTTCATACCTGTCTACACAGTTTCTAAATCTTCTATGCAGTGCTTTCTAACATTGCATATTATTATCCCAAGGGATTGTGTGAATAAGCCTGTGTGACTAAGTTTGTTCACGTTTGTCACTTTTTTAATTGCGTTTAGAGAAGTTGTCTCAATCTTACTCTCTTACCATTTTATGGCTTTCACTCGTTTTTTTTTCACCCGCCTTTTCTTGATATCCCATAGCTTATATTGTTTTTAATGTTGATGTCTGTATTACCTGAAGATGTGCCTCAAGCTGCACCCCATGTTGCTGAACCAAAACCAGAGCCTGAAGTTTCACCTGCGACTAAGGTTGAACCTGAACCAAACCGTGCGCCTATAAAGAAACCAGAGAGTCCACCAACCAAAGGTATTTATATCATGTGTTGTGTGGAATATTTATTCTCCTCTCTAATGCACCTCTCCTTTGTTTGTGGAATCGTACGTGTTTCTGTATCTAATATGTTTAAATAGCTTCTAACATAGAAGCAAATCTTTTGTGTCATATGTGTATGTAACATGTAAGTATTACCTTGGTTAGTGAACTCTAAATCAAAGTGCATGTTACTTGAAGTTCCTGAGGAGGTTAAGAAACCAGAGGCTTCAAAGCCAGAACCAGGAAAGCCGACAGCAGCTAAAAAGCCAGAGACAGCCTCTACGCGTGATCCAAAGGAGCCGGAGCCTACTGCTGCTGCTGCAAAGAAGGTCCCATCACCACAAGGTATCAGTATCTCTCAAAAGAGAGGCAGCTTTCTGAGTCTTTTAAAAACATGTCTGCTCTTTATACTCTTCTGTTTGTCAGTCCATCTTTGCCTGTCTTTTTCTGACTATGGCATTACAACGTTTAAGACTAGTGTTCTCCTCAATTGAGGACGTGTTGCAACCACATTTATGTTTGTCTCGTGTAAGTACATTTATCTCTGCTATACAACATTCTTTATTCGATATTTCAAGTCGATTTATGTGTAATCTGTCACTCTTTGTCTTGTTTTTGGCATAATGGAATCCATATTTGGAATCAGTATTTGTAGTTTTCTGTTTGTCAGTAATACGTCTGTTTTCTGTACTTTCATCACAGCACATAGTATATTACTGATCATTTGCATGTTCTTTTGAAGTGCCAGAAGCACTAAAAAGGCAGGAGGTAACTCTGCAGCAACCAGCTACCATCCTTCAAAAAGAGGACAGAGAGGACATAGAGCCTCAAATACACTCTGTGCCAGAACAAGGTATGCTCACTATAGGTTGTCAATGCTTCTTCCATTCATGTTTAATGACTTTCTTCTAATCAACCCAAGCTTTGAACATCTCTGTCTTGTTTTTATCTAGGTTCTGTATTTTTTCTAACTTCTACATCACAATGTTATATGAACTGTTTGACTTTTTAAGTGTTTGTGCACAGCTGAAAAGTCTTCGCACCAGATGCTTTATATTGTCTCGTCATAATCATTTTCATACAGTCTTACCACTCGACAGAGTGTGATTTGTGGAATGTCTGTGTTTGAATCTACTGTCTTGAATATCTTCATGTACTGTATATGCAGGTTTTTAACAAAGTTGAATGTTTTTTTAAGTTCACGTGGAGGAAAGAAAACCAGAACCCCCAAAGGCTGTCAGAAAGCCTGAATCAGTTATTGTGCCTCCAAAGGAGAATACACCGCAAAAAGGTAGGGATTTATATACTGACTTATGTACTGTACATACTGTGTACTGTGATGTCTTAAGGGTCTTCTTGAACTCTTCTTTGTCCTATGTTTACCGTCTTCCACCGCTCAGTTTTCTCTGTTTGATAGTCTATACACAAGGGTAACACTTTACTTGAACTATCATCATGATGCTGACTCCATGGTGTTACAATATAACATCCTATTAGACTTATAGTTTATCATAAGTTGTTAAGTCTCTTTCAGACATCGGTCATGATGTGTTTGTGACCATGTAAAGCGTTGACGATCTCTTTGTCGAATTTGATGTATCTTATGTGAGAACACTTCTGTAAATCTTCTGTGTTGCCAATGTCTTTTGTGTGTGTGTGTTGTTTGTGTGCGCTTGAAGTGATCGAGCCCAAACAGAAACCTGTACCTGTTGAGATGGTACCTGAGAAAGTACCTACTGAAAAGGCACCTGTTGAGATGGTACCTGAGAAAGTACCTACTGAAAAGGTACCTGTTGAGAAGGTACCTGAGAAAGTACCTACTGAAAAGGTACCTGTTGAGATGGTACCTGAGAAAATACCTACTGAAAAGGTACCTGTTGAGATGGTACCTGAGAAAATACCTACTGAAAAGGTACCTGTTGAGAAGGTACCTGAGAAAGTACCTACTGAAAAGGTACCTGTTGAGAAGGTACCTGAGAAAGTACCTACTGAAAAGGTACCTGTTGAGATGGTACCTGAGAAAATACCTACTGAAAAGGTACCTGTTGAGAAGGTACCTGAGAAAGTACCTACTGAAAAGGTACCTGTTGAGAAGGTACCTGAGAAAGTACCTACTGAAAAGGTACCTGTTGAGATGGTACCTGAGAAAATACCTACTGAAAAGGTACCTGTTGAGAAGGTACCTGAGAAAAAACCTACTGAAAAGGCACCTGTTGAGATGGTACCTGAGAAAAAACCTACTGAAAAGGTACCTGTTGAGAAGGTACCTGAGAAAATACCTACTGAAAAGGTACCTGTTACTAAACCTAAAAAGGAGATGGAAGAAGAAAAGAAAGTTCCAACTTCAGAAATAGAAGTTATGCCACAAAGAAAAGGAACAGGTATTCTAAGTGTTCTGTGTATTTGTGTGTTCAAAATTCTAAAATCTTACTTCACTTAGATATTTATAATGGTACACCAGTACAGCTCTCTTTTTTCATCTGTGTTTTTTTTACGCAATGTTTGTCTTTATGTTGTGTTTTGTCAATAATCTCTTGCAACCACCATTTGGTGTGGAACTCTCGAAAATACCTTTAGAACTTCAAATGACTTCCAGTCTGCAGATGGCTGAGAAAAGGAGATCTTTGAAAACTCACAAGGTTTCTTACACGATGGAGAGAGCTCCTCCAATAGAAGAAGTCTTTCAGCATGAAGAAGTGTGGCACGCAAATGCAGAGGTATCATACAAAGACAAAGGGGATATATTGGACAAGAGCACTACATTGATGTCACGACAGGAGATTTCAGTAAAGACAGAAGATACCGTACCAGAAAAAGTACCCGTCCAAAAATATAAAAAGTCAGATATGAAACACTCTGTTAGCGAGCTTTCCAAAAGGAAACATAGAGCTACAAAGGTTCTTACTAGGTCTGATCTAGATGCATATTTACCAGTCAAAAAGGATAGATCTCTTCAGATGGAGTCTCCTGAATTGTCTACAAAAGCAAAAGAAACACTGCTAAGTGTTTACCCTGCAAGTATAGTGTTTAGAGAGGAAGAGGAGACATGCATCAAAACTAAGGGAACTATTTATGTTGATGTAATTGAGTTAAAGACAGAAGAGGTTACTATTGAAGATGTACCTATCCACCAAGCAGTTCAATCTATAGAAGAACATTTTGTCCAAAAAGTTGACAAAGATGATACAAAGGACAGGTTACCTATACAGAAGGATACTGGAGCTTTGAAAGTATTATCTGACAAAAAAACAGGACACCGGATTTATTAAAAAATATGAAGAAGTTACTGAAATGAAACAAGGGAGTGCTAGTATAAGTGAAGAAATATCCATGAAAAAGTATATTCATAGACCGTCGGTAGTTGAGGGTGAAAGCAAGGTAATAGAAACAGATAAGAAAGTGCAAAGAGAGAAAGCAGACATTGTCAAGAAAAAGAAAATTACCACCAGGGTATCAGAGAAGAAGGATAAGTCAGGCAGAAGACAGGAGATCTCTGTTATAACAGACAATAGTTCTCCAAGAGAAGCTTCTACCCAGGAACATGAAGAATACACTTTGAATCAAGAGGCATCTGTTATGGATGTTTCACAGAAAACAAAGAGAGCCAGAGATAATATTTTCCCCAAACCAACAGATAAACATGCTTCTGAAAGTAGATCTAGCCAAGAAGGTTTTTCTCAACCAGTAGAATCCATAGAACCAGTAGAATCTTCTATCAGAGTAGAATCATTAAGGCAAAACATATCAAATCTTCAAGTTGACACAGGAAAGGACAAAATACCTTTGTCAGAAGGTTTCTCTCCCAAAAACCTGCCGTTGCCCAAAGAGAAAGGACAGGGATTAGTTTGTACTGAAGAGATAACTCGTACAGTTGAGGACTTCAAAATAAAGAGACAGGTAGTTGAGAAAGACAAAACTTCCAAAGTAATTCAATCCACAGAGGAAACTTTTGAGAAGACTCTTACTACGAGAGAGGAAACCACTGAAGAGATACCTCGTACAGTGGAGGACAAGCGAACTAAGAAACAAGTAGTTGAGAAAGGCAAATCTGCCAAAGTAACTCCATCCAAGGAGCAAACATTAGACAAGAGACTTACTAAGAGAAAGGAAACCCCTGAAGAGATACCTCTTAGAGTTGAGAACTTTGAATCAAAGAAACAGATACTTGAAAAAGGAAAACCTGCCAAAGTAAATGAATCCAAGGAAGGAACTGACAAGATACCTTCTATGAGAGAGGAACCCCTCGAAGAGACACCTCTTATAATTGAGGACATCCAAACTAAGAAACGGGTCACTGACAAAGGAAAACCTGTTAAAGTTATTCTATCTGAGGAGGAAACTCTTGTCTCACAGAATGAGGACAATATATCTGCGCCACTCTTGCACCTGTTTTGTGATTCTGTGTTGTTTCTGTGTATTTTTTGTGTATCCTTTGTGTTCTCCATTTGATCACTTCTTTCTTTGGTATTTTCTTGGTGCTGGACTGCTTACCCCAATCTGTAGTATATTGATCTTGACCATGGTATAATTTTTTTTCAAGAACCGGCAATGAAGAAGGAATCACCTCCACAGACTGTTGAACCACTCACAAAGAAAGTGCCTCAGCTAGAGAAGACTGTTGTTGCTGAAGGGGTGAAAGAATCTGACCCATTTGCAAAGAAAGTGGCTAAACCAGAGTCTAAACCAGAAATCAAGCTAGAGTCCAAGCCAGAGAAGAGGGTTATTGCTGAACAGCCTGCTGAGACACTTGTAAAGAAAGTGTCTATGCCAGAATCTAAGCCAGAGCCTAAGCCAGAGGCTAAAACAGAGCCTAAACCTAAACCAGAGGTTAAACCAGTTCCTATGCCAGAGTCTAAACCAGAGGTTAGGCTAGAGGTTATGCCAGAGAAGAAGGCTGTTATTGAAGTAGGGGTGAAAAATGTACCACAGTCCACTGAGCCACAAGTGTTAAAGCCAGAGCCTAAGCCTAAACTAAAGGCTAAGCCAGATCCTAAGCAAGAGCCTAAAGTAGAGGTTAAGGCAAAGCCTAAGCCTAAACTAGATGCTAAGCCAGAGCCTAAAGCAGAGGTTAAGCCAGAGCCTAAGCCTAAACCAGAGTCTAAGATAGATGCTAGGCAAAAGCTTACACCAGAGAGGAAGGCTGTTACTGTAAGGGTGAAAGAATCACCTCCAAAGCCTGCTGAGACACTTCTAAAGAAATGGACTATGCCAGAGAAGACAGTTATTGCTGATGTGGTGGATGAATCACCCCCGGGACCTGTTGAGCCACTTGCAAAGAAAGTAGGCAAACCAGAGTCTAAGCCAGAGACCAAGACAAAGAAGATGGCTATAGGTGAAGAGGTGTCTCTGTCAATTAAAGAAGATGTTTCTCCTCAAAAAGGTATAACCAGGGGAATTCTTGAAATACAAATCTTCACTCTTAAAATCTTGCTTTTTGGTCTGTTGTTTGTCTGTATGTTTTGTGTTTTTGTGTTTGGGATATTTTCTTATTTGTCTGTTTTCTGTTTGATCACATCTTTCCTTGGTACTTTCTTGGTGCTCTACTGCTTACCCCAATCTGTAGTGTCTTGGTTTTAATCATAAAATTACTTTATTTTAAGTACCAGCAAAGAAGAAGGAAACACTCCCACAGCCCACTGAGCCGCTTGTGAAGAAAGTGCCTAAGCTAGAGTCTAAACCAGAAAAAATGAATGCTGAGAAGGTGAAAGAATCACCTCTTAAGCCGTCTGAGCCAATTCCTAAAAAAGTGTCTAAGCCAGAGACAATGGTTATTGCTGAGCTGGAATCACCACCTAAGCCTACTAAGGCACTTGTAAAGAAAGTGGCTGAGCCAGAGACTAAGCCAGAGAAGAGAGCTATTCTTGAAGAAGATGTTGTTCCCAAAAAAGGTATAACAAGAAAACCTGAAATATGAATCTTTAAAAAATCTTTATATTTTGTGTGTTATGTCTGTGTCTATGTTATGCATGTTGTATGTTTTTCTCTGTGTGGTGTGTGCTCTATTTGATAACATATTTCTCTGATACTTTCTTAGTGGTCCAATGCTCTGTAGTATCTTGATTATGACCATATAATTTTATTTCAAGATCCAGCAAAGGAGAAGCCAGAGAAAACAGCTATTGCTGAAGAGGTGAAGGAGTCACCTGCAAAGCCTGCTGAGATACTTCTTAAGAAATTGTCTTCGCCAGAGTCTAAACCTGAACCTAAGTCTGAGCCTAAGCCAGAGAAGAAGGCTGTTGCTGAGCCTCCAAAGCCAGCAGAGCCACTTCTAAAGAAAATGTCTAAGCCAGAGTCTAAACCTGAGCCTAAGTCTGAGTCTAAACCAGAGAAGAAGGCTGTTGCTGAAGTGGTGTCTCTTTCAAGTGAAGATGATGTTGCTCCCCAGAAAGGTATAACAAAGCCAATCCTTGCTATCCTGTTTGTTATGTTTGTTTGTGTGATGTATTTGGGACATTACATATTATCTATTATGTGTCTTTGTGTGTTGAAATCATGTTTCTTCTCAGTGGTTTAATGTCTTGATTTTGATCATAGTATAATTTTATTTGAAGTACCAGAAAAGGAGAAGGAAACAATTCCAAATCCCACTGAGCAACTTGCAAAGAAAGTCAGCCCTCTTGAAGGTACACTTCTGTTAAATGTTTGTCATTTATTTTCTTAAAGTTCTTTCTATACATTCGTGAATGAATGCTTCTTGGGCAAATCTAAATCTTAAACACTATTTTGAAGCACCTCGAGAGAAAAAAGCTACAGAGGAGACCAAGCCTGTCACCCAAGAGCAAGAACAAGACAATTTAAAGCCAGGTATTCAGCGAAGAATGTTCCAAATAATATGGATATAAAATCACAAACTAATATCCTATTAATATTCTGAATACCATACCATCCAAATAAAACAAAGCATGCTTTCTTCAACCTTATTCTAGACATAGAGGGTTGAGACTAGTGTATTTGGCTTGGGTTTCTCCAAGTCACTTAACAACAGGTTTTAGTGTTCATTTCATTCAACAAGAATGTTACCTCTTCATTTCACAAAGCATTCCTGTTTTTTTTGTCTGTCCTTTCTATAATATTGTATGTGCATGTTATACTATTTAAATCAGCTAGGTGCCACCTCTAATCTCCTTCTCAGCAATACTGGGGTTTTGTATGTCATGCCATTTTGTTTGTCTTAACTACTGTATGTTCTCATCCTGAAATGCATTGATGACAAAAAATGAGAGCATTTAATATTTTCCCTCATTTATATCATCACTTGATAATATTACTTCAATTGTCCTGATCTTTGATTGGTTATGGGAGGAATATCCCTTGAAATTCCAGGATTGGTTCCTCAAGACTAATACCCAACACCATCCAAAAGAGAAATGAATCAGTCTCTTATAGAAAGTGATTGCGTTGGTTTCCTCAATCATATCTCAACGTCATAACCGTACATGATACATTGAGGCTTGTATCCCATATATCTTCAAATGTATGTTCTTAAGTGGACAATTTTTTAAAAACTTTTCTATAATTTTCCTGCTAGGTGAAGGCAAGCAGGCACCAGGACCAGCTAAGAAAGGTATGATGAATACTTGTTTTCCTCTTCATTGATAATCCCATTTCCATATTCCGTGCATAAAAATAAATATCCAGCTCAAACTTTTAAATATCTGGTGGCATTGTTGTTTTCTGTGAATTTTGTTTGTTTCTTTGTTTGTTGTGTGTTGTGTGTCTATTGTTCAATGTGTAAAATCTCAGGGTTTGAATGTTTTCTGGTGTAATGTTTTCAATGTTATTATTTTGTTAAGTGAGCTGTTATGTGCAATGTGAAACCTTTGCTGCAGTTCTCCGACAAAAAGCTCAAATTCACATTGAGGAAGAAGAAAAACTTGTCCCGCCAACCTTGAAGAAAACAACCAGGATTTCCAAAGACTTGGAGCAAGAACATGATATTATATCACTGAAGAAAGTACCTTCAGTCTCCTTTGAAGATCTGCCAGCACCACTAAAGAAACCTCCAAAAATGACAAAGTGTACAATCCATGACTTTGAAGAGAGAGTGTATGATGAAGGTGAAGTAACAATATCTGAAAGATATGAGGCAGAGAAAATAAGCAAGACCGATGCAATCAGCAAGATACCTGATGGAGCTAAAGTAAAGACACCTAAAGAAAATGAACCAACTGAAGACAAATGGTCTCGGCAGACCATTCCCAGAGTTGAAAAAGAAGGGGACAAAATTACTTTGAAGCAAATTCCCAAGGGGGTGAAAGAAGAGGCACCAACAGACCCAAGTTTAGCCCGAAAGAAACTGTCCAGATTACCATCAGAAGAAAAAGAACAAAAAACTGTGAAGTTAAAACTGTTCCAAAAATCTTCTAAAGCTGTGACCGTTGAGCCAGAGAAGGACAAAGACAAAGAATCTGTGGTTTTCAAGAGAGGTGAGAGACAACCAAGCGATGAAGACATTAAAGAACCTGTTGACCGTAAGAAAGCTGATAGAGTTCCTAGTGCTAAAGAAGAGCCACAGGCAGTCAAATTAAAACCAGTGGCCAAAGTTCCTGAAGATGAACAAGTCCAGGATTCTGACAAACCACTGACAAAGGTGAAAAGGATTCCAACACAGGAGCAAGAGAAGGAAAATGTTAAATTGAATCCATTTTCAAAGTCACCTAAAGCCGACACTGAAGCTGTGAATCCTGAGAAGGAGCCTGAGACAAAAGAAACTGGGAAAAAAACTCAACATGAGTCAAGTCCTCCAAAGACAGCACCCGTAAAGAAAATGGAAAAGAGTCCTCAAGTGGAAAAGCCAGTACAGTTAAAAAAGGTTGATCACGTGCCAAGAGAAGCAGAGGACAAAGAAGACAAACCTTTAAAGCATGAAGAGACACTTAAGAAAATGGTGGATCTGAAAAAGACTCCTTCACCTAAGGTTGAAAAACCACAAGAAATAGAAAAAAATACTATGGAGAGGAAGCCCAGGGCAGAAAGGACCAAAAAGCTGCCCAAAGAAGTTTCACCAAAAGATTCATTTGAATGTGTTACCCTAAAAAAAGTTCAAAGGAAATCACCACAAGAGAAAACTGAAGGAGCACCACCAAAGAAGGTGCCAGGAATGAAAGAGCTTTCCCCCAAAGCGGTACAGTTACGAAATCTCTCCACTCAGCTAGAGGAGGAAGTCTTTGAGGAGGAGCCAGAGGTTGAGGAGGAATCTGACAAGGAAGGTTGGGGATGGGAACTTGTCCCTCGTGATAGTTATGGGTCCACAGAAGACTGGGGAGAGGAAGGTGATGCACTTGAGACCCCTGGAATGCCAAGACGAGGTGAGATGAAGGCTGCAGCGAATCAACATTAATGGCTCAGAAAAAGTCCTTCACCCCAAATAATCTCCATCCATTTTCAAAAAAAATGTTATGTTCTACATGTTAATGTTTGTCATCATTCCGTATTGTTTCTTCATGTCGATAATTTTCATCAGAAAAAGTATTTTATCCCAAACAATCTTCATCCATTTCCATCTTATTCTATGTGATGTTTGTCATCATTGTGTGTTGTTTCTCCATGTCAGTCTCCATGTTTGTGTTATTTGTCTGTCAATCCATGTAAAAAGCACATGTTTAGCATGTTGTTATTCTACATGGTATTTGACATTTTGTATTATATACCCATTTCCCATCATCCGTTGTCAATTTGTTTTCATCATCACCCTTCATCTTTATTTATCTCACCTTATGTGTGTACAGTTCTGAGTAAAAATTTGGGATTTGATTGTGATCTGTCTTTACGTTGTAGTCATTCTAAAAAACGTGAACAGATGGGAGGGATTTTACAAGGGATTTGATTGTGATCTGTCTTTACGTTGTAGTCATTCTAAATATCTTAAACAGATGGAAAGCCAGCAGAAGAAGCAGGTGCAGGTAGAGGTGCAGGCAGAGGCAGAGGCCTCAAAGGTAAGACTGTATCCATGTGAAAATAATAGCTTTTTTAGAGTGCTGCGTTAGCACACTACTCTTTTCCTGCATAGTATTTTTCAAGCTTATTCTCTTTCGTCATAGTGTTGTCACTGTAACTAAATTTGAACGGTTTACATTTTAATGACTGTTCCAACTTTAAAAACGTGCAGACAGGTTAAACGTACATTTCTTGTCAATAGCTTTTTAATATAATATATTCTTCTTAAACTATTAAGATTTTTGTCCTTCCCAAAACCTTCACTATTCTAAACTTCTCATAATTCAACAATGACATCCAACATTCTATTCACTGTGAACACTGGCTTTTGAAAGAAGTTAGCTACTTTGACTACTTTCCCAGCAAGTTGGACAAAAACTCAGTGTATGAAATCTTTGTCTCATTCCCTGCTTTTCAAATAAGCAATCAGAATATAAATATATTTTAGAACTATTTTTGTAGCCGCATCAGCTTCTTTCTTTTGGTGCTAGTTATAACAAAAATAGTTGCTATGCAGGCTGGCTAACATTCCCTTGCTAGCTAGCCAACTAACTTAATTATTCATTCTTCATAATAAGGAAGCTATCTTACTGTCTTGCATATTACAGTAGTAAGGCTAGCAGTTAATACAGTAGCATTTGCTGTTGTATCTAGCATGTTGAAAATGAAGCAAGGATGAGAGTTAATGACAACAGTATCGCTACTGGTCAAGTCCAAGTCAGGGCTGAGTTACCAACTGTTGCGTCTGGGTCACTGGGGGGCAGTGGATGCGCATTGATAATTCAAAAGGAACTGGCATTTGCCATGGATTATTGTGAATAACAAACGCCTATCAACCAATCTGCATCCATGATCCAAACCTCCATTTTAGAAAGGCTACTATCCCACTACTATTTATGATATAGTCATTAGCCTGATTCTACTACACTAGCCTATATTTTTCAACACTAGCCAGCCTCTAACAATTTAAACTTTCATAAAAATAATTTTGGACAGCTGACGTAGCACTCACATTTTCTATTAGGAAATATCATGGTAAGTGTAAAAAAAAAGATTCGTTTGAAAATGTTAACACTTTTAACTGCTGTAAACACGCAAAACATCTAATCTGTGTAATTGTGTCTAAATTGTAGCAGGCAAAACTCCATCCCCTGGTGAAGGCAGGGGTAGAGGACTGAAACCCGGTGGTGGGGGAGGAGACAAACCCCCAGATGCTAATCCTTTTGGATTCCAGCTCAAAGCAGTTCCCCTGAAGTTTACGAAACCACTCAAAGACATAGTGTTACAAGAAGGTGATGCTGTTGGTGCATCTGCTACGTTTGAGTGTGAAGTTTCACCTTCTACTGCTGTAACTACATGGATGAAAGATGGCAGCAACCTAAGAGAGAGTCCAAAACACAAATTCACCTCTGATGGCAAAGATCGCAGACTGGCCATTATTGACGTCCAACTGGTGGACACTGGAGAATATACTTGTGTTGCCAAGCTGGGCAACAAGGAAAAGACAACAACCGCCAAACTCATTGTTGAAGGTATTTCAGAGAATTGTCTTAATTGAAAGAATGTGAATTATTTCCATTATATAAGAAATTACTAACAATTAATTAATTATGTATTTATAAGAATCATATTTCTGTACAAAATCATGTGAACCACTGAAAAGCTGATAACAATTAATTTCCAGGTGATGTAGCTTAAATAATGATTGTTTACTTAATGTCATGTTTTATATTGTCATATAAAAATGTATACCGTATAACTACACAATTTGATGGAGAGTACTCCCCTTTTTGATAAAGTATTCCTTAATCTATGTAGCTTTTGTCACGTTTAAGTTGTGATGATAATTGTATGTATATATTATTGATATGGGTTGATGCATTGTACCTTTATATTTTGATGCAAATAATTTGTATGCACATTTTCATGTAAATAATGACATAATACCTACCTGTTCAGAACTGCCCGTGAAGTGGGTGAAAGAGCTGGGTGAGGAGACGTCGGTCCTGAAGGGGCAGCCTATGTACCTGACCTGTGAGTTGAACAAGGAGAGAGAAGTAACCTGGATGAAGAGTGGTAAGATCCTCAAGGTAATCGCTGGAAAGGTGGCCATCAACGTCATTGGAATGCAACAAGCCGTTACGATCCAGAACATGGGAGATGACGACGCTGGAATCTACGCATGCGAGTGTGAACTCATCAGGACCAAAACAACTGTCAAAATCATTGGTATGTAGAGCATTCCCTAAATAAACCATTGACACTTATCAACAATATAAATATACTGAATCTGTTAGTGTACATACGAAAACTGATTACAAATAAATGTTTACAGAAATTGTCAGAGACTGGCTGGTGAAACCATTGAAAGATCAGCATGTGAAACCCAAGGCCACTGCCACTTTCAAATGCGAGCTCTTCAAAGAAACCCCCAACTGGAAGTGGTTCAAAGGCAACAACGAGATTACAAATGATCCAACTGACAAGACTGAGGTCAAGAAAGAAGGCAAAGTCCTGACTCTCACAATAAAGAATGCACAGCCCGAAGATATTGCAGAATATACTATGGAGGTTGAAGGCCACAGATACACAGCTAACCTGACTCTTGGAGGTTGGTTGCACAATCACTCATATCTTGTATGGTGTTGAATCCAGTAAGGCTACCTAATGAATGCTTACTCTATACTTTTGATATTTTTACAGAACGTGAAGCTGAGATCTTGAAGCCTCTCTCAAGTTGCGAGGTGGTCGAGAAAGAGGATGTTACATTTGAAACGGAGATATCTGAAGAGGATGTGCCTGGAGAATGGAAACATAAAGGGCAGGTCTTAACAAGATCACCGGTATGACTTGTCTTATGATTTGACTGTAATATTTGCACGATCACTAAGCGTAACCACAATTTTTAGAAATGTTGAACAGTCTTTGATATCTGTTTTCTTGTTATTGTGCATTTTCAGACATGTGAGATCAAAATGGAGGGCAATAAACGTTTCCTCACTCTGAAAAGTGTTCCACTGGACGCGTCTGGTGAAGTGTCTTATACAGCTCTGAATGCTGTCACTAGTGCTGTGCTCACAGTCAAGGGTAAGCAGTTGTTCCAAGAGCACATTATGTATGTGTGTATGTATGTATGTATGTATTTGCATTATATATATTTTTTAAAGTATGTGGACACCCCTTCAAATTAGTGGATTTGGCAATTTCATCATCAGCTGTTGCTGACAGGTATAAAATCATGCACACGGCCATACAATCGCCATAGACAAACATTGGCAGTAGAATGGCCTTACTGAAGAGCTCAGTGACTTTCAACGTGGCACCGTCATAGGATGCCACCTTTCCAACAAGTCAGTCCGTCAAATAGAGCTGCCCCGGTCAACTGTAAGTGCTGTTATTGTGAAGTGGAAATGTCTAGGAGCAACAACGACTCAGCTGCGAAGTGGTACGCCACACAAGCTCACAGAACGGGACCGGCGAGTGTGTAGCACTTAAAAATCGTCTGTTCTCGGTTGCATCGCTCACTACCGCGTTCCAAACTGCCCCTGGAAGCAACGTCAGCACAATAACTGTTCGTTGGGAGCTTCATAAAATGGGTTTCAATGGCCGAGCAGCCGCACACAAGTCTAAGATCACCATGCGCAATGCCAAGCGTTGGCTGGAGTGGTGTAAAGCTCGCTGCTATTGGACTCTGGAGTAGTTGAAATGCGTTCTCTGGAGTGATGAATCACGCTTCACCATCTGGCAGTCCGGCTACCTGCCCGAATGCATTGTGCCAACTGTCAAGTTTTCCGGAGAAGGAATAATGGTCTCGGGCTGGTTTTCATGGTTCGAGCTAGGTCCCTTAGTTCCAGTGAGGGGAAATCTTAACACTACAGCATACAATGACATTCTAGACAATTCTGTGATTAAAGGAATTCTGATTAAAGGATTCTGTGACTAAAGGAAATCTCTCAATGGCAAAACTGATGATGATAGGTAACCCCTGCTTTGTTGCTTCATTCAAATTGTTTGTCATTCAAGGATTTGCCCCACGCTACAGTACATAAATACAGAATGCAAAATCAATCAAATGTATTTATAACGCCCTTTTTACATCAGCCAATGTCACAAAGTGCTGTACAGAAACCCAGCCTAAAACCCCAAACAGCAAGCAATGCAGATGTAGAGGCACTGTGGCTACGAAAAACTCCCTTGAAAGGCCAGAACCTAGGAAGAAACCTAGAAAGGAACCAGGCTCTGAGGGGTGGCCAGTCCTCTTCTGGCAGTCCCGGGTGGAGATTATAACCGGAAATGGCCAAGATGTTCAAACGTTCATAGATGACCTGCAGGGTCAGATAATAATAATCACAGTGGTTGTAGAGGGTGCAACAGATCATCACTTGAGGAGTAAATGTCAGTTGGCTTTTCATAGCCGATCATTCAGAGTTAGAGACAGCAGGTGCTGTGGAGAGAGGGTCCAAAACAGCAGGTACGGGACAAGGTAGCACAGTCGAAGGCAGAACTGTTGAAACTGGAGCAGTAGCACGGCCAGGTGGACTGGGGACAGCAAGGAGTCATCAGGTCAGGTAGTCCTGAGGCATGGTCCTAGGGCTCAGGTCCTCCGAGAGAAGAGAGAGAGAAAGAGAGAGAGAGAAAGAGAGGGGGAGAGAGAGAGAGAGAAAGAGAAAAAAAGGGAGAGAGAATTATTACTTAAATTCACACAGGACACCAAATGAGACAGGAGAAATACTCCAAATAAAACAGACTGATCCTAGCCCCCAGACACAAACTATTGCAGCATAAATACTGGAGGCTGAGACAGGAGGGGTCGGGAGACACTGTGGCCCTGTCCAACGATACCCACGGACAGTGCCAAACAGGCAGGATATAATCCCACCCACTTTTCCAAAGCACGTCCCCACACCACTACAGGGATATCTTCAACCACCAACTTACTACCCTGAGACAAGGCCGAGTATAGCCCACAAAGATCTCCCCCATTGCACGAACCCGAGGGGGGCACCAACCCGGACAGGAAGATCACGTCAAAACACTCATTATCCTCATGATTCCATGTTCCAGCGGGGGATGCATACTTCGTGGTGAAGTTGCAGGATTATACAGCAGTCCAGAAAGTCGAAGTCGCTCTGGACTGTGAACTCATGAAAGATGTCCCAGACATGTGGTATCTTAATGAGACTGAAATGAAGGCCTCTAAGATGGTAACCATAAGGGCTGAAGCGAATCGAAGAATGTTGTCCATCAAGAAAGTGGAGGACTGAGATAAGGGACAATACGTATGTGATTGTAGAACGGACAAAACCATGGCAGATATTAACATTGAGGATAAGCAATTACAAATGTTTGTTAAGTAACAATCATTTATTTTGAGAACGTTCTTGTAGTTTTCTTGTAATTGTAATGTTCTCCATCCTGACTTGCAGCTCGAGATATAGAGATAACTCGCCCAATGTATGACGTTGAGCTCTTTGAGGTGGCCAGTGGAAACTGAACTGAGAAGTCCTTACTCAATCCCCTGTATCCCCTTACTCAATCACCAAATCATTCTAACTGTTGTTTGACCATTCTACCATTCATACCATTACGTGATCATCCATTCTCATCCTTTACGTGATCTTGAAATATTACAATGAAACAGCCCATATAATTATCTTCCTTCCTCCTTTTCCCATTCATCTTCATCTAATGTGGACTATTTTCTATACAAATTTTGCTACTAATTTATAGGACATTGAAATGATAGAGGATGGTGCAAAGCACACATTAATATTATACAACCTCAAGGCCCCCTTGTCAGGGGAGATTCTATTTACAGCTGCTAATGCTAAATGTGTTGCTAATCTGAAAGTGAAAGGTGAGATGTTTAGATTTGATCATGTAAATGTGAATATTCTGTGGTGGTTCTCTACGCATTGCCATGATGCCACATTATCTCTGTTTCCTTCTGAACTACAGAGAGTCCAATTACATTTGTCACACATTTGAGTGATGTACAAGTGTATGACAAATATGAGGTCAGATTTGAGTGTGAGGTGTCCAGAGTGCCTAAGGGCTTCCGATGGCTCAAGGGATCTCATGAGTTGACAGCTTATGATAAGTTTGATATTACCCATGAGGGAAAGAGACACTGGTGGTCAAATCTGCCGCATATGAGGATGAAGCTGAGTACATATTTGAGGCAGAGGACAAGAGAACCACTGGCGAACTAGTTATCCAATGTAATCTGAAGAAATGTTTCTGTGGCCTCCCGGGTGGCGCAGTGGTTAAGGGCGCTGTACTGCAGCGCCAGCTGTGCCATCAGAGTCCCTGGGTTCGCGCCCAGGCTCTGTCGTAACTGGCCGCGACCGGGAGGTCCGTGGGGCGACGCACAATTGGCCTAGCGTCGTCCGGGTTAGGGAGGGATTGGTCCACCAGCGACTCCTGTGGCGGGCCGGGCGCAGTGCGCGCTAGCCAAGGTTGCCAGGTGCACGGTGTAGCTTATCACATGACAACATCCAGGTCACCTGGTACAATGTGCGTTTGCATCCCAGCCAAGTTGTGCACATGTCAGACGATGGCAAGATGCACAAATTGACCTTCAAGGGGGTGTCCATTGATGACACATCCATGATCAAAGTAGAGGCCATGGACAAAATCTCAGAGGCCATGCACACAGTTCTCGGTTAGTATATCGTTAAAACCCTTGAAACGTTCAATCAAAATAAATCTATAGAATCTGTAGATGGAAATAAGCCGTTGTCGAAACTTAAATATCACACACACATCATGGTTTCTTTTTCATGAACAGAGGGAAAGCCTTACTTCACGACAAAACTGCACGACTACTCAGTCACTGAGAAAGATGAACTGACGATGATTTGTGAACTGAGCAAGCCCAATGCAGAGGTGAAATGGTTCAAAGGTGACCAGCAAATCACTTCCTCCAAGAACGTGGTCATCAAAGCCGATGGAAAGAGGCGTATGCTGATCATTAAGAAGACAGAGAAATCCGACATTGGAGAATACAGCTGTGATTGTGATGCGGACAGAACCACGGCCAAGCTCAACATTGAAGGTAGCCTTTAGTGTTTTTAGCTCAGCATTTGAGGATTGCAGTTTATATTTTATTTCATTTATACAGACACTTGAGTTGTCTTTGTGTTTCTTCTACAGATCGTGACATTAAGTTTGTCAGGCCACTGTACAGCGTGGAAGTGACAGAAACTGAAATCGCCAAGTTTGAGACCGAGATCTCTGCCGATGATGTCCACGGTCACTGGAAACTCAATGGAGAGGCCCTTCATCAGTCTCCTGTAAGAAAAATATCCACTTCATTATGACTACATACAGTAATTGGACATTCCTTAGTACATTTCCTAGCGGTTGAGGAGACAGAGAAGTAAAAGAAAATAGATGGTATGTATAATTTGACGAGGATCACTTAGTAACTGTTAGTGTATTCTCTTTCAAGGACTGTGAGATTAAGGAGGAGGGTACAAGGCATATCCTTATCCTGTACAACGTTCGCAAGGATCAGGCCGGAGAAGTTGACTTCCAAGCTGCCAATGCTAAATCCAATGCTCAGCTTAGAGTTAAAGGTGAGAATGATTTAACACATACTCACACTTTTATTTGACAATAAGATAAGCACTTATTTGATAAAGTTATACTCTGTAAGATATGCAAGTAGGCCACCAACAAAACGTTTGATCAGTTCATTTGTTTTTTGGTGGGCTTCAATGATACATTTCCCAACTGTTGGTTGAAGTAAAGTAAACCGCAGAGCTGTCAGATGAGGATATAGTCAGGCATTTACAGCCCCTTTTAATTAGGTGTCAAAAGTTTTACAAGGGAGGACTAAAGCTATCTAAAGCTATCTAAATAAGTGTGTCATAAAAAGTGTTGAGGTTTGGATTTCAATTCTGGCACACTTTTTATATATCTAAATATCTACTTGCTTGCAAAACACTCAAGGCATTGCTATGCAATGCAATACTTAGCCATGATGCAACCGTTTTTGGGGTAAAAGTTGGGTAACAGCGTACCCCCAAAATTGAGAGGGGTTGATTGACAGGGACAGATTGCCTAGCCGGTGGTGTGGCAGGGGGTGGGTTAAAGGCCAATCAGGTGTTGTGGCTATTTTAGAATCCACATGCCTTATCTAGAGTGGGCGGTTAGTGATTGGCAGAGCTACAACATGCCTGCAACTCAAAGTTTTTTTGCTGACCATATACATCTCAAGGAAACCGGGTATGCAAATGAGGAAGGCCCCTCAATGTCAAGTCCCTCTGCGCTAGTCCTATCAGTTGTCCTGGTGGTTTACAGGACTCCAGAGCAGTGGCCAGCCGTCAGGGCATCCGCAAAATGAGGATTAGCAATTAGGTTTATCTTGGGATTTGGGAGTGACTAACAATGTCTTCTCCTCAATCTAAAGCGCGGGTGATCGGCCTGCTGCGGCCTCTCAAGGATGTTACTGTTACTGCTGGGGAGACCGCCACTTTCGACTGTGAACTGTCATATGAAGGAATTGCTGTGGAATGGTTCTTAGGGGGTACAAAGTTGGAGCCAAGTGACAGAGTAAGTGTTTATACTGCAACATCTGAAATATTTGTTACCACAACACTGACACTCCCTCAAGTAATTGATATGGAAACATGTCAAGACTTTGAATTGTACTTATGAACAACAGTTTTTCCAATATGGCAGACAAATACCTGTTGTCATGGAATTTACTACCTGGATTATAGCATATTCTCATATCCCAAATAGTTTTAATGTTTTAACAAGATCGAAACATTGTCCTTGATTTTACTTCATCTTATTCCAAATTGTCTTGAATTGAAATGGATCTTAGCCAGTTTGTCATGTTGCATTATTTACATTTAGGTTTTAATGTTCTCTTGTGCAACCTACATGCTTTCTGCATATAAGGACCTGTGAGGATCAGGATTCCAGCTGGGGATTTGATCCGGGTTTTGAGATAACGCGGGAGGGCTTTTCTGCCCTGCAAGCGTTCTTCTAGTTATTTTTAACTGCTTCAAGTGTGTGTGTCCAATGGCAGGTGGCTTGAAGAGTTATTTGACAGTTATCATTTTAAAATATGAAACATGTGTTGTAATTTCATGTAGAAATTGGCTTTGAATTGCTTTGAGTTATCTGTTAGGTCCTTACATACCTATGTATATTGTCTAGCCTAGTTATTTAATTAATTCCAGTGTGTTTGAGGTGTGAAAATGTTAGTTATATGATAGGTTGATTGATGATGTTGCATAGCCTGGTTTGCCCTTCAGTTACATACAGTTATATGGGTCCTATTACCTATTTTAATGATGATTGAATTCACATCCTTGATCATTTGATGTGTCGCCATACACAATGTTAGCGAACATTTGATTATTTTGAGGATAACTGTGATTACTTTTGTTCCACTAAAAATCTTACATTTAGAATATGTAGGCTATTATTGTATTGTGGCTATGGCTGAATAGTCCAAAACATGATGATTTATGCTGTCAAATGTTGTTTGTAAAATATGATTGCATGTGATGTCATTTGCACTGTTATAATAACAATATAAGAGTATAGTCTACCTTGCAACAGAGACAGCTAAATAACTTGTATATACTGTAACCATTTGTCAAAGGCCTGTGAATGAACTGCCATGGTCTTCATGTTTTCACATAGTTGTTATGTCATTTGGCATATCATGACTATTTGTAATGGGGGGAAAATATAGAACCTATGTTGACTGTGATTGCTGTACCACTGCACCATAAGCGGTAGGCCTATATTGTTTACATTCAAGAGGAACATTTTGACTTTATGGAACGCCTACTGTAAAATACTGGATAAATGTGGTCTTAGTTAACCACCTTACCAAACCTCTGGTAAAAGGGAATAGTCAGGGTGTAACTGGAGTTCAAATTGAGCCTAGGGTTCCCTCAGGGAGCCTTCGGTCCCTTGTCACCAGCTGCTGATGTTCATTCACGGGAAGAAGTAAATAGCTTGACCCCGCATAGCTATCACCGTCCATCTGATTTATCAAACTGCTTGATTTGCACAGGTGGTCACCCGAGCAGAAGACAAAACTCACACGCTGACTCTCAGAGATGTCAAGATTTCAGAAGATGGAGAAATCAAACTCACTGCAAAGGATTTCCAGATTGAGGCCAGACTACATGTGAATGGTAGGTTAATCTATGTGTGTTATGTGAATGATAGGTTGCTATTACTGTTTGTGGTGTTTGGTTGCTGTTGTTGGGATTCTTGCCCCCCATGGAGACTTGGTTTCTATTACCATTCCAAATGTAGAATTGTCACGCTTCGTTCCTAATTGGTTGATTTCTTCAAATGCATTGGTGGTACGATATTGTGCATATGATTTGGTTAAACAACAATACAGTTAAAATATTTACACTATACTGCATATTGGACTGATAAATCACTATGGAAGGTGCTTTATAGACCAGGTTCATGGTAACATACTTCGCCTGCCTATGTAAATGCAAGGTAAAAATGCAAAAGCCACATATTTTAGGCCATTTTATGTAAAGTGGGATCATTGTAAGTACATTGTGTCATGGATTTAGATTTTTTTTTTAGACATTAGTTGTCTTCTCTATGCAAAGCACAGACAACAATGTAAGTGGGCCAGGTGTTAATGTTCTGGGAGCCTACCCAACCAGTCTGAATTCTATGGGAATTCCATCCACAGTTGATTGCCCATCAGCAAAGAGGTGTGCATTAAATATGAGTTGAGAGCCTGTGAGACACAGTCATGTATGCTTTTGTAACAGTACATAAGTGTTCCTAAGAAGCACTGAAGAAGTATAAAACAGTATATGCCTTCCATAATTACGATATAGCGATATCCCTTGCAATATAACAATATAATGGTGTGATCCAATTATTTTTGAAGGAAGAAAGGTGTCCCCATGATGTCAAGTTTGTCTACAAATGTATGAAAAGTGTAAATGTGTAATTGTACAAACAACAAACAGGTTGAAGGAATTATGTAACATAATGTGTAGCATACACTGTAACTGTAACTACAAAGTCAAAACATAGGTTTTTAGGCCACTTAATCTTAAGAAGGACTGTAACAATAAAAGCAGTTGGTGACAGTGATAGAATTTGGTAAAATGATTTTGTTGGCTTCCTAAGCTGTTACGACATGTAAAGCACGAGTCAAGTGTAATTAATGTGTCACCTCACAGAACCACCAGTTGAGTTCACCAAACCTCTGGAGGACCAGACAGTTGAGGAAGAGGCCACTGCTACATTGGAGTGTGAAGTCTCCAGGGAGAACGCTGAGGTCAGTTGGTTCCAAGATGGACAGGAGATCCTCAAAACGAAGAAATATGACATTGTTGCCAATGGCCGCGTGAGAAAACTCATCATTCATGGCTGCACTCTTGATGATTCAAAAACATTTACCTGCGACGCCTCAGAATTCAAAACCTCTTGCTTCCTTAACGTTGAACGTAAGTAAAGTATTGATTAAAACCTTTCATATAGTTTGTTTGTTTGTAAAGACTTTGGTGTATTTGCATTACTGGTGTAGTAACACTATGACTGTGTCCTTACAGCTCCACATGTTGAGTTCTCTAAGCCACTCCATGATGTTGAGGTCAAAGAAAAGGAATCTGCCAGATTTGAATGCGAAGTATCGCGCGAAAATGCCAAGGTATTGATTCCTGACCCTTCACCCCTCACCTCCCCCACCCTACCACTCTCCCCACCCCTCACACAATACATGCACATTCAAACACACCTTCAAACACACCTTATTTTATAATAATATAATATAGTTGCATGTGGAATTACAAAATATAATATTAATGGTCATGAATAGTCAAAATCATGTTTTTCATGAAATTGTTTGGTTTATATTTGAAGGAAACCAGATCAAAGTACGATGACCAAAGTAGGAAAAATGACTTGCTTCTATACTAACAGTCAAACGTTTTAGAACACCTACTCATTCAAACGTTTTAGAACACCTACTCATTCAAACGTTTTAGAACACCTACTCATTCAAGCGTTTTAGAACACCTACTCATTCAAACGTTTTAGAACACCTACTCATTCAAGCGTTTTAGAACACCTACTCATTCAAACGTTTTAGAACACCTACTCATTCAAGCGTTTTAGAACACCTACTCATTCAAACGTTTTAGAACACCTACTCATTCAAGCGTTTTAGAACACCTACTCATTCAAACGTTTTAGAACACCTACTCATTCAAGCGTTTTAGAACACCTACTCATTCAAACGTTTTAGAACACCTACTCATTCAAGCGTTTTAGAACACCTACTCATTCAAACGTTTTAGAACACCTACTCATTCAAACGTTTTAGAACACCTACTCATTCAAGCGTTTTAGAACACCTACTCATTCAAGCGTTTTAGAACACCTACTCATTCAAGCGTTTTAGAACACCTACTCATTCAAGCGTTTTAGAACACCTACTCATTCAAACGTTTTAGAACACCTACTCATTCAAGCGTTTTAGAACACCTACTCATTCAAGGGTTTTTCTTCATTTGTACTATTTTCTACATTGTAGAATAACAGTGAAGACATCAAAACTATGAAATTACACATAACACAAACTTTTTCAGAATGACTGTTGAGGACCTTTAAGACTGAGAGTTAGTTGTCTTTCCTGTCTTACACTGTGTTTCATTCTAGTGTGCTGTTACATTTTACTCTTTGTTTCCATCATAGTCTTTATCAGTACATATTAAAGGTATTATACCGTCATTGTGGTCTTGGTTTTATGACTGTTTCTGGAAACAGGTCCGTTGGTTGAAGGACAGCAGTGAAATCAGAAAGGGAAAGAAATATGAAATAATCGCCAAAGGTCGCCAACACATCCTCATCATCCACAAATCAGTGTTCGATGATGAAGCAGAATATGAATGTGATGCGAAGGTCTCCAAATCCTCTGGCATGCTTACAGTCGTCGGTGAGTCTGGCAAACTTTCTCTTTCTCAAAAGGTACATCCAAAATAGCACCTTATTCTTTATATAGTGCACTACTTTTGACTAGGGCCCATATAGGGCTCTGGTCAAAAGTACTGCACTTATATGCCATTTGGGACTCAGAAAAATAGATTAATTTTGATGTCATATACTGTAATCGACTTATCATAATATATTGCCTTGACGTTATATTGTATTTCCTTTGCAGAGGAAGAAGCTACGTTCACCAGGAACCTGTCTAACGTGGAGGGAACAGAAGCAGACAGTGTGAAGATGATTTGTGAAGTGTCGAAGGCAGACGCTGATGTCATGTGGTATAAGGAAGACCAGGAACTTCCCGAAGGAGGAAGATACGATCAGATCGTAGACGGCAGGAAGAGGATACTTATCATCCAGGATCTCAAAACAGATGATGCTGGAGAGTACTATTGCAAACTGTCCAGCTCAAAGACAACTGGAAACCTGAAAATAAATGGTAATGGAATCAGACATAAGTTCTGTTTAATTTAGTCAGCTAAAGACTGTGAGGTGAAGAAAGTGAAATATCCTGAGTAGTGGCTACACACCAGTACCGTTATGAAAATCAAATCATGGGATGCAGGTAAAGTATTTGTGTAAATAAGAGCATATACACTAATATGTCTTTGTTCTTCTAGAATTGGCTGCTGAGTTTATCGCCATGCCTCAGAATCAGGAGGTGGTTGAGGGAGAAAAGGCTGAGTTTGTCTGCTCAGTCTCTAAAGACACATTCATTGTCAAATGGATGAAGGATGATAAGGAGCTAGAAAAGGGGGACAAGTATGACATTGTCTGTGATGGCAAGAGAAGAATACTTGTTATCAAGAACTCTGAACCCAAGGATGAGGGAGCCTATGTTGCCCTCATTGGCACCACCAGAGCTACAGCTGATCTGTTTGTTCTTGGTAGGTCATCAATGTTGGTTTTCTTTTCTATTACAACCTCACCTACCTGTATGTGTATTTGTGTCTTTTGGAGGGGTTGAGATAAAGTAGATTGTCTGTTTGACCTTTGTGTACAATTGGGCAGTAAAGTAATCTTCTAACATCTTCTTGTGTGGCACTACCTGAGGCAGCGTTGGCAAAATATTTAATTCCGTCTACTAACTTCCTTCATTTTGATTTCCACAGAAAAACTCAGGATCAATACACCAATCAAAGACACAGAAGCCAAAGAGGGACAAGAGATCATCTTCAACTGTGAGGTGAACACTGAGGGAGCTAAAGCTAAGTGGCTGAAGAACGAGGAGACCATGTTTGAGAGCAGCAAGTTTGTCATGATCCAGAAAGACAACGTGTTCTCTCTGAGGATCAAGGATGCTGATAAGTCAGATGAAGGAAACTATACTATTACATTGACAAACCAACGTGGTGAACATGCCAAGAGCTCTGGCAAACTTACAGTAAAAGGTGAACATAGTTTTGTTATCTATTCTACCAACGGCTAATTTGATGTAGTAGTATGTCTTATTTTTGTTTGAAGTTAGCTACATGACTAACTGATTTTTTACATTTGATCTACAGAGGAGAGTCTGAAGATCATTGTACCTCTTGAGGACTGCGACACACAGGAGAAGAAGACTGTTAGCTTTTCTTGCAAGGTCAACAGGCAGAAGGTTACTCTGAAATGGATGAAGGCTGGTCAGGAGATCACCTTCAGCAAACGCATAATCTACAGGTTGGACCAATATAAGCACACACTGACCATCAAGGACTGTACTCTTGCTGATGAAGGTGAATACACCGCCATGGCTGGTGATGACAAGTCTACAGCTGAGCTGATCATTAGTGAAGCCCCCACTGACTTCTCCGCACAACTCAAAGACCAGACCATCCCCGAGTTTGAGAATGCTGAGTTCACCTGCAAACTCACCAAGGAGAAGGCTGAGGTGAAATGGTACAGGAATGGACGTGAAATAAGAGAGGGACCCAGGTAGGAACACGTTTAAACTGCTATGAGGCACGGTCACTGTTGCTTTACTGTCACTGTTAAAACTTAAAAGCTACTTTGCCCCTAAGGGCCACCATAGGAATTTAATTCAATAATAAAAGGCGTAGTGTAACATGATCCATTTTCGTTTTTTACAAGGTACGTCTTTGAAAAAGAGGGCAAGACCTGCAGGCTGCGTATCAAGGAGTGCAGACCAGATGATGAGTGTGAATATTCCTGTGGCGTAGATGAAAAGAGATCACACGCCCATCTCTTCGTCGAAGGCAAGCCTCTTGAGTTCATTATATGATTCTGTTTGTGTGAGTCCATATTTCTAACTGTTCTGTATTAAATTAATGCTTCACTAATTATATTTTTTATTTGTGTGTAATGTTTATTCCAGAGAGTGCAGTTGAGATCGTCAGACCACCGAAGGATGTGTTTGAGCCTCCAGGCTCAGATGTTGTATATGAAGTTGAACTGAACAAAGACAGAGTTGAGGTAAAATGGTTGAGGAACAACATGACCATCGTCCAGGGTGACAAATACCAGATGATGAGCGAGGGCAAGGTCCACAGGCTCCAGGTGTGTGAGATCAGGCCTCGGGACCAAGGAGAGTACAGAATCATCGCCAAAGACAAGGATGCCAGAGCCAAATTGGAACTGGCTGGTAAGTTGTCATAACTGTTATATCCTCTCTGATTCCACACTACATATATCCTTTTATTATTTGATCTTATAATTGTTTATCCCTCTACAGCTAAGCCAAATATCAAGACTATGGATCAGAGCTTAGTAACAGATGCTGGAAAGCCCATCGTCATGTTCGTGCCCTACAGCGCGTATCCTAAAGCTGAAGCTGAGTGGTTCTATGATAACGTCAGCCTGCCCAAGGACAACATCCACACCGTTGGAGACAGGACAGAGTACAGGCTGAAGGACCCTAAGAAGTCCGACCAAGGACGTTACAATGTTGTCATCAAGAACAAACATGGACAGGGAGAGGCATTCATTAATCTGGATGTCATTGGTAAGTTGCCTTCAATCCATTCTTGTGTTTGAATATATTTTTCTTGGGATCTGTTCTTGTTCATGGATTCCATTTATTAATGTATTGTTGTCTTCCACAGATGTCCCTGGACCTGTGAAGAGTCTTCAAGTGCTTGACACCGCCGACGGTGAGGTCAGCCTGGCCTGGGAAGAGCCAGAGAGCGACGGTGGCAGCAAGATCATTACATACGTGGTGGAGAGGCGTGATGTCAAGCGCAAGACATGGACTCTTGCTACTGACCGCTCTGACGCTCCAGAATACACTGTGACCGGACTCCAGAGGGAATCCATGTACCTATTTCGTGTTTCTGCTCGCAACAGAGTGGGCAGTGGACCAAATATTGAGACAGAGAAACCTGGTGTTTATGCCAAGAACAAGTTTGGTAAGCAAAATATTTCATATTGTATCACCTCATACAGTATAAGTTTGTTCAAAGTAACAGTTTTCAACAATGAACTAGAAAAGTTAATTACAACCTTGTGTTATATTTCAGATGTTCCTGATACTCCTCAGGATGTGAGTGTTGGAAACGTGAGTAAGTTTGGAGCCACAGTCTCCTGGGAAAAACCAGTGTCTGATGGAGGGGCTGAGATCACCTCCTACATAATTGAGTCCCGTGACAGGACCTCTGTGAAGTGGGCCGTGGCTATGATCAGTAAAGCAACAGACCGCAGTGCAATCATCAACGACGTCATTGAGAACAAGGAATACATCTTCCGTGTCAAGGCTGAAAACAAGGCTGGCATTGGCAAACCAAGTGCTGCTACCGATCCAGTTAAGATCATGGACCCCATTGGTGAGTTATTTCAGTTAGTTTAGTTTCTGAAACATTATTACTGAAATGTATGCACTGTTTTAACATGTTGTTTTTGTTATTCAAGAGAGGCCAAGCCCACCACAGAACCTGGTGCCCTCAGAACAGAATAAGAACTCAGTCCAGCTGACATGGGAGACCCCATTGAAAAATGGAGGCAGCATGATCACTGGATACATCATTGAGAGATGTGAGGACGAAACAGACCATTGGCTCAGATGCAACGCCAGGCTATGCCAGGATCTCACCTACAAGGTATTTATCCTATAAGGTGAAAAGTAGCTAAATGGTTTCTTAGAGATTTCATATCATATTGGTAGTGTAATTGTCAGAGGTTTTGAGTGGTATTCTGACTTGAATGGAAGTCTCCCATTGACATTCATTTACTTGGAAGTCTGAGTTGCTCACACTTATCTCAACTCTGAATGGGGCTCTTCCTTCTTTTCCTCAGATATCTGGCCTGAAATATGGCAAGAAATACAACTACAGAGTGATGTCTGAGAATGCAGCTGGAGTGTCTGACCCATCCAACACACTGGGACCCATGCTGGCTGATGATACACATGGTACATTTGGTTAACTTTGAACTAACCTTGACGTCGTTCATCACTTTAAATGTTGTGCATTTCATAACAATTATCATTGTTTTCTATCTTCAGTTGGCCCCACAATGGACCTGAGTGGATTCAAGGATGGCCTTGAGGTCATTGTTCCCCATCCCCTTACTATCCGTGTCCCTATCTCTGGATATCCCACACCACACGCAAAGTGGAGCTTCGCTGATAAGGAGCTCACTGCTGGTGAACGTGTTTACATGATTACAAAGAGTACCTACGTAGAACTGACTGTCACTCCAAGTGTGCGTCCAGACAGAGGTGTATACGCTCTGACCCTGGAGAATGATATTACCAGTTGCTCAGGAGAGATTGAAGTCAATGTTATCGGTAAGTGACGTGATGAGCCTTGTGGTGAAACACAACATACTGTATCTTGATATTGTCAACTGCAAGACCCTACTTTTCCCTTCATATCTCTCTTTTTCTATTTGTTCAGCATCCCCAAGTGCACCCAAAGACTTTAAGGTTGCCGAGGTGACCAGACAGCATGTGCACCTGATGTGGGAGGCACCAGAGCATGATGGAGGAAGCCCTCTGACTGGGTACCAGATTGAGAAACGTGACGTATCCCGCAAGACCTGGGTCAAGGTATGGATGAACATAAGTCTTCAAACCACCCAGCAATATACATGTAATAACTTACTTATTTAGTCCTCTTTGTCCCGGTTGGGACAAACAAACTTTTGTACTCTTTCTTTGGCCACAGCTTGTACCCTGTTATACATGAAATATTATTAAGATAAACATAATAACACGTGCCACTGACTGTCTTTCCCCAGGTGATCACTGGTGTTCAAGACCAGGAGTTCACTGTCACTGATGTTGTTGAGGGCAAAGAATATCTGTTCAGGGTTACTGCCTGCAACAAGTGTGGCCCAGGAGAGCCTGCCTACATTGACGAGCCAGTCAATGTGTCCTCCCCTGCCAGTAAGTATTCACTAAGTACAGTAGCAGGGACAATGTCTATGCTGTGCACACAAGTGAAGGGAACTTAATCTATTGTTTTGATGTCTCAGTCATTGACATACCTGTCATTTGAATTGTAGCTGTGCCAGACTCACCTGAGAACCTGAAATGGAGGGACAAGACAGCATCTGGCATCTTTCTGACCTGGGAACCACCCAAGTGGGACGGCGGCACCGGAATCAGGGGCTACAACATAGAAAGATGCCAGCGTGGGACAGACAACTGGGAATCCTGCGGAGATCAGGTCCCTGAGTTTAAGTAAGTGGAACTACAGAAAAAAGGCTCCAAGTTGGTTGTTAAAAATCATTTTGTTCAAGTAAGACTAACATCTTACTTTCTCTTAGATTGCAAGTGACTGGTCTGATTGAGGGACAGTGGTATGCCTACCGCGTGAAGGCCTTGAACAGACTGGGTGCCAGCAAACCCTGCAAGGCTACAGATGAGATATTGGCTGTTGATCCTAAAGGTATGTGTTGTATAAATGCTCCACGTTTGTATATGTATTGTGAATAATCCTACATAGTGGCGGAAATATGTTTCTGTATAATCTGTATAACACATTTTCTGTATAGACCCCCCAGAGATTCTTCTGGATGTCAAGTGTCTTGCTGGACTGACCGTCAAAGCTGGAGCTAAGATCGAGCTTCCAGCTGATGTTCTTGGAAAGCCCGTACCTAAAGTGAAGTGGACCAAGGGTGATGTGGTCCTGAAGGGAGACGATAGGGTCTCTATTGACGACAAGCCTGGTCACTCCGTCGTTACGATCAGCAAGACAACGAGAGAGGATACAGCTACCTACATCGTTGAAGCCCACAACAGCTGTGGCCGTGCTACTGCAACCATTGACGTCAACATTCTAGGTACCCTATTTTGTTATTTTTTTTTGTGAGGAGTGTCTAACCTTTTTCTGAGGAAACACTCCTTTAAAAAATATTTTTTTAATGATCTAACATTGTTTTCTATTTGTCTTGAACAGATAAGCCTGGTCCTCCAGCTGCGTTTGATATCTCTGAGATCACCAACAAGTCCTGTTTCCTGGCCTGGAACCCTCCCAGAGATGATGGAGGTGCAAAGGTCACCAACTATATTGTGGAGAGAAGAGCCGCAGACAGCGAAATCTGGCACAAGCTCTCCTCCACTGTCAAAGAGACTAACTACAAGGCCCTCAACCTTACGGCCTTCAAGGAGTACATCTTCAGAGTGTTCGCTGAGAACCAGTTTGGTATTGGTGTGCCAGCGGAACATATGCCAATTATTGCCAGATACGCCTTCGGTATGTTAAGTTTATGTTTTGTATTTAGTCCAGGGTATATAATGGTATTTTCTTTTTAGTATTATTTTGTGCAGTGGGTTGTTGCTAAAATTGTCTTTAACTGTTTTTCAGATTCTCCCGGTGCACCAACCAAGCTGGAGCCTTCTGATATTGTTAAAGATGGCCTGACTCTGAATTGGTATGAGCCTGAAGAGGATGGTGGTAGTCCTATCACTGGATACTGGGTTGAGAGGTTTGAACCAGATCAGAACAGATGGATCAGATGCAACAAGATCCCAATCATAGACACCACATACAGGTAAGACACTAGAATACATTTAGGTAATGAACACCGTAATGTTTACATTTTGGTAATTGAAGGCAGTAATGGCCGCATTGATTTAATTTCTGGTTGATGCTAATCATTTGATGGTTGGGTTGGTTATTTGATTGTTTCTGATTTGCAGAGTCAAAGGACTACCCACAAGGAAGAAGTATAAGTTCAGAGTCATGGCTGAGAATCTCGCCGGACCTGGAAAATCAAGCAAGGAAACTGACCAGATATTGGTCAAGGATCCTATTGGTAATACTTCCAACATATTTTGTTAACAAACCATTGATCTTTTATGAAATGTGATGTCATTGACCAAAACAACATGTTGTCTATTCCTACAGATCCTCCATGGGCTCCTGGTAAGCCAACCGTAAAAGACGTGGCAAAGACCTCTGCCTTCCTGCAGTGGACCAAGCCTGAGCACGATGGTGGTGCCAAGATCGAGGGCTACATCATTGAACTCCTGAAGAGTGGAACTGAGCAATGGGTCCGTGTTTCAGAGGGAATCAATATCCTGGAGCACTTCCTGAGAGGCCTGATGGACAGACAGGAGTACTCCTTCAGGGTCCTTGCTGTCAACATCGCTGGGGAGAGTGAGCCCAGCGATCCTAGCGATCCAGTTCTGTGCAAGGAGAGACTCAGTAAGTAACTGACTGTGTCCCAAATCAATCAATCAAATGTATTTATAAAGCCCCTTTTACATCAGCAGATGTTACAAAGTGCTTTTACAGAAACCCAGCCTAAAACACCAAACAGCAAGCAATGCAGATGTAGAAGCATAATGGCTAGGAAAAAAAACCCTAGAAAGGCAGGAAAGGGCAAGAAACCTAGAGAGGAACCAGGCTCTGAGGGGTAGCCAGTCCTCTTCTGACTGTGCCGGGTTGAGATTATTAGAGTACATGGCCATTAAGGCCAGATTGTTCATCAAGATGTTCAAACGTTCATAGATGACCAGCAGGGTCAAATAATAATCACAGTGGTTGTAGAGGTTGCAACAGGTCAGCATCTCAGAAGTAAATGTCGGGTTGGCTTTTCATAGCCAAGCAAATGGCACCCTAATCCGTTTATAATGCTATGGTCAAAAGTAGTGCACTACAGATGTAGGATCTTAATTTGAGCCAGTTTGCTACAGCAGGAAAATTATTCAGCCACAACAGGAAATGTGAATTATAATCAATTAACATTTTTGTAGGGGTTGTTACGTTTTTTGTAAGGGAAAATCAAGTCTGACATTTCAAAGTGGAAACTTCAGAAGCCCTTTTAAACCTCAAATACATTACATGTTTTAAATTTCCTGGTTAGCTGAGTTGATGGTTTCTGATGACTCATGCTTGTCAATTTGTTTTCCAGATCCTCCTACACCCCCACGCTGGATGAATGTCATCACCGTCACCAGGAACAGTGCTGAGCTGAAGTGGACAGTACCAGAGAAGGATGGTGGTTCACCCATCACCAACTACATTGTTGAGAAGAGGGATGTCAGGCGTAAGGGCTGGCAGACAGTGGACACCACTGTGAAGGAGCTGAAGTACACTGTCACTCCACTGAATGAGGGCTCTCTCTATGTGTTCCGTGTGGCTGCTGAGAACGCTGTTGGACCCAGTGAATTCTGTGAACTGGAAGACTCCATTATGGCTAAAGATACTTATAGTAAGATCATAATTTATGCGTATAGTATTCTGTAAGTGTTGTTCACTTACAACATGCATAGGTTGCTAAGTACTGTTTCCTATTTTCAGCTACCCCTGGACCACCATATAATCTCTCTGTCAATGGTGTGTCAAAGAGACATGTTGACCTGCAATGGGACGCCCCCAAGAATGATGGTGGCAGACCAGTTCTGAGGTAAAGATTGATCAACTTTAGTTTTTAGGAGTGTCATAGAGTGTCATATTGTCATATAAGCGTGTTTATAACATTTGGGAATATTTTCGTGCGTCAGATACTCCATTGAGAAGAAGGAGAAACTTGGTACCCGCTGGGTAAAGTGTGGAAAGACCTCAAGTGATGACTGCAAGTACAGAGTGACAGACGTCATTGAAGGAACCGAGGTTCAGTTCCAGGTCCGCGCTGAGAATGAGGCCGGTGCTGGACATCCTAGTGAATCAACAGAAATCATTGCTATTGAAGATCCAACAGGTGGGGTTTTATCCGTTTTTAAAGTGAAAACTGTGTTTTATGGTTACATTTGTTTGACTTGCATGAGTAATCTATTAGGTATAGTCTAGTTCCCAATGAAGCAACCCACATCTCCAAGATTATTATCATTGTCTCTGCATTGCCTTTTATAGGTGCACCCTCTCCTCCAATTGAGCTTCATATCACTGAAGCCAGCAGAGACCATTTGTGTATTGCTTGGAGACCACCAGAGAGAACTGGTGGCAGTGCTGTAACTGGCTACCATATTGAGCTGTGTGAGGCAGGTACTGAGAAGTGGATGAGAATCAACTCTCGCCCAATCAAGGAGCTCAAATACAAAACAGAGGAGGGCATCACCCCAGAGAAACAATATGTCCTGAGAGTCCGTGCCATCAACTCTGTTGGAGTTAGTGAGCCATCTGACATCTCTGAGAAGGTCTATGCCAAGGACCCTGACTGTAAGTAAACCTTCCATAATGTATATTTCCCATTCCATAATAATAGCCTTCCCAGAAATGCATGAAATACTGATATCTGATTATATTTTTCCCTCATGAAGGCATCCCAACCCTTGAGTTTCAAACAAAGGACATTGTGATTGTTGAGGGAGAGAAGTGGCATCTCCCCATCCCATTCAGAGCAGTACCCAAGCCCAAGATAACCTGGCACAAAGACGGAAAGGAGCTGAAGGATGATGAGAGAATGAGCTTCAGACAGGAGTACCTCTCCTGTCACCTGGAGATCGAGAGCTGTCTGCATTCAGACTCTGGCCAGTACAAGGTCACCCTGGAAAACTCCCTCGGAGCTAGCAGCGGAACAATTAATGTTAAAGTTGTTGGTACGTTTCAGTGTCAAAATACTATTATATTACTATACTATGATATTCCATGGTGTCCCTAATAGCGTAATCATTACATTTTACATATTTGATCCTGAAAATATTTGAAATTTTGGTTACTAGTACAGGCATACTACAACTATCAAGACTCTTCATATCCATTTTATTTTGACAGGCCTGCCCGGTCCCTGCAAAGACATTGTTGCCAGTGAAATCACCAAGAGCTCTTGCAAGGTTTCCTGGGACCCTCCCAACTATGATGGTGGCAGCCCTGTTCTCCACTATGTGCTACAGCGCAGAGAGGCAGGCCGGAGGACCTACGTCAACATGATGTCTGGAGAGAACAAGGTCAGCTGGCCTGTCAAGGATCTGATCCCCAATGGAGAGTACTACTTCCAGGTCAAAGCTGTCAACAAGATTGGTGGCGGGGAGTATCTTGAGCTCCGCAACCCTGTGATTGCAGAGGATCAGAAGCGTGAGTGAAATATTAGTTTTTTGTCCAAGGAATACATTGATTGATAACAGGTGCAACTCTTGCTCACAATTAAAGTGAATTGTATTATCCAAGCACGCCTACATTTCAAAAGAGGTGTATTGAATTTATGAAATGTTCCTTGTTCAACATTTAAGAGAGCCCTGACCCTCCATTGGATGTTGAGACCCACAACCCTACTTCCAAGACCATCACCCTCACGTGGAAACCTCCTATGTATGACGGGGGTTGCAAGATTATGGGCTACGTTCTGGAGAAGATGATGAAGGGTGATGAGAACTTCACAAGATGCAACGACTTCCTTGTGCCTGTGCTGTCCTACACAGTGAGGAATCTCAGGGAGGGAAAACAATACCAGTTCCGTGTACGAGCTGAGAACGCTGCCGGAGTCAGCGACCCATCACGCAGCACACCAATGGTGAAGGCTTCTGATGCTGTCGGTAAGGAAGGATACATCTTGTTCAAAACATCCCAATGCTACGATTTTTCAGACCGGTAATTTGTCATTTCTAAATGTGTTTGTTTTCTTTTCAGAAACACCCAAGGTGTTCCTCAGTGGAAGCCTGCAGTCCGGTATGAGCATCAAGAGAGGTGCTCAGATCAGACTGGGCGCCAACATCTCTGGATCCCCATACCCTCAAATCACATGGTACAGGAACGACGTCGTCATTAGACCAGAAGCCATGAAGAAGAGACCAGAAAAACCCATTGTTAAGAAGAAGAAGGAGGAAAAGAAGGAAGTGAAGGAAGGAGAAAAGAAGGAAGGAGAAGTAAAGGAGGGTGAAAAGAAGGAGGTGAAAGATGAAGAAAAGAAGGAAGTCAAGGAGGGAGAGGGAGAGGTTGAGGTCCCAGCTACTGAGGCCCCAGCTGCAGAACCTGCCCATGAGGAGCCTGAGGAGGAGGAACTCCCTGACTACCCAACCCTCCAGGAACGTCTCACCATCCATGACAAGAAGAGGGGAGAATCCTCTTGCATTGTCAGGGACACCATCAGGGGTGACCACGGAGTGTACACTATCAAGGTTGAGAACGACCATGGTATTGCCTCTGCAACTTGTGAAGTCAATGTGCTAGGTGAGATATCATCTTCTTTTAACATTTATACATGTTTTTATAAATTTAGTAGGGTTGTTGCCATTCATAGTTATTTTTCAACCACATTTTGAAAACCTAATATAAAACCTCATATTTTACAACTTACAGATGCGCCTGGACCTGCAATCAACTTCCGGTTTGAGGAGATCAGGAAGACCTCTGTCATCTGCAAGTGGGATCCTCCCATGGATGATGGTGGCAGTGATATCCTGAACTACACCTTGGAAAAAAAGGACAACTCCAAGGTGGAGATCGGATGGATCACCGTAACCTCAACGCTCAGGGGATGTAGATACCCCGTGACCAAACTGATAGAGAAGAAGGAGTACATCTTCCGGGTCACTGCTGAGAACAAGTTTGGTCCTGGACCACCATGCATTTCTAAGCAACTTATTGCCAAGAATCCATTCGGTAAAGCATTTATTTTTATGAGTTTTATCATGACATTGAAGCCTATAACATTCCAAATCAGATTGTAACAATGATGTCAGTTCAACCAGTTTTTCTAATCTGTGTTAGTTAGATTGTACTTTGTTCTTACAACTGTCATTTTAACATCTTATTCTAGACCCACCAGAGGGTCCTGGGAAGCCTGAGATTGATGGCATCACAGCCAACTCCATGCTGGTTAGCTGGGAGGAGCCAAATGACATGGGCAGCCCCATTCTGGGTTACTGGGTAGAGCGGCGTGAGATCAACAGCACCCACTGGACCAGAGTCAACCGGGTTATTTTGGAGGATACGGAACTTAACGTGGAAGGCCTACTGGAAGGTCTGACATACATCTTCAGGGTGGCTGCTGAGAACCAAGCTGGGCCTGGGAAGTTCAGCATCCCGTCTGATCCTATGACATGCCAGGATCCAATCTGTAAGTCAACAAGATTATGATACCATACCTTTTAATGTCCATTTGCATGGAAATTCATTTTGTGAGGTTAAGCATACGAAATAGACCAAATCAATACACTATAATATAATACAACACTGATTCATTATGATTCAAGTTCCATTATCTAGCAATGATCAGATACAATATGTCATCGTTGATGTGTTTTTCACATAGTGCCACCTGGGCCACCGTTCCCAAGAATCATTGATACCACTGAGTCTTCCATCGACGTGGAATGGGATCCTCCTGCCTCCAACGGAGGTGGAGACATCCTGGGATACCATGTTGACAAAACTGTAGCAGGCACCAAAGACTGGTCCCGCTCCACAGAGAGACCCTGGAAGACCCGGGTCTTCACTGTGTATGGAGTCAGAGAGGGAGCCAAGTACCTGGTCCGTGTGATCGCAGTCAATGGAGCCGGTGAAGGAACTCCTGGCTTGACTGAATCAGTCTTTGTCAGAGATCCTAAAGGTAACAGTAATCAGAAAGCTTACAATGTCAACAAATGTATGCTTAATACAATACAACAATGGAGGCCTGTGTAACATTGAATTGGAGGACGGGCTCATTGTAATGGCTGGAATGGAATGAATTGAATAGTATCAAATCCTGCTTTTCCATTCATTCCATACCAGACATTACTACTAGTCGACCTCCCTTCATTAGTCTCCATGAAAATATTCAAGCGTCTTTGTGTTTTTGGAAAGCTCTATATAAGTCCTATGTATTATTATTATTACAACTTAGCTAACGTTGATGAACGTTGATTATGTCTACAGAGGCTCCAGTGGTGGAGCTGGATCTCACTGTGAGGAATGGCGTAATGATCAGAGCTGGGGAGCCACTGATTCTGCCTGCCCTGGTCACTGGTAGACCTCCTCCAGACATCAAATGGACCAAAGATGACGGTCCACCGGACAAAAACCACGTCGAGATAGAAAATGTTGGAAAGGAAAGCATTCTCAGTATCAAGGCTGCCACAAGAAAGGATCCTGGCAAATACCAGATCAGTGCCAGGAACAACAGTGGAATCAAGTCTACATGGACAAGGGTTGAAGTCATGGGTATGTATTTTGGATTCTGTATTAGCTATATGACATCACTAGAACATTTTGAGCATATTTCACATTTAGATGTACTTTGATGACGTAAAGCTAGGATTAGAGTTAGAGGATAGTTGGTTGAATAGTTTTTAATAGTTAGTGGAACATCTATAAACCATCTGTTGGAGACTATCAAAATAATAATAATGTGTTACCTTACATGTTGTAGACTAGCACCCTGTCCAGGGGTGTTCTTTAAGCTGCCTCAGGCTCC
Organism: Oncorhynchus mykiss; assembly: GCF_057628025.1. Taxonomy (NCBI): domain Eukaryota; kingdom Metazoa; phylum Chordata; class Actinopteri; order Salmoniformes; family Salmonidae; genus Oncorhynchus; species Oncorhynchus mykiss. The sequence continues at coordinate 37,780,879 of NC_143043.1, forward strand.
TGCACTATGGGCCATTCTGGCTCAGACAAAGCTACGTACCGACACACATGTTGTTTTACTTGGATGTAACCCTTTGACTTATCCTCTGTCAGATGTTCCCGGGCCTGTGCTGGACCTGAAGCCTGTGGTGGTAACCAGGAAGCTGATGATTCTGAACTGGTCCGATCCTGATGACGATGGCGGCAGTGATCTGACCGGCTTCATCATTGAGAGAAGAGATCCCAAGATGCACACATGGAGACAGCCCATAGAGACACCCTCATCTAAGTGTGAGATTGTGGGTATTGTTGAAGGGCAGGAGTACATCTTCCGGGTCGTAGCGAAGAACAAGTTTGGCTGTGGCCCACCTGTTGATTTGGGCCCTATTGCTGCAGTGGATCCCAAAGGTAATGTCTACATATTGTTGCGTCATGATAATGTTTTCTGTGCAGGTCAGATCATTAATAGAAGTCAATCACTATATTTTCATTGAAGCTCCACCAACTTCACCTGAGAGATTCCACTACACTGAGAGGACAAAGACTTCCATCAGCCTTGCCTGGAGGCCTCCCCGCAATGAAGGAGGCAGTCCAATCTTGGGCTACTTTGTTGAGAAGAAGAAGCACGATGCCCCAGCATTTGAGCCTTGTAACACAGAGATGTGCAAGGACCTCTTCATGACCGTCGAGAACCTTGAGGAGCTGTTTATGTATGAGTTCCGTATCAAGGCTGTCAATTTAATTGGATCAAGTGAACCTGGAATTCCACTCACCATTGTCATTCAAGATGATGAACGTAAGTCCTCCTAGTTCTATGTTCTTGTTTTTTCCCCCATATGCTAAAATAGTAAACACATTGAATTGAATTTAATTTAATTGGACTGAATTGAATTGAATAAACTTGTCACTGAGTTGCTCCTTCTATTTCAGTTCCTCCTACTGTGAGAATGTTGAAGACCTTCAAGGGAGATGCCATCACTGTCAAGAAGGGAGAGCCTATTGAAATCCCTGCTGAGGTGACTGGTCTTCCAATGCCCAAGGTTGAATGGTTGAAGGATGAGGTGATTATTGTAGAGCCCACTGAGACTCTGTTGATGGACACCAAGGAAATCAACAGAATGCAGTGCAATACCAAGCTCAGTATCCCTGCAGCAGCAAGACTGGACAAAGGCATCTTTACGGTGATCGCCTCCAACCGTCTTGGGTCGGCTAGTCACACCATCAAGGTTAAGGTGTTAGGTAAGTGATCTGATATTATGTATATTTAGAGAATCAGTATAGACAAAGCAATTAGCTCACTTTTCTGCAAGAAAAATAACATAACAATTAGCAAAAGAAAGGTATTGTAGTTGACTGACTGTTTTCTGACCTCTTTTTCATCTAATTTCACAGACCGTCCTCTGCCACCTAGGAATGTGAATATTGGTAACATCAAGGCTGAGTCCTGCCATCTTACCTGGGACGCACCAGAGGACGATGGCGGAAGTGAGCTCACTAACTACATTGTTGAGAAGCTGGACATTCTTCCTGAGGAGGAACCTGAAGAAGAATATGAGGATTCTGAGGATGAGGAGCCTAAACCTAAGCCTGAGCCTAGACCCATTCCTGTATGGACGGTGATCACCAACAGCATCATTGAGAAACGATTCGGGGTCAGTATATGTTTGAAAACATGAAACAGATTGATATAACATTTGGTAACATTTTAGTTAAAACCTGCCGGTATAATGCTTAATAACAGGCCTTAAGCATGTATGGTAGAGGTCTTCACTGTTCCACCTGTACCCGAATACCAGAGACCAGCTCCGGTTAATAACAGAGGAGAAAAAAAAGCTTTTCTGCTGTTTCCCTCACGCGGATTGGACCGGGTCTGGACCCGACCGGGGTCAGGTCTGGTCAGGTCTGTTCGGACCAGGTCTCTATCTTTTAAAAATGTATTTATTTAGATAGGGGCCGGGTAGGAATGCCCCAGTTCATTTTCACATTTTTGGACCTGTGAAGACTTTATAATGTCTTAAATGGAGGCATGTAACATGTTGTCTCAAATCACATTTTATTTGTCACATGCGCCAAATCCAGCTAGTATATCGTGAAACGCTTGCAACGATGCAGAGTAAAAAAAATAAATAAAGTAACACAAGAAGAATAAAATAAACAAGAATAGAGCTATATACAGGGAGTACCAGTACCAGATCAATGTGCAGAGGTACAAGGTATTTGAGGTAGATATGTACAGTATATGAACGCAGGATAAAGTGACTACTGTAGTCATCACGATATATATTAATAAGAGTAAAGTAACCTTTTACAGTAGTGGGCTAAATCAGAGTCACACAAATCTACTTTTTCTTTGTAGTCTTAAACAGATCTACTTGTCAGATATAGAGTTGAAATGTAATTAATGTTGTGTGCCTCCCTCACAGAAGACTGAAATATAACAAAACCGTTATAAAACATATAAACACCCGATTTTCAGCGTTTTCTTTTAAATAATGTTTTTTAATCATGAAAAATATCAAAAGCATTACACCCATGGCCTCCCGGGTGGCGCAGTGGTTAAGGGTGCTGTACTGCAGCGCCAGCTGTGCCACCAGAGACCCCAGGCTCGGTTGTAACCGGCCGCGACCGGGAGGTCCGTGGGGCGACGCACAATTGGCCTAGCGTCGTCCGGGTTAGGGAGGGCTTGGCCGGTAGGGATATCCCTGTCTCATCGCGCACCAGCAACTCCTGTGGCGGGCCGGGCGCAGTGTACGGGAGTTGGAGCGATTAAACAAGATAGTAGCTAACAATTGGATATTGGGTAAAAATTCAACAAATAAAAAAAACATTACACCCATTAGGCCACTAGAGGGGGCAATTTGGTCATTTGACCAGGAAAGAGTGACAGAAAAGAGCGACAGAATAGAGTAGCACCAGCAAATGACGTATGTGTGTGTGTGTGTGCAATGTGTATGTATGAACAGTACCAGTCAAAAATGTGGACACACCATTCAAGGGTTTTTCTTTATTTTTACTATTTCTACATCGTAGAATAATAGTGAAGACATCAAAACTATGCAATAACACACATGGAATCATGTAGTAACCAAAAGAAGTGTTAAACAAATCAAAATGTATTGTTTATTTGAGATTCTTCAAAGTAGCCACCCTTTGCCTTGATGACAGCTTCACTATTATTCAACAATGTAGAATGGTACTGGTACTGACTGGTACTGTATGTGTGGTTGTGTTGTGTTGTGTCGGTATGCTTGTCTGTGTGTGTGTGTGTGTGTGTGTGTGTGTGTGTGTGTGTGTGTGTGTGTGTGCGTGCGTGCGTGCGTGCGTGTGTGTGTGTGTGTGTACACTGAGTGCACAAAACATTAGGAATACCTGCTCTTTCCATTACATAGACTGACCAGGTGAATCCAGGTAAAAGTTATGATCCCTAATTGATGTAATTTGTTAGATAAGTGTAGATGAAGGGGAGGAGACAGGTTAAATAATGATTTTTAAGCCTTGAGACAATTGTGTGCCATTCAGAGGATGAATGGACAAGACAAAATATCTAAGTGTCTTTGAACGGGGTATGGTAGTAGGTGCCAGGCGCACCGGTTTGTGTCAAGAACTGCAATGCTGCTGGGTTTTTCACTCTCAACAGTTTCCTGTGTGTATCAAGAATGGTCCACCACCCAAAGGACATCCAGCCAACTTGACATAACTGGAGGAAGCATTGAACTCAACACCAGCATCCCTGCGGAACACTTTCGAGTCCATGCCCCGACGAATTGAGGCTGTTCTGAGGGGAAAAGGGGGGCTGTACCTCAATATTAGCAAGGTGTTCTTAATGTTTTGTACACTCAGTATATGTAGTGTATGTGTGTGTGTCAATGAGTGTGTATATGGTATGTACTGTATATATAGTCTAGTGAGTGTACATAGGGTCAGTGCAAGATCTAGTCAGTGCAGAGAGTTTGGGTACCATTAATTGACTATTTAGCAGTCTGGCTATTTAGCAGTCTTATGGCTTGGGGGTAGAAGCTGTCTCGGAGCCTGTTGGTCTGAGAGCCGATGCTGCGGTATCGTTTGTCGGACGATAGCAGAGTGAAAAGTCTATGGCTTTGGTGGCCAGAGTCATTGTCCTTTTTTCAGGGCCTTCCTCTGACACCACCTGATATAGAGGTCCTGGATGGCAGGGAGCTCAGCCCCAGTGATATACAGGCTGTCCTCATCACCCAATGTAGCACTTTGTGGTCAAGGGCAGTGCAGTTGCCATACAAAGCAGTGATGCAGCCAGTCAAGATGCTCTCTATGGTGCAGCTGTATAACTTTTTGAGGATCCTATGTCAAATATTTTCAGCCTCTCCATGTACTATATATCAAAGGAAACAACAGTGACATAGATTGCAATAGGTTGAGACAGTATCATGAATGCTAAGAGTGGACTTCATTGAATCATTTAATGATTTACTAAATGTTTCCAAATGTATTTTCAAAGGTTTGGAATCTGGAAACAGGTAGCCAGTGCCAGTTCAGAGTGAGAGCAGAGAACAGGTATGGACAGAGTGACGCCTGCGAGACAGAGGCCACCGTCATCAAGGATCTGTACGGACTCCCTGGTACTCCAGAGAAACCACAGATCGCAGAGCACACCAGGTCCTCCATGCTTGTCACATGGGACCCTCCACGAGACAACGGTGGATCCACTATCTCTGGCTACTGGCTGGAGAAGAGGGAGAAAGGTTCGTCTTATTGGGCTCGGGTTAACAAGGCCCCGGTGACGAAGCGTGCTCCTAAGCGTTGGGAGTTCCAGGTCGTTCGTATGATCGAGGGGTCTGCGTATGAGTTCCGTGTCATGGCTGTCAATATTGCCGGTATTGGACCCCCCAGTGGACCTTCCGATCCTGCATACGCAGTGGACCCTCTTAGTAAGTATCATTCTCCCTTTTTCTACAGGTTACAAGAACAAGACCATTCTTTTAGCTGCTTTGGAAATTGTTTGGAAGAATATGTCAGTATGTGCCCTATTGACAGACACAGGGTTTCCATGTAATAACCAGAGATGGTGACCTTGATGTTTTCCCTCTGTGCCCCACAGTGAAACCCGGCATGCCAGCACCACCAGAGGTCGCAGACAAAACCAAGCACAGTGTCAGCCTCACATGGTCTCCACCTGAGAAAGACGGTGGAAGCTCCATCAAGGGTTACATCGTTGAGATCCAGGATGAAGCCTCTTCTGTTTGGAACAGAATCACTGATCTAGAGACTCTGCATGAGACCACTGAGATCACTGTCCCAAGTCTCAAAGAGCTGAAACACTACAAGTTCAGAGTCACAGCCGTCAATGACATCGGCGAGTCTGACCCAAGTCCCAAGACAGAAGTCCTAATTGAGGACGTACATGGTAGTTAGACCTACTTATTCATCCATTTTGTAAAAATGTGTTTTTTTCAAGTCAGCAGTCAAGTTTGAAAGATTAACCACTTTCAGGAAAGCAAAAACCTTCATAGATGCATCATATGATACAGAACACATGCAAAACAAATTTGACTGATGGAGAAAATACTAAAAGATCGTTTTGGAGTGAAGTGTTCCTTCAACCAGTAGTCACAAGTTTATTGTTGTTTGTTTTAATGACGCCTTTTTATGTCACAGTGGAGCCGAAGATCCTTATCGATTGTGTTGTGGAAGATTTGCTGTGCGTCCGGGCTGGTCATTCCTTCAGAATCCCTGCCATTATCAAAGGGCGTCCCGTTCCTAAGGTGACCTGGGAATTCACTGGACCAGCAAAGACCCACAAGAAGAATCGCCTTCATGTCCTTCCAGTTGACTCAGAGGTAAGGCATAGTACAGATACAGCTACCATACATCAAGGAGAGAGGAAGTAACACATAACCGTTGTTATAAGTAGTAAAATAATCATGTTGTCTGACCTTGATGTATAAATATGCAGATTTGACCTTTCTTTACCAGGAGTAATGAGTTAATTTTCCTTTGTTTAGCTTGAATCTACTGATACTACCGCAAACATCACTGTACCTGTGTGCTTGAGGACCCACTCTGGACGATACACCATCACAGCCAAGAACAAGGCGGGACAGAAACATGTCAACGTCAGAGTCAATGTTCTCGGTCAGTGATAAAAATGAGTGATAGAAAAGACACTGTCAAAAACCTGGGGGAAAAAACAGACAAAGGCTCATATCCAAATGTATATTATTTATTAGGACATAAAACATGAATGAGAAACACAACACGTATCCCATATAATAAGATGTATTAACGTCTGTTGGACTTCTGTTTTCAGACGTGCCTGGTGCTCCTAGAGGGCTCAAAGTAACCGACATCACCAGAGCTACTATGAGGTTGATCTGGAAACTGCCTGCTAACGACGGTGGCGAGAGGATCAAGAGTTACTTCATTGAGAAGAAGAATGTGACAGGAAAGGCCTGGACCATAGTAAACCAGTGCTGTTTCAGCCAGGCCTACGTTGTGGAGGGACTGCTGGAGGGACAGGAGTACGTGTTCCGTGTGCGGGCAGAGAACCGTCTGGGAATGGGACCTTTAACTGAGACCACTGAGCCTGCTAGGGCAAGAGACCCCATCTGTAAGTTTGAAATTAATTAGTAACAAATTCAAATGTAGTAATATTCATTTGGAACAAAAGCGTCTGCTAAATGATATACAGTGTATATATATATATATATATATATATATATATATATATATATATATATATATATATATATATATACACTACCGTTCAAAAGTTTGAGGTAAATAAATAAATCAGCCCTTTCCAGCTACTATAGTCATTTACAACATTAACAATGACTGCACTGTATTTATGATCAATTTGATGTTATTTTAATGGGCACATTTTTTAAATATTCTTTCAAAAACAAGGACATTTCTAAGTGACCCCAAACTTTTGAACAGTAGTGTATATATAGTAGTAATGCGTGATATGTACACATGAAAGTTTGTGAAACGTAGGTTACACAGTGTACACCTTACTAGTAAGTTCCCATTCTTTATTCCCATTTTCAGACATACCTGATCCCCCAACCCACGTCAAGGTCAATCTGGTCACCAAGGATACAGTGACCCTGACATGGGTGCCACCTAAGAACAACGGTGGTTCTCCTGTGAAGCACTACATCATAGAGCGCTTGAGTTGGGACACCAGCGGCCCGGAGAAGGAGACATGGAAGCAGTGTAACAAGCGTAACGTTGAGGAAACCATCTTCATCATTGAAGATCTGAAAAATGGCGGAGAGTATGAGTTCCGCGTCAAGGCTGTGAACGAGGCTGGCCCAAGCAGATCTTCGGCCACCGCTGGACCAATCATCATCAAGGACCAGACATGTAAGTAAAGAGCCCATTTAAAAAGAAAGTTAACGACAGAAAGCACACTAAATTCGTTCTGAATGATTTAATGGGTAAGCCACCAGCATTTCAGCAGTAGTGCATTATTCAGGATGACAGCACATGTATGCTGTTGTAAATGCTTCTAAATAAGACCCATTTTGTTTACAAAAACATTGCTATGAAAATAAAAACGTTGAATGACTTGTACTGACTCCGTCCTCCATTGTTTAGGTGCTCCTACCATTGAACTGAAGGAACAGATGGAAGGGGAAGAGGGACTAGACGTCCATATTGTGGCTAGGATACATGGCTGTCCATTCCCCTCCCTCGTATGGCAGAAGGCTCCCATTGCCAAGCCTGAAGACAAGGCTGTAGTGCAATATGATCAGCATGTCAACAAACGGATTGTTGATAACAAATGTACCCTGCTGATCCAGCAGTCCAAGAGAGACGACAGCTCCCTTTACACTATCACTGCTAGCAACAGTCTGGGAAAAGCCTCTAAGGACATCAAACTCACTGTCCTAGGTGAGGAACCTCTCTCTGAATGTATTTCTTTCTTTCTGTTTGGTTAGTCCTCTTGATTGTGTTGTAATATGACACCATTTCCTTCTTTTCTTCCTCAACTCAGGACGACCTAGCGTACCAGTCGGGCCGATTGAATTCAAAGAGGTGTTTGCCGAGAGGATAACACTTGCATGGAAACCACCTAGAGATGACGGTGGCTCCAAGGTGACAAACTATGTCATTGAGAAGCGTGAGGAAAACAGAAAGTCATGGGTGCACGTTTCCAATGATCCCAAAGAAGGCCTCTATACAGTTCAGAGGCTGACTGAGGGCCATGAGTATGAGTTCCGTGTCATGGCTCAGAACAAATATGGAGTTGGCCCACCGCTGTACAGCGAACATGAGAAAGCAAGGAATCTCTTCAGTGAGTTGAATGTACTATTGTATTATAAGTCAATGTCACCGTGGATATACAGTATTTCTTTTAACCAACTTCTAAATGGTTCCTCTCAACAGCTGTCCCTGGCCAAGTTGAGAAGCCCTTAGTGGAAGATGTGACTCTGGAGTCTATGGTGATTGTATGGGGTGAGCCAAAATACGATGGTGGATCTCCAGTTAGTGGTTACTGGCTGGAGCGTAAAGAGACCACGGCTAAGCGCTGGACCAAAGTGAACCGCGCCCCTATCAGGGTCATGCCCCTGGGTCAGGAATATGAGATCACTGGTCTGCAGGAGGGAGCAATCTACCAGTTCCGTGTGACCACAATCAACGCAGCTGGAATGGGACTTCCCAGTGTCCCATCGGATCCTGTTCTTTCAAGAGACCCTATTAGTAAGTTAACGTATATAGGTCGCGTCCCAAATGGAATCCTATTCCTTATATAGTGCAGCATAAGGCCCTGATCAAAAGTAGTGTACTAAATAGGGAATTATGGTTACTTTTGAGGTGCAGAAATATAGTTTTTCTTACATGGGAAAGGTGTATTTTTCTATTTTCAATGTATTATATAGCTATGTTGTTTCTATTGTTTGGCCTTCTGGCATTGTAAATGTCATGTTGTTTGTGTGTAGCTCTCCCCGGTCCCCCAACCCCCAAAGTAACAGACTGGACCAAGTCAACAGTGGATCTGGAGTGGATTCCACCTTTGATTGATGGTGGATCTAAGGTCACTGGTTACTTTGTTGAATACATAGAAGAGGGAAAAGAAGCAGAAATAGAAAAGCAGAAGGCAGCGGAAGCAGACAAAGTAGGAGTAGTAAAACAGAAAAAAGTGAAGAAAATCATATTCGATGAAGACGGAAATGAAATATCAGAATCAGAAGAAGAAGAAGAGGTAGTAGGGATAAAAGACGGATGGGAAAAGGTAATTATCTAATACAATTATTTCTCAAACGTATTCTTTTACAAACTATTTTGATATTAAATGCAACAACCTGGTAAATTCAAGTCTAAATATATTCAGATAATATAACATTTAGTGTGTCAATGTTTGTAAAATCTTATTATTATTTTTTTTTTTCAGGCTAAAGACAAGGAGATTAGAGGCACTAAGTTTGTTGTGTCTGGACTGAAAGAGCTGGGAAGGTACAAGTTCAGAGTGAGGGCAGTGAATGCTGCTGGCGTCGGTGAGCCTGGTCAAGTTGCCGAAGTTATTGAATGCAAGGACAGAACAAGTAAGAGACAAGACAACTATGATATGATATACAGTTTGATTATCCATTTGTTAGTTCCATGAAAGGGCCTCTGTCCCAAATGGCACTCTATGTAGTGCACTATATAGTATAGTGCACTACATAGGGAATAGGGTGGCAGTTGGGTTGTAGACAGAGTGTATGCCATCTTAAACAAACACACACATGTTATTTTAGTTGCCCCTGAAGTGGACTTGGATGCCTCAGTGAAGGAGAAGATTGTAGTCCATGCCGGTGGTACCATCCGCCTCCTGGCCCACGTGTCAGGCAAGCCGGCACCAGAGATCACATGGAGCAGAGATGACCAGCCTCTACCAGCAGAGGCTAAGGTTGAAACCACTTCAATCAGCTCTGCTCTGGTTATCAAAAACTGTAGACGCCATCACCAGGGTATATACACCCTGAGTGCAAAGAATGAAGGAGGGGAAAGGAAGAAGGCTGTCATTGTGGAGGTGTTGGGTAAGAAACAACTTTACTTCTTCTTCTCGTTGGTAAACTTCAGTATATCTCAGGAGATATCCTGAGATACACATGTATCAAGTTTATCGGAGTAGGAGAGCTGATCCAGGATCAGCACGCCTACTCTGAGACGCTTTGTGAATACAGGCCCAGGAGTTGAATGGTATTGAAAACTTGTTTACATGTGTTTCTCAGATGTTCCCGGCCCAGTTGGTCAGCCGTTCTCTGGTGTGAACCTCACCATTGACTCTTGCAAGTTGACCTGGTACTCCCCTGAAGACGACGGTGGCTCAGCCATCACCAACTACATAATTGAGAAGAGAGAGTCTGACCGCATGGGCTGGACAGCAGTCTCTTACACGGTCACCAGGCACAATGCTGTGGTCCAGGGTCTCATCGACGGAAAAGGATATTTCTTTAGAATCGCAGCTGAGAATATCATCGGAATGGGTCCATTTATTGAATCAGAACGACCAGTTCTCATCAAAGATCCTATTTGTGAGTTCCTGCCTAATACCCGAATGACAGCTTTCTAATTTGCTGTTACAAAAATGTAACGTAAGTGTATACAAATCCAGCAATTATTTATAATATTACATTGGGCCTGATAGGATGTTTGTGTCCTTTTTCCATGCTAGCTGTTCCTGAGCGTCCTGAGGATCTAGAAATCACAGCCATCACCAAAGACTCCATCAGTTTGGCCTGGAGACCACCTAAGTACGATGGTGGTTCTGAGGTTACATGTTATGTGCTTGAAGCTCGTCTGATTGGAAAGGATAACTTCACTAAGATCGATACTGATGACATGCTGATGGATAGGAAGTTCACAAAGGGAGGTCTCAAAGAGAATTCCACGTATGAATTCCGTGTCAGTGCTGTCAACGTGATTGGTCAGGGAAAGCACTCTTTCTGCACCAAGCCAATCCAGGTCAAGGAAGAACTTGGTAAGTGTTGAATAAGGGTTAGATAGTCATTCTAAATCTTAATAAATATATTGGTGACTGTTATTTATTTTTAAAATAAAAAATAATGGAAAACATCCCTTCTTTGTTCTTCCATCCTCAGAGCCCCCAACGATCGACTTGGACTTCCGTGACAGACTGGTTGTGCGTGTGGGAGACGTGTGCACCCTCCAAGGCCGCTTCACTGGGAAGCCAGCACCTACAATAACATGGACAAAGAACGAGGAAGAGCTGAAAGCAGATGAGGAGGTCACAATGACCAACACTAGTAAAACACTGTGCTTGGCTATGCCCAAGGCCAAACGAGAACACAGCGGCAGATACCAGGTGGTGGTGGAGAACATTGTTGGCTTACGTAAAGGAATTTGCAGTCTCAGTGTTGTTGGTAAGTTGGTGAGGGTGTTCTTTGTTGTTCTTAATTGACAAACCTAATGTCACTTTTATTTAACCCTTATAATCAAAATATGTTTGATCATTGACTATTGATTGATCCATATCTGATAGATGATTAATGATAAAATGCTAATATTTTCTCTCAGATCGTCCCCAGCCTCCAGAGGGCCCAGTGGTCTTCAATGAGGTCTACAGGAACTACATGGTGATTTCTTGGAACCCTCCTCTGGATGATGGTGGATGTGCCATCTCCAACTACACCATTGAGAAGAGAGACACAAACAGAGATCTCTGGATGCCGGTGACAACAGCTTGCACCAGGACAACATGCAAAGTACCTAAGCTGATTGAGGGCAGAGAGTACATCATCAGAATCTGTGCTGTGAACATCCACGGCATCAGCAACCCACTGCTGTCTGCCGAGACAAAGGCTAAGGATGTCTTCAGTAAGCTATTAGATAAATACTGAGTAGATATAAGTTACGTCCATAAAACGGAACCCTATTCCTTATATGGGGCACTACTTTTGACAAGTAAGGAATAGGGTGCCATATGGGATGCAACCATACAATATTTTGTCATGAATGCATTTTGCTTCAACTGATAAATTCTCTGTCCAATTGCAGAGGTGCCAAATGCACCCAAACAGCCCACTGTGCAGGAGATCTATAAGGATCAAGCCCTTCTGACTTGGGAACCACCTGCTGATGGTGGGAAGCCCATCACTGGCTATGTCATTGAGAGGAAGGAGACCATGACTAATAGATGGACTCGCGCATCCGGAAAAGACCGCATCTTCCCCAAAGTAGAGTACTTTGTTCCAGACCTCCTCGAGGGCTGTGAATATGAGTTCCGTGTCATGGCTGAGAACGTTGTGGGTCTCGGTGACCCCAGCCCTCCATCAAAGCCCATATTTGCCAAAGATCCAATTGGTAAGTGACTATGCAAAAATAAATGAATACTTTACAAAATTTCTATCAAATTTAATCAACGGTTTCTTCCTTCAGTGCTTCCAAGCCCCCCCGTGCTGCCAGAAGCTGTAGATTGGACAAAAGAGTCTGTGTCACTGTCTTGGCAGCCACCAAAGGACTGTGGCAGGGGCAAGATCTTTGGCTATCTCGTTGAGTTCACTAAAGCTGGAGAGGAGTGGCAGAAGGTGAATCAGACTCCTGATTCTTGCCAAGAAACCAAGTTCAAGGTCATTAACCTGGAAGAGGGAGAATATTACAGATTCAGAGTAACTGCTGTGAACTTTGCTGGTGAATCTGAACCTGCATACACCACAGATCCAGTGAAGGCAGAAGACAGACTTGGTAATTTCACATATACATATCATTTTCATAATTTGGGTAATTCATTATCATTGAAATAAAAAACTGAATTATAACATATCGTTTTTCTACCCCCAAAAGAACATCCTGAATTGGATGTTGAACTGGGTATGCCTCGTGAGTTGAAAGCCATGGCCGGAACCCATATCAATCTAATTGCTGGAATCAAGGGAATTCCATTCCCCAAAGTCACATGGAAGAAGAACGACGAAGATGTCCCCACAAGAGTTGACATTGAGATCAATCCGCTAGGATCCAAATTGGAGATGCGCTACTGTGTCCGTTCTGACTGTGGTGACTACACTCTGAACATTGAAAACTCATCTGGTTCAAAGACTGCCACATGCACAGTCCTCGTCCTGGGTAAGGGATTTTTCAATTCTGTCAGAAATAAATGAAGACAGATGTAAAGTGTTTAGCATGCTGGGTTGCTACAATTATGTTATTCTTTACTCTTTACACTATTAGACAAACCTGGTCCAATCCAGCACCTGAGGGTTTCAGAGGTGAGAAGCGATTCAGCCTATCTCTCCTGGAAAGACCCAGAGGACAATGGAGGAGCACGTCTTACCAACTTTGTTGTGGAGAAGAAAGATGTGGCAGCTGCACAGTGGGTGCCAGTGTGCTCTTCGTCTAAGAAACGAAGCATGATGGCCAAGCACTTGATGGAAGGAACATCGTATTTGTTCCGCGTTGCTGCTGAGAATCAGTTCGGCAGAAGTGAATACATTGAAACAACCAAAGCCGTCAAAGCCATGAATCCACTGTGTGAGTATCAATCAAACCAAATACATTAAGACCTATGGGTGTATTGTTATGTACGTGGTATCTTGATAACTAACTTGACATCTGTAATCTAATCGCATCCCATGTGGTATATTTTCAGTCCCACCTGGTCCACCAAAGGACTTGCACCATGTAGATGTCGACAAGACGGAGGTCTGGCTTGTGTGGAACTGGCCTGACCGCAACGGAGGTAGCAACATCATAGGTTTCCTGGTTGAGTACCAAGAGGAAGGAGAGAGAGAGTGGGATGAATGGAACACCGTCAGCATCCCTGAGAGCCACATTAGTGGCCTCGAGGAAGGAAAGACTTACAGATTCCGTGTGAGAGCGGAGAACGCTATCGGACTGAGTAGACCAGACACCACTGTCCCCGTCCTCTGCCAGGAGAAGCTTGGTGAGATTTGCTATATATTTACTTAATGGTTTGGTTTCTCCAACAGAGATTAATCCTAGTTGTGTACTGAAAAGCAAGTTTAATAGAGATTCTCCATTGAAAATTATTCTTATTACAGGACTAAACTTAATCTGTGTCCAGGAAACCGCCCCTATCTGTATTGATTTGTAGACAACATAATTGCCATCATCAAACAAATTTTAACAATTAACCTGCATCTTCTTCTCCATCTTTTCACAGTGGCTCCAATCGTTGAAGTTGAGGCCAAGCTGATCGAAGGGATCATTGTGAAATGTGGAAGCACTATCAGACTCCCTGCGATCATGAGAGGCATCCCTGCGCCTACTGCCAAATGGTCCATTGATGGAGCAGAAATTGTACCCGAAGGCGCAGTTAAGATTGAGAGTGACAACTATTCAACAGTTCTCAGCATCAATGAGTGTATGAGAACCAACAGTGGAACCTATATTCTCACAGTTTCCAACCCTGCAGGAACCAAGACTCTGGCTTTGAATGTGACCGTTCTTGATGTGCCCGCTGCTCCCATTGGACCAGTCAATGTCCTTGAGGTTACTCCTGAGTACATGCTTATTGACTGGCGTACTCCAAAGGATGATGGTGGAAGCCCTGTAACAGGTTACATTGTTGAGAAGAGAGAGGCTAAGAAGGAAACCTGGGGAGGTGTGAGCTCTGGTAGCACAGCTACAAAGCTTAAGATCCCTCGTTTGCAGAGCGGTGTTGAATATGTTGTGCGTATCCGTGCAGAGAACAAAATGGGTATCGGCGCTCCTCTTGAAAGTGCACCAACTGTCGCCCAACACACGTTTGAAGCCCCTGGCCATCCAGGCAAACCAAACACATGGGACATTGCAGAAGATGCTCTCACTGTTGGGTGGACCATGCCATTGTTTGATGGAGGCAGTCAAATCACTGGATATATAGTTGAGCGTAGACACAAAGGCGGTAAATGGATCCGTGTCAACACGACACCCTGTAAGGATCTCAGAATCAGAGTACTTGGTCTCTTTGAGGGAAATGAGTATGAGTTTAGAGTTTTCGCTGAAAATATTGCTGGTTTCAGTGGACCTTCTGCCATATCAGACCCAGCAAAACCCTGTCGTCAAATTAAAGCTCCTGGACCTCCAGTTAACCCCAGAATCAAGGACTACAGTAAGGAAAATGCAGACCTAGTCTGGATTAAGCCCAACAAAGATGGAGGCAGTCCAATCATGGGCTACATTATTGAAATGCAGAAAGCTGGCGGAGAATGGGAGATCATCAACAAGGATGGTCACATTAAGCAGTGTGCTTACAGAGTTAAAGGCCTTGAAGAACACTCAGAGTACAGGTTCCGCATTAGTGCTGTAAATATGATTGGAGTTGGAGAGCCTAGAGAATGCCTTGGATCGGTGGTTGCCAAAGACATCATGATACCTCCAGAGATCGAGATGGATGCCTCAAGCCGTGAGCGTTTGACTGTCCGAGTTGGACATAACATCAACATCATCGGTTACGTGAATGCCAGACCCGATCCAGAGATTATCTGGAAAAAGGGTGATGATGTTTTGGAAACCGCCAAGCACACAACACTAACTCAGAACTTGCCTGTTGTTCAACTGAGAATCAAAGAGGCAACCAGAGCAGACCATGGAATATATGTTTTGAAGGCTAACAACTACAGTGGTGAAGCCGAAGCTACAATAACTGTGAATGTGTTGGATAGACCTGGACACTGTCAGAATCTGAAGGCCACCTATGTGACCAAAGACTCTTGTATGGTGTCCTGGGAGAACCCTGTAGACAACGGAGGCTCTGAGATTACAAACTACATTGTTGAGTGCCGTGAACCCAGTGTGAGGCTTTGGTCAATGATCTCATCTGACTGCACTAACCGCATGGTTAAAGCCAAACTCATGGAGGGCCACGAGTATTTCTTCCGTGTTTGTGCTGCGAACAAATGCGGCCCTGGGCCCACAGCAGAGACTAAACAACCAACCCTTGCCATCGATCCCATTAACACGCCTGGTGAGCCAGAGAACTTCCACGTAACCGACGTGGGTAAGAACTTTGTCTTCTTGAAATGGAGGAGGCCAGACTATGATGGTGGAAGCCCCAACATTGGTTACGCTTTGGAGAGCAAAGAAGCAGGAGCGGCAGAATGGGTGCCATTACACGAGGATCTGATTACAAGTACCTACTTCATGGCTGACAAGTGTGTGGAAAAACAAACCTATCAGTTCAGAGTGCAGACATGCAATGAAGGTGGAGAAAGTGACTGGGTGAAGACTGGTGATGTACTTGTTAAAGAGGAGATCCAGAAACCAGTACTTGATGTAAAGTTAGCTGGAGCCCTTGTGGTTAAAGCTGGAGAGTCTATCAGAATTGAGGCTGGACTCAGAGGAAAGCCTCAACCAGAGGTGAAGTGGGTGAAGGACAAGGCCACAGGAGATAACCCCAGAGTTAGTATTGAAACGGGCACAGATTACTCTAAATTCCTTTTGACCAAATCCAAACGTACAGACACCGGAAAATATGTTGTTACTGCCACAAACTCTGCTGGAACCTTCACTGGATACGCAGTTGTTAATGTCTTGGATGTCCCAGGGCCTGTGAGAGACGTGAAGGTGTCTGGAATCGGAGTAGACAAATGTAGAGTTGCATGGGATCTCCCAGAAGACGAAGGTGGATGTGAAGTCGATAGCTATATCATTGAGAAATGTGAGACAAGAAGAATGGTCTGGTCCACATACTCTGCTTCACTTGTCACCAACTATTGCAATGTCACCCGACTAGTAGAAGGAAATGAGTACATCTTCCGCATCAGAGCAGAAAACAAGATGGGGACAGGTCCTGCAGTGGAGAGCAAACCTGTCACAGCTAGGACTCAGTTCAACAGACCTGGACCACCAGAATCACCAGAGATAACCAAGATCGGCAAGGAGGAAATGACAGTCGTATGGGCCCCACCAGAGAATGATGGTGGAAAGTCTATCACTGGTTATATCCTGGAAAGGAAAGAAAAGCGTGCTGTCAAATGGGTGCCATGCACAAAGAGTACCATCTCTGAGAGACGCATGAAAGTCAGCAACTTAATTCCCAACCACGACTATCAGTTCCGTGTCAAGGCTGAAAATGAAGTTGGACTGGGAGAGCCAAGCAAACCATGCAGACCAGTAGCAGCCAAAGATCCAATTGGTACAGCATTTATGTATTTTTGAGACATTGTATTATTATTATTATTATTGGTTATTCATTTTCCCTGTTGGCTGTACTAACATGCAGACATTTTGTTTTCCTTGATTCCAGAGGTTCCTGGTCCTCCAGGCAGTTTCAAGGTGATTGACAGCACCAAGACGTCCATTACTCTTGGGTGGGCCAAGCCTATCTATGATGGAGGTGCTCCTATCATTGGATACATGGTTGAAATGAGAGACAAACTTGAACCTAAACCTGAAGTGATTGAAGCTGAAGCTGTTCCTGAAGATAAACCTGCAGATGAAGCTAAGCCTGAAGGTGAAGCTAAGCCTGAAGCAGCAGCAGGAGAAGGTGAGGAAAAATATGAAGAGGAAGCTGAGGATGAAGCTACTGCAGTTGCAGCTAAAGCTAAAGCTGAAGCTAAACGTAAGGAGAAAGAAGAGGGCTGGAAGAAGTGCAACACTGGTGCTGGTGTGCTGGTGCACACAGAATTCACCATTCCAAACTTGAATGAGAAGCAGATGTATGAATTCAGAGTCTCTGCACAGAACCAGGTCGGTTGGGGTCGTCCTGCTACACTCAAAGAAGCTGTCAACCCCAAGGAGGTCCTCGGTAAATAAATACTTTATGATATAGGCCTAGATGAAAACACATCCAGTTGTTATAGAACTGTAGCTTATAGCTAATATTGTATAATGATTTCTTTATGTCTGATGTATGTTGTCCCCCTTCTCTCACCCACTAACAGAGGCACCAGAGATTGACTTGGATGCCAGTCTAAGGAAGGGCTTCATTGTTAGAGCAGGCTGCCCCATCAGGCTCTTCGCTACTATCAGAGGAAGACCATCCCCCAAAGTCACCTGGAAGAAGCTCGGTGTTGATAACGTCGCCAGGAGAGGGCACGTAGATCAGATTGATACTATGTCCTTCCTTGTGATCCCTGAGAGCACTCGGGACGACTCCGGCAGATACTCTCTCACACTCTCCAACTCCGCTGGGGAGAAAGCTATATTTGTCCGTGTTAAAGTATTGGGTAAGTCACTGAGGTCTATCCTTTCACTTTTTATGTCAGTCTGTGGAATGACACTGTGATTCACTGTGAAAGACTTTAAACAAGAAAAAATGTATGTACATTTAATTCTTTACAATGTCAAATTAATGTTATTAGTTTGATTACAGTATAATTGTTTGTACTGTTTGATTACAGTATAATTGTTTGTACTCTTATATGGACTGTATCCAATATTGATGTTACATTTGTTGAACAGATACTCCTGGACCTGTGGGAGGATTTGAGGTCTGTGATGTGAAAAGCACCGGTTGTCAGCTGTCTTGGCTCCCTCCAGATAATGATGGTGGCTGTCAAATCCAGAACTACATCGTTGAGAAACGTGAACTCGAAAAGAAGACTTGGTCAAATTGTATCAACGACTTGAAGAAAACAAGCTTCAGAGTCACCGGCCTCACACCTGGCTGTGACTACTACTTTAGAGTTATGGCAGTCAATAAATATGGCATTGGTGTTCCTAAAGACTCTCCAAAAGCCTACCTGACAACTGATCCTATAAGTAAGTGCACTGTTACAGTATGTCTTATATTGTAATTAAATAGTGGATAGTGTAAGTGGATTTTATTGTTTTGTGTTTTGATTCACATAAATATCACATTTCTTTAAATAGGTGAACCTGATCCACCCAAGAAGATGGATGTGTTGGAAGTGACAAAGAACAGTGCCACTCTGGGATGGCTGAAACCTTTGAGGGATGGTGGAGCTAAGATCAATGGCTACATGGTTGATTACAAAGAGGATGGCGAACCTGAAGACAAATGGACACCATATTCCGTTGTTAAAGACTTAACCATTGTAGTCGTTGGACTTAAAGAGGGCACAAAGTACAAGTTCAGAGTTGCAGCAAGAAACGTGGCTGGAACCAGTCTGGCAAGAGAAGCTGAGGGAGTATTTCAGGTCAAGGAGCAGCTGAGTAAGTCGCAAATATATTTTTTTAAATCCCAGAATTACCTTGTCTGGATTTAGTTTGGTATTCAAAAAAGCGTTCCTGTTGCACACACCTTTTTAAGTCCTCATTTTAAGAACATGTTTTCCTCTCTTTTTTAGTGGCACCAAAGATCATCATGCCTGATAGTGTCACAGTAAAGGCAGGAGAGAAAATGAGAGTTGACGCTATTGTGGCTGGAAAACCTACACCATTCTGCAAATGGAGGCAAGGAGCCGATGATCTGTTGACATCTGATCGTCTCATGGTGCAAAAGTCTCCAAACTGCATTTCACTCATCATGAAAGACGTCTCGAGAAAGGACAGTGGTTATTTCAGTCTTTCTGCTGAGAACAGCACCGCCAAAATAAGCCAGATCCTTAGAGTCGTAGTACAGGGTAAGTTTTATTGAGGAAACTCGAAATAGTTGACTAACACACTGCCAGAATGCATAGCCTAAATGAATGCTGTTGGTACATGTCTTCATTGCACAGATAAGCCTGGGCCTCCTGATGCTCCCCTGGAGATCGCTGAGCTTGATATTGATGCCTGCACACTTCAGTGGAACCAACCCAGTGAGGATGGTGGAAGCAACATCACTAACTACGTCATTGAGAAGTGTGATGTGAGCAGAGGAGACTGGGTCATAGCTTCTGGCTCATGCACCACAACCAGCTACAGAGTTGGCAAGCTTACCCCTGGAATGGAGTATGGCTTCCGTGTCCGAGCTGAGAACAGATTTGGCATCTCGGAGCCAATCTATTCAGAGAAAATTATCGCTAGATATCCCTTCGGTGAGTTAAACAAGACAAGGTATAAGCATGGGCCCCCCCACCACCCCCAAAAAGCCTATTGTACAATGAATTATGACTTTCTAAGTAATCTAGGCCTCGATTCAATCAGATCCGCTTTAGCCAACATCCACATAGTGGTTATTTTGACGGTGTCGAAAGTGGAACTGTGTTATAGCTGTCAATTTCATAAGTGGCTCCTGGCATTATACCCAAAGTGGACATTGCCATTGGCTGCATCAAACCCATGCAGCCTTGTTTACAAGTTCGAACACTGGAATATGAGATGTAATCTACACCTCGTTGGTAGAAAACCTCATTATTTTGTAATTATTTCTATATAGCCTACACTTTCTTCTTCTGAACATCTAACGCGAGTGGGGCGGGTGTGGCTTTCTGACAATGATCGCAAGAGCAGCTTCTCATTGATTTGACGGCTCCTAGGCAGTTCCACCTCCGCCATCGCCAGAACATTCGTTATGCGGGTGTCTACTGTCGCCGGTTAACGTTGATCGGATTGAATCTAGGCCATATTCTTATGTACATTATGTACAATAAATTTGTTTTACAAAATGTTTGTTAATCTTGCAAACTAACTCCACATTCTAATTCCAGATGTCCCAGGCGAGCCCAGAAATCTGTGTATCACGAAAGTTAAGAGTGAAGCAGTGTCTCTTTCCTACGAGACCCCATCAACTGACGGTGGCAGTCCTCTTACCGGATACTGCATTGAGCGTAAAGAGAGGAACAGCCTTCTCTGGGTAAGAGCAAATGAGTCCGTTGTCCGCGGACTTGAATACAACTGCACAGGCTTAATGGAAGGTCTGGAATATGCATTCAGGGTGTCTGCCCTCAACAAGGCCGGCCAGGGTAAACCAAGCAAACAGACTGACTGGGTCACAGCAAGAACACCCATCGGTAAGTAATGAGCATGTGATGTGCGGCTTACCGTGTCCCTCACTGGCTTTGAAATCTGCAATCTGTCAATTAAAACTGTTGTCATTTTCTTATTCTAGATCCACCTGGGAAACCTGAGGTAATGGATGTGACAAAGAGCACTGTTTCACTTGTTTGGACTCGCCCCCAAAATGATGGAGGTAGCAAGCTCATTGGATACTATGTGGAGTACATGAAGATTGGTCAAGAAGTAGAGAAATGGGTTCGCTGCAATGCCAACTGCCAGAACGTCAAAACAGAAGACTATGTTGTAACTGGCCTGGAGGAGGGAGCCCAGTATCACTTCAGAGTTTTCGCCAAGTCAGCAATCAACATCAGCTTGCCTTCTCAGATCTCAGATGCCATTCCAGTGTTTGCAGAGAATGGTAAGGCACTGCGCCGTCAGAACATTGACAAAACAAAGTGTTTTTTTGAATCAATTTTATGACTAAATACAATTTTTTTAATCCCAAAATGATTCAAAATAAATGTGGATGCATGGTCAACACAGACCTTTTACTTGATGTGATGTGTCTCTTGTTTCTCCAGTTCCCCCCAGGGTCGAGCTGGGATTGGACATGAAGAACATGATCATAGTGAAGGCTGGAGAAAATGTCTCCTTTGATGCAGTAGTGTTTGGAAAACCATTGCCCAAGGTTACATGGAAGAGAAATGGTGTTCCATTGAAACTGGTTGATGGGATGAAGATGACACAGAAGAGACACACACACATTCTGGAATTGTTCTCTGTAGCAAGGAAGGAGTCTGGAGAGTACACTATTTTAGCTGAAAATCCCAATGGCACTAAATATGCCAATATTAAGCTCAAGGTTCTAGGTATGCAAAATTATAATAACAGTTAAACTAAATGTGTCTTTTTATTATTGTGCACAAATTCCAAACTGATGTTGTAGTTTCATGCTAATACATTTTATTTTTGTATTTGTATACAAATAAATTTGTAAACTCTTTATAACGGCTTGAGATATGTTAGTGTGATGTATATGAATGTGTTTGTGATGGTCTGCAAGAGAATACAGAATACAATATTCATATATTCAGAATCAACAGTTGATGTGTAATATAATCTGTGTTCTCCTTAGACAAACCTGGCCCACCAGCCGGAGTGAAAGTCACCAAGGTGTTTGCGGACCGTATTAAGATGAGGTGGGAGCCACCTGTTGCAGATGGAGGCTCTGAAATCATCAACTACATCATTGACAAACGTGAAACCAGCAGAGCGAACTGGGCTCTGGTCACCTCCAATATCAATGGTCAACTGACCGATTGCACAGTAGATAAACTCATGCAGGACCATGAATACCAGTTCAGGGTCAGTGCTGAGAACCAGTATGGTATTGGAGACCCCATCCTCACTGACCCTGTCATGGTCAAGAATCCATATGGTAATATTTCAAACATGTTTGAATACACATTTCTATATAAAAAAATATTTAAAAAAAAATATATATATATATATTTATATACATATATTATATATAATATTTTAATTTGATTGTGTTGGAAACAGTGGGACTTCTTCTGCTTGTGCAATGTTTAAGTGTTTTCTTCTTCTCCTTCTCTCTCTTTCTCTCTCATTTGCAGATGTTCCTGGTCCTAGTGAGCCACCAGTTATTACCAACATTACAGCCAATTCTATGACTGTCAGCTGGAAAGCGCCTGCTGATGATGGTAAAGCTACCATTCTGGGTTACATGGTTGAGAAACGTGAAGCGTCAGAGCTCAACTGGGCTAAAGTCAACCGTAAACCAGTGATTGACAGGAGCATAAAAGCTGCCCAGCTCTCAGAGGGATCTGAGTATGAGTTCAGAGTGATTGCCATGAACAAAGCTGGATTTGGCAAACCAAGTGATGCATCCAATGCTGCCCTTGCTGTGGATCCTGTGTGTAAGTATAACAACAACATTTTCTCACTTAAATCATTAAGGATTACATGTCCCAACACTTCTCGCTGACATTCTCTTATGTTCTTCCATCTTCAGATCCACCTGCACCACCTGCTTTCCCTAAAGTCGTCGACTCAACACACAGCACCATTAGCTTGTCTTGGACCAAGCCTGCTTACGATGGTGGTTGTGAAATCTTTGGCTACCTTGTCGAGTGCAAGAGAGCTGATGCAGCAGACTGGACGAAGTGCAATGTGCCCAAAAATCTGCAACAAACCAAGTTCCTGGTTACTGGTCTCATTGATAAAACAGAATATGTGTTCCGTGTCTTTGCTGTGAACAAGATCGGATACAGCGAGCCAAGTGAAGTTCCTGGGAAACACGAGGCCAAAGACATCCTGAGTACGTCAACATTATCAGAAAACTCTCAAGTCTGTACAGAACAATTACTAATATAAGTAACCCACACAATTGTAAATAAGCATGTAGTGCACTACTATCTATTCAACTAAAATACAACCATGTCTTTTCTAACTCTCTACTACTTTCTATTTTAACTTGTAGTTGCCGCTGATGCTGAGCTGGATGCTGACCTTCGCAAGGCACTGGTCCTGAGAGCCGGAGTCACAATGAGACTCTATGTGCCACTGATAGGACGTCCCCCACCCAAGGTGGTGTGGACCAAGGTCAATGCCAACCTCAAAGAACGAGCAGGAATCATGATCAAAACAACCGAATGGGATACCCTTATGTACATTGAGGATATCAACAGATATGATGCTGGCAAATACGTTTTGTCTCTTGAAAACGAGAGCGGAAAGAAGTCTTACACTATCGTCGTGAAGGTCCTAGGTAGGCTATGATTCTTGTCTTAAGATAATATTATTTTGAGAAACAAAATTTGGTTTTACCTTCTACATAATGCCATAAAATAATATAATGCATTATTTTTTCTGTAGATACTCCTGGTCCACCACTGAATCTAATTGTGAAGGAAACATCTCTGAACCATGCATCCATCGGCTGGGATCCTCCTCTGATTGATGGAGGAAGCCCAGTGAAGAGTTACATTGTTGAGAAGCGTCTTGCAGAGAGAAAGGCATGGTCCTGTGTCATAGCCGAATGCCCCAAATCTACTTTCAGGATTCCTAACTTGGAAGCTGGACAAGCCTACTGTTTCAGAGTCTTGGCTGAAAATAACTATGGTATCGGAGAAGGTTGTGAGACTGCCGGAGTTGTAAGAGCTTCAGGTATGGTTTATTGGATGTGATCATGTGTTTTTTTTAACTATTAGATGTTAAATGCCATTTGTTAGTTAGATTTTTAATAATCAAATGATCTTGTTATCTGATTTCAGAACTACCTGGAGCAGTTATAGATTTTAAGGCACTGTCGATCACTAAAGATTCCATTCATATTGGCTGGAAAAAGCCAATCAGTGATGGTGGAAGTCACATCAGTGCTTATCTTCTGGAGCTTCAGGAAGGTGAAGAGAAGTATACGGAGCTAGTGAAAGGAAAGGTCATGTCACATATGATGGTTGAACTTAAAGAAGGAAAGGAGTACTCTTACAGGGTGAAAGCAATAAATGAGTCTGGAGAGGGACCACCTTCGGAGCTCACTGTGATCGCTAAAGATCAAACCGGTAAGTCCAGTAGTCCAGTGTTAATTAGCTAGGCTAATAAACCACTCGTAAAATACACCGGAGACAAAACGCATGGCCATTTTAGATATATATATATATATCTATTGGTAATCTTCAAGTTTTTTTGTGTTCTATTTTAGCATTATGTTACTGCACTTATAATTTTATCTGGTTCATAGATTAATAAGCATTGTGTTCCTAACTTGCAGTCGTACCTGATTGTGACTTGAGTGGCATCCCAGATCTGTGTTATGTTGCCAAGGAGGGAAGCACAGTCCGTATCAACGTCCCTATTGTTGGCAAACCAGCTCCTTCAGCCATCTGGAAGAAGGGACATGTTTCTCTGGGAGACAGTGGAAGAATGTCAGTTGAATCTACACCTACTTTGACAACTTTGCTCATCCGTGATTGCCAGAGAGGTGATGCGGAAAATTATACAATCCTGCTAAGAAACACTGCAGGAGTCAAAGAAGCAAAGATGCAGATAAAGGTGGTTGGAAAACCAGGAATCCCAACAGGACCGTTCAAGTTTGATGAAATCACTGCCGATGGAATCACTCTGGAGTGGGGTCCACCAAAGGATGATGGTGGGACTGAAATATCCAACTACATTCTGGAGAAGCGGCAATCAACGGCCAACAAGTGGGCTACTGTGGCATCTGCGATCCAGAAGAATACTATGAGAGTTACCAGGCTCCATGATGGTACTGAATACATCTTCAGAGTGTTCGCAGAAAACAAATATGGAGTTGGAGAATGCCTCAAATCTGACCCAGTGGTGGCTCAGCATCCATTCAGTGAGTTCTTGTCATACATTGAAAATATAAAATAAAATGTTTGAAAGAAAGAGTTATTAGGACTTCAGAAATCTGTATTCATCAATAGTTTGATGATTGTACTATATGGCAATAATTTCACGAAACTGAAAACATTCTTGCTTCACCAGATGTGCCTGATGCACCTGCACCACCAGAGATTGTGAGCATTCGCCATGAGTCGGCCATTTTAAATTGGACTGAACCTAAAGAAAATGGAGGCTCACCAATCACTGGTAATTATGCAAACAGTATTTTTAGTAATCCATAGAATTTCCATGGACTGTAAGGAAAATGGACATGGACAATGAACTATTCCTGATATTACTGTTGAAAGCATTTGCTGAATGGTAAATAATAATGTATTGTTGTTATTATTATTATTATTATATTTGCAGGCTATCATGTCGAATTCAAAGAAAGGAACAGCTTGATGTGGAAGAGAGCCACTAAGACCCCTATTAGGGTAAAGGACTGCAGAGTGACTGGACTGATTGAAGGCCTGGAGTATGAATTCAGAGTCATGGCAATGAATGCGGCCGGTTTAGGAAGGCCAAGCAGGGCAACAGAACCAGTCATCGCCCTTGATCCAATTGGTACATTTTTTCATTGTCTTTCTCTTTCTGTCCTATTGATATCACATGAAATCCTTCAACATGTTCTCTAATCTTGATAATTTACTGGATTTTTTGTTCCTCCACAGATCCTCCTGGTAAGCCTGATGTCATCAATGTAACCAGAAGCACTGTCACACTTATGTGGACTGCACCCAAGTACGATGGTGGACACAAACTGACTGGCTACCTGGTTGAGAAACTGGAATTGCCAGGAAAGACATGGATGAAAGCAAATCATATCAATGTCCAAGGCCTTGCGTTTACTGTGCAAGACCTGACAGAAGGCAGCAGCATGGAATTCAGAATCAGAGCTAAGAATGCAGCTGGCGCAATCAGTGTTCCTTCAGAGCAAACTGATACCCTTATCTGCAAAGATGAGTATGGTATGTTTTTAGTTTTTTTCTACTTCAAAACAAAGCCAATAGAATAGGGCATGGAAAGTAGCCTAATTTCTCTTCCTCATTTGTTCACAGAACCACCAAGCATCTCTATCGATCCAGACATGAAGGAAGGTGTCTCTGTCAGAGCTGGGGACACCATTGTGGTATCTGCTTCCAAGATCCTTGGCAAACCTCCACCTACAGCTGTGTGGTCCAAGGCAGGAAGAGAATTCAAGACCTCAGATATTGTCCAAATCACAAGCACTCCAACTACTTCAACGTTGTCTATTAAATATGCCAGCAGGAAGAACACTGGAGAGTACACAATTACAGCCAGCAATCCTTTCGGTATCAGAGAAGAACATGTTAAGGTCAAGGTTCTTGATATCCCTGGACCTCCAGGCCCCATTGAAGCTAGCAGTGTGTCAGCTGAGAAGTGCACATTGACATGGTTGCCACCAGAAGAGGATGGTGGCTGCACAATCAAATCCTACACACTGGAGAAGAGAGAAACAAGCCGTCTTCTCTGGACCAAACTTGCTGAAAATATCTTTGATTGCAGATTTGTTGCAAACAAGCTTATCAAGGGCAATGAGTACATCTTCCGTGTGTCTGCAGTGAACCAGTATGGCACTGGTGATGGAACACAATCCGGCCCAGTCAAAATGGTTGACAGCTTTGGTAAGTTGCATGAATATTCAGAATATTCTATTGACGGTACTGTAATTATTTCCACATCATTGTTAATATATTTTGCTCCTCCTTTTCTCCAGGCCCACCAGGCCCACCCGGAGTCCCAGAGATTGACAATGTCAGCAGGAACGCTGTCACCATTTTCTGGAAGAGGCCAATTAAAGATGGCGGAAGTGATATTAGAGGTTATCAGGTTGAGAGGAAAGAGAGAAGAGGAATGAGATGGGTGAGAGCATCGAAGAAAACTGTCTCTGACCTACGTTACAAAGTACAAGGACTCACGGAAGGTGTTCAATATGAATTCAGAGTAACTGCAGAGAACAAAGCTGGCTTTGGGGAACCAAGTGAACCATCTGCCCATGTAATGACAAAGGATATTGTATGTAAGTAAACACAAAGGGTAATTTTCAAAACAAATTATTTATTCCAGGCCGTCATTGTAAATTAGAATGTGTTCTTAATTGACCTACCTGGTAAATAATGAAGGTTAAATAAAATGTAAATAAATACATGTGAATTGTATATAATTTATAATGGCTTCGTGATGAACGTTATTATGAAGTGAAACCCAATAGATCTATATAATAATACCAGGTGATATGTCTTCTTTTTAGATCCACCAGGACCTCCTTCCAACCCAAGAATTACTGACACCACCAAGACAACAGCCACATTCAACTGGGGCAAACCCCACTATGATGGCGGCTTGGATGTAGCGGGATACATTGTTGAGCACAAAAAGGAAGGACATGACGATTGGGTCACAGACGTCTCAAGACTGAGAATTACAGAATATGTTGTCTCAGACCTGAAGGCAGGTGGGAACTACTATTTCAGAGTCACAGCCATGAATACAGAGGGAGTTGGTGAACCAGCAGAGGTTGAAGAAATTGTTGAACTTGGGGATCGTGAGACACTTCCTGACTATGAGCTTGACGCTGAGTATAGAAAAACCCTTGTTGTCAGGGTCCGTGGATCCATTCGTATCTTCGTACCAATTAAAGGACGTCCAGTTCCTGAAGTAACCTGGATGAAAGATGACGCCATTCTTGGTAAAGGTGGCCGTGAACACATTGATATTACAGAGTCGTATACTCTCCTGGTTATCCCTGACTGCACAAGATATGATGCCGGAAAATACATGCTGTCATTGGAAAACGTTGCTGGTAAGAGAGACGGATTCGTTAATGTCAGAGTACTGGATTCACCAGGACCACCTGTGAACTTGATACCACGTGAAATCACCAAAACAAGCATCACTATGCAGTGGGAAATCCCCATCATTGATGGTGGATCAAAGATCATTAACTATGTCATTGAGAAGCGAGAAGCCACAAGAAAAGCTTACACAGTAATCAGTACAACCTGGCAGAAATGTTCCTTCAAGTATGACAACTTGGATGAAGGCTCTGAATATTACTTCCGGGTATCCGCTGAAAATGAACTGGGCGTCGGCGAGCCAGCAGAGACACCTGAGACAATCAGAGCATCTCAAGCACCCACTGCCCCTGAAAATCTGTATGTCACTGACGTATCAGTGGACACCGCAAGCCTTGCGTGGACGAAGCCAAAACATGATGGCGGCAGTAGGATTACTGGATACGTTATTGAAGCACAGAAGAAGGACACAGAGACATGGACCCATGTGAGAACTGTAAAAGCTCTTGACTACACAGCCACAGATCTCATTGAAAATATGGAGTATGTGTTCCGCATCATGGCAGTAAACAGCTCTGGCAGAAGTAATCCACGTGAAAGCAGACCTGCTATCATTAGAGAACAAACAGCAGCACCTGTGTTTGACCTGCGTGGAGTCTACCAGTCCTTGGTCATTGCTAAAGCTGGTGATAACGTGAAGGTTGAAATTCCTGTTCTGGGTCGCCCCAGGCCATCAGTTTCATGGAAGAGAGGAGAGGACACACTTAAACAGACACAGAGAATCAACACTGATACTACTGCAACTTCAACTACTCTCCACATCAATGAGATCAAAAGGACCGATGGTGGTACATTTTCGATGACCGGCAAGAATATACTTGGAACAACGACAGAGACAATTACTGTTGAAGTCCACGATATTCCAGGACCTCCTACTGGACCAATTAAGCTTGAAGAAGTTTCATGTGACTACATTCTCATGTCATGGGAAGGTCCGGAGAATGATGGTGGCGTACCCATTAACAATTACATTGTTGAAGCTAGAGAAACCACAGGCACATCATGGGTTGAATTAGCAGCAACAGTTATCCGTACGACATTCAAAGCTGCCCGTCTCACAACAGGAATCACATATCAGTTCCGTGTTAAAGCCCAGAACAGGTATGGCATTGGACCCTGTATAGTCTCAGAACAAGTGGTTGCTGCTTATCCATTCGATGTGCCAGGACAACCAGGCCTTCCTGAAATCGTCCACTTCAACAAGGATTCCATGACTATTAGCTGGGATGAACCAGCGTCCGATGGTGGAAGCCCCATTTTGGGATATCACATTGAAAGGAAAGAGAAGAACAGTATCCTATGGCAGAAAATCAGCAAAGCACTTGTAGCGGGGAACATGTTCAAATCAACAGGCTTGGTGGATGGAATTGCCTATGAGTACCGTGTTATTGCTGAAAACATGGCTGGTTTGAGCAGGGCAAGCAAGCATTCTGAGACTACCTTTGCTCTGGATCCAGTGGACCCACCTGGCCAACCAGTGGCATTGAATGTAACCAGACATGAGGTGACTCTTCAGTGGACAAAACCTGAAGGTGATGGAGGATTCTCAATAACTGGGTACCAAGTAGAAAAGAGAGAACTCCCAAACGGACGCTGGCTTAAGGCCAACTATAGCAACGTCCTTGAGACAACATTCACTATTAGCGGGCTCACAGAGGATGCTACTTATGAGTTCCATGTTTTGGCAAGAAACTCAGCTGGCGCTCTCAGTAAGCCATCTCTACCATCAGAGGAAATCACTTGCAGAGATGACATTGAAGAGCCCAAACTTGAAGTTGATACAATCTATAATAGTACTGTGGTTGTGAAAGCAGGAGATGTCTTCAAACTTGCTGCCAACGTAACAGGCAGACCAATCCCAACACTGCTATGGACCAAAGACGGGAAGGAACTTGAAGATACGGCAAAGTTGGAAATCAAACTCTATGACTTTTCTACAACATTAGTCAACAAAGATTCGCTAAGAAGGTGCGGCGGCACATTCACTTTAACTGCCAGCAATCCTGGTGGTTTTGCAAAGCATACCTTCAATGTTAAGGTTCTTGATAGACCTGGACCTCCAGATGGTCCACTTGCTGTAACAGATGTCACTGCTGAGAAATGTATCCTGTCATGGTTGCCACCATCACATGATGGTGGTGCAAAGATTCTACACTACATCATTGAGAAACGTGAAACAAGTAGACTTGCTTGGACAAATGTAGCGTCAGACTTACAAGTGAACCGGTTTAAAGTTACCAAGTTGTTGAAGGGTAATGAATATATCTTCAGAGTTATGGCTGTCAACATGTATGGAACTGGAGAGCCCCTTGAGTCCAATCCAATGGTTTCTACAAATCCATATGTGCCAGCTGATGCTCCAACAACACCTGAGGTGACAACCATCACAAAGAACACCATGGTTGTCTGCTGGGAACGCCCTGATCACGACGGTGGAAGCAGCATTTTCAACTATGTTGTTGAAAGGAGAGACAAAACTGGTCTTCGCTGGGTTAAATGCAACAAGAGGACTGTAACTGACCTGAGGTACAAAGTATCGGGGCTCACACCAGGGCATGAATACGAATTCAGAATCATTGCAGAAAACAATGCTGGTTTAGGTACACCAAGTCCTTCAAGTGAATTCTACAAAGCAGTAGACACAATATTCCAACCTGGACCACCTGGAAATCAAAGAGTCTTGGACACAACCAAGTCATCCATTACAGTTGCATGGAACAAACCTGTATACGATGGTGGTTCTGATATCATTGGCTACATTGTGGAGACCTGTCTACCTGAGGAAGATGAATGGACAATTCGAACCCCTAAGAAGGGATTAGTTGGTATGTCATTTACCATCACTAACCTGGTAGAAAACCAAGATTATAAAATCAACATTTGTGCAGTTAACTGTGAAGGGGTTGGAGAGCCAGCACAAGTGCCTGGCACACCAATTGCAGAGGATAGGCTGCTTCCTCCTGAAATTGACCTTGGTGCAGAGCTTCGTAAGGTTGTCTGCGTTAGAGCTTGTGGCACATTGAGACTCTTTGTACCTATTAAAGGAAGACCAGCTCCTGAGGCCAAGTGGTCCAGAGAAAATGGAGAGCCTGTTACGAGAGCAACTATTGACACCACATCATCATTTACCGCTCTTATGGTGGAAAATGTTGACAGATTTGACAGTGGAAAGTACATGTTGACAGTGGAAAATGCCTCAGGAAGCAAAACAGCATATGTGAATGTCAGAGTGCTGGACACACCTGGAGCACCACAAAGCCTCATAATCAGAGAGGTCACCAGAGACTCAGTATCACTCATGTGGGACGCACCCCTTATTGACGGTGGCTCCAGAATTAGAAACTACGTTGTGGAGAAACGTGAATCAACAAGAAAAGCTTACTCCACAGTTTGTGCTCAATGCGTTAAATCCAGCTGGAAAATTGGTGGCCTGGAGGAAGGAAACACATATTTCTTCAGAATTCTGGCTGAGAATGAATTTGGCATTGGCCTTCCAATAGAGACTCCTGAGGCAGTCAGAGTATCTGAGAAGCCACTTCCACCAGGCAAAGTAACTCTTGTTGATGTTACAGGCACCAGTGTCTCTCTGTCTTGGGAAAAACCAGATCATGATGGAGGAAGCAGAATCTCAGGATATATTGTTGAAATGCAGGGCAAAGACAGTGAAACTTGGACCCAGTGTGCAGTTGCAAAAATCACACAGGCTATTGTTCTTGGACTGACACAGGGTGAAGAATATATGTTCCGTGTGTCAGCACATAATGAAAAAGGAACCAGTGATCCTCGTCTACTTAGTGTATCTGTGGTAGCCAAAGATCTTGTCATTGCGCCAGTATTCAAGCTGCTGTTTACCACATTCAGTGTATTGGCAGGAGACGATCTCAAGATAGATTTGCCATATTCTGCTCGTCCCAAAGCAGTTGCGACCTGGCTCAAGGATGGTGTTGCACTCAAAGAAACAACCAGAGTCAATGCTGATGCCACTGATACACATTTGCATCTTGTGGTCAAGGAAGCCAGTAGGGAAGATGTGGGCAAGTACACCATCAAACTTGTAAACACAGCTGGTGAAGCAACAGTGGACATTGGGGTTGTTGTTCTTGATAAACCTGGTCCTCCGACTGGCCCAATCACTCTTGATGAAGTCACTTCTGACAGTGTGGTACTGTCCTGGAACCCACCTACATATGTGGGTGGTTGTGCCATTAACAACTATGTAGTAGAAAAGAGGGAAACTACCTCCACAAATTGGCAGATTGTGTCTGCAACAGTTGCAAGAACCACCATTAAAGCAGCTCGGTTGAAGACTGGCTGTGAATATCAGTTCAGGATTGCTGCTGAGAACAGATATGGAAAGAGTCCAGTACTTATATCAGAAAATATTGTTGCTCAATATCCATTCAATCTCCCAAGCGCTCCAGGGACCCCAGTTATACAATCATCTACAAAGGACAGCATGGTTATTGTATGGGAGAAGCCTGGTAGCGATGGTGGGAGCAAGATTTTGGGATATCACCTTGAGAGTAAGGAGAGAAACAGCCTCCTCTGGGTGAAACAAAACAAACAGCTGATCCCAGACTCAAGGTTCAAGCTTGGTGGTCTTGATGAAGGTATCGAATATGAGTACAGAGTTTATGCTGAAAATATTGTTGGGGTTGGCAAAGCTAGCAAATTGTCAGATATTCGTGTAGCAAGAGATCCCTGTGACAGTCCAGGCAAGCCTGAAGCTGTCATTGTCACAAGAGGAGCTGTCACTCTCCAATGGACTAAGCCAGATTTAGATGGAGGTAGCAAAATCACTGGCTACGTTGTGGAGAAGAAAGAGCTGCCTGAAGGGCGCTGGATGAAGTCCAGTTTCGCCAATGTCATTGAGACCCAATTTCTTGTGACTGGCTTAGTTGAAAACCAGTGCTATGAGTTCCGTGTCATTGCAAGAAATGCAGCAGGTGTTTTTAGTCTTCCATCAGAGAGCACTGGGTCTATTACAGCAAAGGATGAAGTTGATCCTCCTAAAATAGAGATTGACTCAAAGTACTCTTCAACAGTTGTTCTGATGGCTGGTGAATCGTTCAACCTTTGTGCAGATATTTTCGGCAAACCTGTGCCCTCAGTCCATTGGATGAAGAACAACATAGAAATAAAAGATGCTGCACGCCTTGAGATAAAGAACACCGCTTTTAAAGCATCTTTGAGTGTTAAGGAGGCAATCCGTGTTGATGGAGGCCAATATATCCTACTTTTGAAAAATGTAGGTGGAGAGAAGGCAGTGAACATCAATGTCAAAGTGTTGGACAGACCTGGTCCACCAGGAGGCCCAATTTCTATCTATGGAGTCACAAGTGAAAAGGCTTGTATTGCCTGGAGACCACCAGCACAAGACGGAGGTAGTGATGTTTCTCATTACATTGTTGAGAAGAGAGAGACAAGCAGATTGGTTTGGACTCTGGTTGAACCTAAAGTGCAGACTCTAAATCTGAAGATCATAAAACTTGTTCCTGGAAATGAATACGTCTTCCGAGTGATTCCAGTAAACAAATACGGAATTGGTGAGCCTCTTGAATCCGAGCCAATGATTTCCAAAAATCAATTTGTGACACCTGATCCACCAACGGATGTGGAAGTCTCTACCATCACAAAAGATTCAATGGTGGTAACGTGGGAAAGACCTGAAAACGATGGTGGCAATGCCATTTCTGGATTTGTCATTGAGAAGCGTGACAAAGAAGGTGTGCGCTGGACCAGATGCAATAAGCGTACAGTGAGTGAGCTGCGCTTCAGAGTAGCAGGTCTTCTTGAAAACCGCAGCTATGAGTTCCGAGTTTCATCTGAGAATGCTGCTGGAGTTGGTAAACCAAGTAAACCCACTATTTACTATAAAGCATTGGACGCTATCTTCACATCAGGTCCACCAAATAATCCCAAAGTTACTGACACAACAAGAACATCTGTGTCCTTGTCATGGGGCAAACCTATCTATGATGGTGGCTGTGAGATTCAAGGATACTTAGTGGAGGCCTGTGAAGGAGCAACTGATGAATGGACAATGTGCACTCCACCTGCTGGAATCATAAACACAAAATTTACAGTTACAAAACTACTAGAGAAGCACGAGTATAAATTCAGAGTCTGTGCCATAAACAAGGTTGGTGTTGGTGAGCATGCAGATGTCCCTGGATCAGTTCTTCTAGAGGAGAAATTGGAAGCACCAGATCTTGAGCTTGACTCTGACATGAGGAAGATGATTAATGTCAGAGCTGGAAGCGCTCTTAGGTTGTTCGTTCCTGTTAGGGGACGGCCAGCTCCTGAACTGAAATGGGGAAAAGCTGATGGAGAACTCAAGGAGACAGCACAGATTGACAATACAAGCAGTTACGCCTCACTTCTGATTGAAAACGTTGACAGATTTGACACTGGCAAATACACTGTTAATGCAGAGAATTCCAGTGGAGTTAAATCTGTCTTCATCAGTGTCAGAGTACTTGATTCACCTAGTATGCCTGCAAATTTCGCTATTAAGGAGATAACAAAGAACTCAGTCACCCTAACTTGGGAGCCACCTATTTTGGATGGTGGGTCTAAAATTAAGCAATATCATGTTGAAAAACGAGAAAGCACTAGAAAAGTGTATTCCCCTGTCACAACCTGTCACAAGATGTCGTGGAAGATTGAACCACTTGTGGAGGGAAGTATCTATTTCTTCAGAGTTCTTGCTGAAAACGAGTGGGGCATTGGCTTACCTGCAGAGACCCCAGAACCCCTAAAGATTTCAGAGGTACCTCAACCTCCCGGTAAAGTAACAGTTCTGGACGTGACCCGTAACAGTGTCTCTCTTAAGTGGGAGAAACCAGATCATGATGGAGGCAGCAGAATAAGCCATTATGAGATTGAAATGCAATCCAAGGATAGTGACAAATGGACATTGTGTGCTCAATGTAAATATCTTGAAACTACTGTTAGTAGCTTAGCCCAAGGAGAGGAGTACCAATTCAGAGTAATTGCGGTCAATAGCAAAGGAAAGAGTGACTCTAGACTTCTGGCCAATCCAGTAGTAGTAAAGGACCTTGTCATTGAACCTGACATAAGACCTAAATTGACACAGTACAGTGTACAGGTTGGCTATGATCTGAAGATTGACGTTCCCATTGCTGGACATCCTAAACCAGTCATTACATGGACAAAGGATGGTGCTGCCCTGAAACAGACCACAAGAGTTAATGTTGTCGACAGTGCACGCAATACACATCTAACCATCAAAGAAGCAACAAAAGACGATGGGGGATTGTATAGTATTAATATTACCAATATGCATGGCTCCAAAGATGCCACCATTGAAGTAATCACACTGGATAAACCTGGCCCACCAACAGGCCCAATCAAGATGGATGACATCAGTGCTGAAAGTATGACACTTACCTGGGAACCACCCTCATACACTGGTGGCTGCCCAATTTCAAATTACGTTGTCCAGAAAAGAGATACAACCACAACCAACTGGGTAGTAGTCTCTGCCACTGTGGCGAGAAATACCCTGAAAGTGACAAATCTAAAAACAGGTGCAGAATACCAATTTAGGATCTGTGCTGAAAACAGATATGGCAAAAGTTATGCTATTGATTCTGAACCTGTCCTTGCCCAGTATCCCTTCAAGGAGCCAGGACCACCAGGAACACCTTACGTATCTTCATACACTAAGGATTACATGGTTGTGGAATGGCACAAACCAATTTCAGATGGAGGCAGTGCCATTTTTGGCTATCACATTGAGAGAAAGGAAAAGAACAGTATCCTTTGGACAAAGATCAATAAATCCCTTATTCAAGACTGTAGATTTAAATCTACTCCTTTAGAGGAAGGTATTGAATATGAATTTAAAGTGTCTGCTGAGAATATTGTTGGCATTGGCGCATGCAGCAAACTTTCTGAGGGATATGTGGCACGTGATCCTTGCGATCCTCCTGGCACCCCAGAGGCTATCATTGTAACCAGGCACTCCGTGAAACTGAAGTGGACAAGACCACAGTATGATGGTGGCAGTCTGATCACAGGCTATGTGGTGGAGAAACGCAATCTCCCAGAGGGAAGGTGGATGAAGGCAAGTTTCACAAATGTCATTGAAACCGTATTCACAGTTCTTGGTCTAACTGAAGACTGCAAATATGACTTCAGAATCATAGCTAGGAATGCCGCTGGGTCTATCAGCAAGCCCTCTACGAGCACAGGATCCATCACAGCAAAGGATGAAGTTGATCCTCCAAAATGTGAAGTTGAGTCAGTGTACAATCAGGTTGTTATCATCAATGCTGGGGAAACATTTACACTTGAGGCCGCTGTACAAGGAAAGCCAATTCCCACAGTTCAATGGTTCAAGAGTGAAGCATTAGTGGAGAATTCAGCCAGGGCTGAGATTATGAATTCAGATTTCCAAGCAAAGCTTGTTGTCAAAGATGCTATCAGAGTGGATGGAGGACAATATACTTTGCTTCTAACTAATGTTGCTGGAGCTAAAACTGTAACGTTCAATGTGAGAGTATTGGACAGACCTGGGCCCTCTCAGGGACCCCTCACTGTCAGCAATGTCACATGCGAGAAATGCTCACTGTCCTGGCTTCCTCCAAGAGCTGATGGTGGCAGCAGCATTTCCCACTACGTCATTCAGAAGAGAGAGACTAGCCGTCTTGCATGGACTGTGGTTGCTAGCGATTGTGGAGCTACAATGTTCAAAGTCACAAAGCTTCTGATGGGAAATGAGTACATTTTCCGTGTTATGGCTGTCAACAAATTTGGTACTGGTGAACCTCTTGAATCAGCCCCAGTTATAATGAGAAATCAATTTGTTACTCCTGGACCACCTCAAGAATTGGAAATAGCCAATATCGCAAGGGATTCCATGACTGTGTGCTGGACTCGCCCAGAGGTTGATGGTGGAAGTGACATTGCTGGTTACATTGTTGAGAAGAGAGATAGAGCTGGAATCAGATGGACAAAATGCAACAAACGCAGAGTCACAGACCTTCGCTTCAGAGTGACAGGCCTGACAGAGGATCATGAATATGAATTCAGATTATCTGCTGAGAATGCTGCAGGAGTCGGCCAACCAACTGAACCAACTTCTTACACCAAAGCCTGTGATCCAACCTTTGAGCCTGGCCCTCCCACTAATGCACATGTGGTTGATACTTCCAAGAACTCCATTACACTCGCATGGAGCAGACCCATTTACGATGGTGGAGTCAATATCCAGGGATATGCTGTGGAGATCTGCAAAGCTGATGAGGATGAATGGACCATATGCACTCCACCAACGGGAGTGAATGCAACTACCTTCAAAATCACCAAACTTACTGAGCATCAAGAATATAAGGTGCAAGTATGTGCCATTAATAAATTGGGTATTGGTGAACCTGCTGAAATTCTAGGAACCGTAAAACCGGTAGATGCCATGTTTGCGCCAGAGATAGAGCTGGATTCAGAGCTAAGGAAAGGAGTCGTTGTGCGTGCTGGAGGATCCATGAGGATCAATATTCCATTCAAAGGACGTCCTACTCCAGAAATATGCTGGTCCAAGGATGAGGGTGAATTGACTAACAAAGTTCAAATTGAGAAAGGCACCAATTTTACTCAACTGTCAGTAGATATCTGTGACAGAAATGATGCTGGAAAGTACACTCTGACCCTGGAAAACAGCAGTGGTTCCAAGTCCGCATTTGTTTCTGTCAAAGTACTTGATACACCAGGAGCACCCGTAAACTTCACAGTGAAAGATATTAAGAAAAACTCTGTCAACCTTGTTTGGGAGCCCCCACTCATTGACGGAGGCGCGAGGGTCAAGCATTACTTTGTTGAGAAGCGTGAATCCACCAGGAAAGCTTATTCCAACATTTCGAACAAGTGTACAAGGAACAGTTTCCATGTGGGTGATCTCAATGAGGGGGTAATTTATTACTTCAGAATTATGGCTGAGAATGAATATGGTGTAGGCCTGGCAGCAGAAACAGCTGAGCCAGTGAAGACATCAGAAGTCCCTCTGCCTGTAGGAAAGGTCACGTTGACTGAGGTGACTAAGACAACCGCTTCGATGGCATGGGAAAAACCAGACCATGACGGTGGAAGTAGGATAATGGGATACTACATAGAAATGCTGCCTGCAGGATTAGAAGAATGGATCCTATCCACAACCACAAAGACATGTGAGGGAACTGTAGAAGGCCTAACCGCAGGTCAAGAATACCAGTTCAGAGTTTCAGCCTTTAATGACAAAGGAAAGAGTGACACAAGGGTATTAGCTGTGCCTGTCATAGCTAAAGATGTGACTATTGAACCTAGTTTTGTAATGGCATTCAACACCTTTAGTGTCCAACATAGTGAAAATCTGAAGATGGAAATACCAGTGAGAGGATGCCCAGCACCAAAAGTGGTATGGACAAAAGATGGACAAGCAATCAAAGAGACAACCAGGTTGAATATTTCAAGAACAGCATCATCAACAATCCTTGCTATAAAAGAGGCAACTAGAGTGGATTCTGGCAAGTACAAAATCACAGCTACCAACAGTGTAGGAGAAAAAGTTGCAGAAATCGGAGTGATCATCCTCAATAAACCTGGCCCAGTCACAGGGCCTATAAAGATTGAGGAAGTGAGTTCCAATTATGTAAACCTTGCATGGGAACCACCTGCGTACACAGGAGGATGTCAAATAAACAATTACATTGTGGAAAAGCGTGACACAACAACCGTAGCATGGCACTGTGTGTCTGCAACCGTTGCAAGAACAACTATCAAAGTTACCAAGCTGAAAACCGGTACTGAATACCAGTTTAGGGTGTTTGCAGAAAACAGATATGGAAAGAGTCCGTCATTGGACTCAGCAGCTGTTGTTGTGCAGTATCCTTTCAGTGAACCTCTTGCACCTGGTACTCCATTTGTGTCATCAGTAACTAAGGACAACATGGTTGTTGAATGGAAAGTACCAACCAGTGATGGAGGCAGTCCAATCCTTGGTTACCACCTTGAACGCAAAGAGAAGAACAGCATTCTCTGGACTAAGTTGAACAAACTGCTCATTCCTGACTGTCGATTCAAAACAAATGAACTTGAAGAGGGCATTGAATATGAATTCAAGGTCTTTGCTGAGAACATTGCTGGCATGAGTCCACCTAGCAAGATTTCTGATGTTTGTGTTGCCAGAGACCCATGTGATCCTCCTGGTACCCCTGAGGCTATTGATATTACCAGGAACCACGTTACACTGTCATGGACAAGGCCTCATTATGATGGTGGTAGCCTGATCACAGGCTATGTTGTTGAAAGGAAGAAGCTTCCTGATGGCCGTTGGATGAAGGCTAGCTTCACAAACGTAATTGAGACTCAATTTACAATCTCAGGTCTGACTGAAGAGTGTGAGTATGAATTTAGAGTAATTGCAAAGAATGCTTCTGGTATTTTCAGTACTCCATCTGAAAGCACTGGAGCAATTACTGCTAAAGATGAAATTGAAGCACCAACAGCATCAATGGATCCCAAGTTCAAGGATTCTATTGTTGTCCATGCTGGTGAAACATTTGTTATTGAAGCTGATATTTTGGGAAAACCACTCCCTGAAATCACATGGTTGAAAGATGGAAAAGAAATTGACCAAACTACCCCAAGAATGGAGATCAAAACCACCATTCAACGCACTATTCTAACAGTCAAGGAATGTATCAGAGTAGATGGTGGACACTTTGTCCTGAGTCTTAGCAACGTTGGTGGGACAAAATCTATTCCTGTCAACGTGAAGGTTCTTGATAGACCTGGTCCACCCGAAGGTCCAATGAAGATAACTGGCGTGACTGCAGAGAAAGCCTATCTTCACTGGAGTCATCCATTGCATGATGGCGGTGCCAGCTGTTCTCATTATATCATTGAAAAGAGGGAAACCAGCAGACTGTCATGGACTGTAGTTGAACCCAAAATCCAAGCTATCAGCTACAAAGTGACTAAACTCTTGCCTGGCAATGAGTACATCTTCAGAGTTACGGCAGTGAATAAGTTTGGCATTGGTGAACCTCTTGAATCAGACCCAGTTATTGCACGTAATCCTTTCGTGACACCCAGCGCTCCCTCAACACCTGAAGCAAGTGCTATTACAAGGGACTCAATGGTCCTTACATGGGAACGTCCAGAAGATAATGGTGGCTCAGACATTGATGGCTATGTCCTGGAGAAAAGAGATAAAGAGGGAGTTAGATGGACCAAATGTAACAAGAAAAGACTTAATGACATCAGGTTCAGATGCACCGGACTCACCGAGGGACATTCCTTTGAGTTCAGAGTATCTGCTGAAAATGCTGCTGGTGTTGGAGTGCCAAGTGCACCAACAGAATACATAAAAGCCTGTGATGCCACATATCCACCTGGTCCTCCTAACAACCCTAAGGTGACAGACCACTCAAGCACAACTGTGTCCCTCTCATGGGCAAGACCCATCTATGACGGTGGAGCAGCCATCAAAGGATATGTTGTTGAGATGAGAGAAGAAGGGGGTGATGAATGGATAACCTGTACACCATCAACTGGTGTCCAAGCAACACACTTCACAGTGAAAAAACTGAGGGAAAATGCAGAATACTATTTCCGCATCTGTGCAATTAACATTGAAGGAGTTGGTGAGCATGCTGATGTTCCAGGGTCTGTAGTTGCATCTGAAAGAATTGAGGCCCCTGAGATTGAACTTGATTCAGACCTTAGGAAAATGGTCCAAGTACGAGCAAGTGCAACACTGCGTTTGTTTGTCACAATCAAAGGAAGACCTGAACCTGAAGTAAAGTGGTCCAAGATGGACGGCCCTCTTACTGAGCGTGCCCAAATTGAGGTCACAAGCTCCTACACAATGCTTGTCATCGACAATGTCAACAGATTTGACACTGGCAAGTATGTGTTGACTCTTGAGAACCTTAGCGGTCAAAAATCGGCATTCATTAATGTCAGAGTGTTGGACTCACCAAGTGCCCCTGAGAACTTTGAAGTCAAGGACATTAAGAGAGATTCTGTATCACTATCCTGGGAGCCTCCTATGATTGACGGTGGAGCTAAAGTCACACATTACATTGTGGAAAAGAGAGATACTACAAGACTGGCATTTACAAGTGTTTCAAATAACTGTGTAAGAAATTCCATGAAGATTGATGACCTTACAGAGGGTGGAATTTACTATTTCCGCGTCAAAGCTGTCAATGAGCTTGGTGTGGGTTTGCCAGCAGAAACAACAGAACCAATCAAGGTATCCCAAGCCCCCTTGCCTCCAGGCAAAGTTACAGTTGTAGATGTTTCTCGTGACAGTGTGTGTCTCGCATGGGAAAAGCCTGATCATGATGGTGGTAGTAAAATCACAAGCTACACAGTAGAAATGCAAACCAAGAGTGATGAGAAATGGACTGTATGCACTGAGATTAAAGCATTGGAAGCAACTATTGGTGGACTCACAACTGGAGAGGAATATGCATTTAGGATTACTGCTGTCAATGATAAAGGCAAGAGTGAACCTAAGCCACTGGCAGATCCTGTCGTAGTAAAGGACATTACAATCAAACCTATCATCGATCTGATGTTCAACACATACAGTGTCAAGGCAGGAGACGATCTAAAGATTGATGTTCCATTCAGAAGCAGACCTGAACCTGAGGTTGCATGGAAAAAAGATGGAGCTGTATTGAAGCAGACAACCAGGGTGAATGTTCTAGCAGCTAAGAATTCATCGAAAATTACAATCAAAGATGCAACCAGGGAGGACTTCGGGAAGTATGAGATCACTTTAACCAATGCAGTTGGCAAGAAATCAGCCACAATATCTGTTATCATCTTGGATAAACCTGGCACACCAAGTGCAATCAAAGTAGATGAAGTAAGTGCTGACAATATTTCACTGTCTTGGGACGCTCCACTCTATGATGGAGGATGTCAAATCAACAACTATGTTGTGGAGAAGAGAGATACCACCACTACAACATGGCAGATTGTTTCAGCCACAGTTGCCAGAACATCAATTAAAGTTCCCCGCTTGACACAAGGCACTGAATATCAGTTCCGTATTGCAGCTGAAAACCGCTACGGCAAGAGCCATGCCGTGGACTCCGCGCCAATTGTTGCACAGTACCCCTTCGAGACACCTGGCCTTCCCACTTCCCTCCATGTTGCCCATGCTACAAAGTCTGGCATATTGGTTGCATGGGGTAAACCAGCCAGTGACGGTGGAAGTCCAGTCATCGGTTATCACCTGGAAATGA
The DNA here is from genome assembly GCF_057628025.1 of Oncorhynchus mykiss. Taxonomy (NCBI): domain Eukaryota; kingdom Metazoa; phylum Chordata; class Actinopteri; order Salmoniformes; family Salmonidae; genus Oncorhynchus; species Oncorhynchus mykiss. Next base: position 37,823,179 of record NC_143043.1, read on the forward strand.
AAGACCATAGCAGTATTCTCTGGACAAAGATCAACAGAGGTCTCATTGCTGAAACAGAATTCAAAGTGATTGGCATTGAGGAAGGCTTGCTGTATGAGTTCCGTGTTTATGCTCAGAATGTTGCTGGAATTGGACCTTGCACCAAAGCATCTGAGCCTGTAGCTGCAAGAGATCCTTGTGATCCACCTGTTAACCTTGAGGTCATTGACATCACAAGAACTTCAGTTTCCATTACTTGGCAGGCGCCAGAGAATGACGGTGGAGCCAAGCTGACTGGCTACATTGTTGAACACAGGGAGCTTCCAGATGGGCGTTGGCTGAAATGCAATTTTGCCAATCTCCAGGACACATACTTTGACATTACAGGCCTTACGGAGGACGTACAATATGACTTCCATGTTATTGCAAAGAATGCAGCTGGATTACTCAGTGAGCCATCTCTGGGCACAGGTGCCATCACAGTCAAGGATGAGGTGGATTCACCTCGCATTGAGTTGGAAGACAGGTTTAGGCAATTAGTAGTTGTCAAAGCTGGAGATATTTTGAGAATTGATGCAGATATTTCTGGGCGCCCACGTCCAGTCATTGCATGGACAAAGGATGGTAAAGAAATTGATGCCAAGGCAAGAGTGGAGATTACTTCAACACACAGCACCACCACATTGATAGTCAGAGACACTATCAGAAGGGACACTGGCCAGTACATTGTAACTCTACAGAACGTTGCTGGTACAAGGTCCTTGGCTGTAAATTGTAAGGTCCTTGACCGTCCTGGACCATCCTCTGGACCATTGGCAGTCACTGGTCTAACAGCAGAGAAGTGCACTTTGACCTGGGGACCACCTCAAGAAAATGGTGGTGCAGAAATCATGCACTACATCGTTGAGAAACGTGAAACCAGCCGTCTCGCCTGGACTTTAGTATATGGAGATATGAAGGCTACAACATGTAAAGTCACTAAACTGCTTAAAGGAAATGAATACATCTTCAGAGTAAGGGGAGTGAACAAATATGGAGACGGTGAAGCCCTAGAGAGTGAGCCCACCAGAGCCAAGAATGCATACACTGTCCCTGCAGCACCAACATATGTTGAAATCACCAGTATCACAAGTGATGCAATGACAATCTGCTGGGAAAGACCTGAATCCGATGGAGGAAGCAGCATTTATGGCTATGTTATTGAGAAACGAGAGAAAATTGGATTGCGCTGGGTACGTGTGAACAAAAAGCCTGTGTATGACCTTAGAGTCAAGGCATCCAATCTCCGTGAGGGTGCTGAATATGAGTACAGAGTTTATGCAGAAAATGCTGCAGGCCTGAGTCTCCCAAGTATTCCTACCGAATTAACAAAGGCGGAGGATCCCCAATTCCTGCCATCTCCACCACCTAAACCGAAAGTTATTGACTCAACTAAGACTACTGTTACTCTTTCATGGAATAAGCCATTGTTCGATGGTGGTGCTCCTGTGACTGGATACTGTGTTGAATATAGGAGAACAGACGAATATGATGATGACTGGTGTGTCGGTGTTTCAAACACAAAAAACACTGAATTCACCATCGTTGGATTAACTTCTGGAGCAGAATATCTGTTTGTGGTCAAATCTATCAACAAGATTGGTCTCAGTGAGCCAAGCCCCCCTACGGATCCACAGGTGGCTAAAGAGAGAGAAGAGGAACCAGTATTTGATATCAGCAATGAAATGCGAAAGACAATCATTGTAAAGGATGGCAGTTCATTCACCCTAACTGTGCCATTCAGGGGCAAGCCTGTCCCTAATGTTATGTGGACCAAGGCTGCTGTTGATCTGAGAGTGAGGGCCAGTATTGATACCACTGACACATTCACGTCTATCACAGTGGAACAAGCAACAAGAGATGACTCTGGAAAATATATTGTGACTCTCCAAAATATAGCTGGAAAAGTCGCATGCACATTAAATGTCAGGGTTCTTGACTCTCCTGGGCCACCATCTCATGTTGGGGTCAAGGATGTCACGAAGACATCTGCAACAGTTACATGGGATACTCCAGATAATGAAGGCGGTGCTGCTGTAAAGAACTACCTTGTTGATATTCGTGAGGCAAGCAAAAAGGGATGGACCAGACTCACAGATACCTGCCCTCGTCTGACCTACAAAGTGACAGACCTGGTGGAGGGAGGAGTGTACTACTTCAGAGTCTCTGGTGAAAATGAATATGGAGTTGGCGTATCAGCTGAGACCAAAGATGGAGCAAAGATTACAGGTATACTAAAATTGAAAATCTAAAACAAAATGTTAATTTAAGATGTTTTTTTTTTATCATATGGAGTTATTAAAATCTCCATGTTTGTTGATTTCAGAAAAACCCAGTCCACCAGCATCACTTGGAGTCAGCGATATAACCAAGGAAAGTGTTTCACTTGCATGGGGCAAGCCTGAGCAAGACGGAGGTAGCAGAATCACCAGTTACCAAATTGATGCTCTTGAGAAGGGTCAGGATAAATGGGTGAAAGTTGGTGTCACCAAGTTCACCCACTTGGTGGTCTATGGCCTGACGCAAAATGCTGAATACTTCTTCAGAGTTCGTGCTGAAAACCATGCTGGATTCAGTGACGCTAAAGACATGATTCTGCCTGTAACAGTTAAAGACCAGCATGGTGAGTTTTTCCCCAGTCCTACATTTGTATATTATATTTGGGGCGGCAGGTAGCCTAGTGGTTTGAGCATTGGGCCAGTAACTGAAAGGTTGCAAGATCAAATCCCCAAGCTGACAAGGTAAAAATCTGCTGTTCTGCCCCTGAACAAGGCAGTTAACCCACTGTTCTTAGGCCATCATTGTAAATAAGAATTTGTTCTTCACAGACTTACCTTGTTAAATAAATAAAAAATCACAAATGAATAAGGGTAGAGAATTGCTGAGCATAATCCAAGGTATTATGTGTGTAAAGTTGGTAAAAGTTCGTACAGTATTGCATTTTGATTTGATATCTTCAATGAAATAATAATTATTCCTTTGTCTTAATAATTCTTCATATTCTTTCAACAGACCCTCCTGAGATCAACATGAAGAAGTTCCCTCACAATACAGTCTACGTCAGAGCAGGATCAAACCTGAAATGTGAGATCCCACTTACTGGTAGACCAATGCCAAAGGTTTCTCTTTCAAAGGACGATGTTGCACTGAAGTCAACTACGAGATTCAACTCTGAAGTAACCCCTGAATACCTCATCATTACTCTCCGTGAGAGCATTGCTATTGATTCAGGAAGGTATGACATCTGTGCCTCCAACACAAGTGGAACCACCAAGTCTTTCGTTAACATTGTGGTCCTGGATAGACCAAGCGCCCCAGTTGGTCCTATTGAAATGACTGATGTGACTGAGGACAGTGTGAGTCTGAAGTGGTCTCCTCCTCGTTATGACGGTGGAAGCGTCATTTCAAATTACATAATCCTCAAACGTGAAACAACCAATGCCAACTGGACTGAGATCTCCTCGGCTGTCGCAAGATGCACCATGAAAATCATGAAGCTTACAACAGGATTGGTGTACCAGTTCAGAATCAGGGCTGAGAATCGCTACGGCATCAGTGAGCACATCGACTCTCCAACCGTCAGAGTGGATCTGCCCTACAGTGAGATTTATACTACTCTATTATTGAATATGTTATGTTTGTATTTCTTATATAGATGTGCATATGTAAAAAAAAAAAAAAAAAAGTAAAAAAAAAAATACAGAATATACTAAATGTTATTTTCTTTCATTTTAGCCATCCCTGTAGCTCCATCAGCTCCTATGGTTACATCTGTAACCAGAGAGAGCATCACTGTAGCCTGGAAGGAGCCAGCCTCCAACGGAGGAAGCCATGTTTTTGGATACCACCTCGAGATAAAGGATAGAAACAGCATCTGTTGGCAGAAGGTTAACAAGACTGTTATCCGTGCCACACACTACAAGGTGCCAAACATTGCTGCCGGCCTCATCTATGAGTTCAGGATCGTTGCAGAAAATGCAGCTGGATGCAGTCCACTCAGCAAGATCTCAGACGCAGTACTTGCAATTGATGCTTGCGGTAAGTAGACTTGGTTACTCTCGTTTTGTGGTTGAATACCATTGTGTGACCTCTAAACTTTACAAATCAACTACTGTACCTGAACCTCCACATCTATTTTTTGCAGAGGCTCCAACCAATGTTAGGATCACTGACATCACGAAGACTTCCATCAGCATCGCATGGCAGAAGCCCAATTATGATGGCGGTAGCAAGATCACAGGATACCTGATTGAGAAGAAAGAGGGCGAGAAAGACAGATGGACGAAGGCCAACTTGACCAACGTTTCCGAAACACATTATACTGTGACAGGACTTACTCAGGATGAGACCTATGAATTCAGAGTCATGGCAAAGAATGCAGTTGGATCAGTTAGCAATCCATCCATCATTGCAGGCCCTGCAACTTGTGTGGATACATATGGTGGGTTATGTTCCAAATATGATAAAAGTAGGAATTTAAGATTTAATTGAACTATGAATTAATGTAATGTCTCTTATGTGTTATCTCATAGGTGCTCCTGAGATTGAAATTCCTGATGAATATCGCGAGGTTGTGAAACACAAAGCTGGAACCACTGTCGAGCTTAGATTTGGAATCATTGCCAAACCAGCGCCTACAATTGAGTGGTACAAGGACGGAAAGGAACTTGACCCCAGGTCCCAGGCTCAGCTGGTACAGAACAACGCTGCTGATAGTTCAACTCTTATCATCAGAGATACCACACGTCTCAACTCTGGAACATATGAGATGAGACTGAAGAACTCTTTGGGCTCAGCATATGCCTACGTCAGAGTACAAATTCTGGGTTTGTATTGCTCCTTATCCTTTTTATTTTGGTACCTATATTTAATAATAATAATAATACATTGAATTTATCATGTGCAGTGAATGCATTAAAATAAATAAAAACAGCAAACATCTAGACAGGGAAACTGACACATTATTATTAAAGGAGCCAGGAGTCTGAATTGACTTCAGGTGGTCTGTGAGTGCATTCCAGAGGTGGTATTGAAAACCATATGGAAAATGACTCAATACAAAGTATGTCTAATGTGCGATTGAGCAAAATGAGAAAATAAATGTCTAATGTTCTGTCATTATTAGATAAACCTGGACCACCACCTGGCGAGATTCAGCTCAAGAAGGTCACTGCTAACAGTATCACCATCATGTGGGATCCTCCTGAGGATGAGGGTGGTGCTATGGTCACCCACTACATTGTGGAGAAACGGGAGGCCAGTAGAATTCAATGGTCCATTATCTCTGAGAATTGGGCGGAATGTATCGTGAATGTCCCAAGACTGATCAAAGGCAATGAGTACATCTTCCGTGTCCGGGGAGTTAACAAATATGGAGTTGGAGACCCACTGGAATCTGAACCCGTAGAGGCAAAGAATGCATTTGGTAAGGATAAAACATACGGCATCTGTCCAGCTACCTGAACATATTGTATTATGGTCCTAACATGCTTATATTCTTTTGCAGTTCCTCCAAGTCAACCTTCCAAGCCTCAAGTAACCATGATCACACACTCTTCAATGACGGTGGTATGGGAAAGACCTGGATTTGATGGCGGAAGTGACATAAACGGATATTACCTGGAAAAACGAGAGAAGACAAGCTTGCGTTGGTTCAAGGTTATCAAAGACACCATTCGTGACACGAGACAGAAAGTCAGCAACCTGCTCACTGGAAAGGACTATCAGTATCGTGTATGTGCCGTTAACAAGGCTGGAGCTGGTCCGTACTCCAAAGAGTCTGACCTCTTCAAAGCTGCTGACGCAGTTGGTAAGTGATTCTCCTCATTGCAATACTTACATTTGCATTTTTGTTATTGCTCTTATCCTGAGCAACTTAAAGTCAGAACATAGAAGGTTTCATGTTTCTTCTACTACTTGTTTATTTAGTTTCTCTTACATTTGACAATGTATTCCTAATTCTAGACATACCAGGTGAACCAACCAAACTCAGAGTAGTCGACTCCACCAAAACATCCATCACCCTGGGCTGGGTGGCGCCAGTGTATGATGGTGGCAGCGAGATTACCAGCTACATTGTTGAGCAGATGAACTCTGAAGAAAGGGAATGGGTTGTCATCAGCCACAATGGAGAAGTGAGGACAACAGAGTATGTTGTGAATCACCTGAAACCAGGAACCTATTACTTCTTCCGTGTATCTGCAGTCAACTGTCTGGGACCCAGTCAACCAATCGAGATGTACCAGCCTGTTCAATCCAAGGATATTCTTGGTTCGTAATAAAATATTTACAACATTGTATTACTTAACATTGTATTTACTTAACTTACTTGACAAATCTCTTACCTATTTTTCTATCTTTCCCTATCCGTCTAACAGAGGAAGCCGATCTCAATTTGGATGTTCCCATGACAACTCAATACACTGCCAAGGCAGGAAGGGATATTGAGGTGTTTATTCCACTGAAGGGCAGACCTGCACCAAACTGTACATGGAGAAGACATGACAAGAACATGGCCAGCGATGCAAGATACACTATCACCAGCACAGAACGTACAACAGTTCTTGTCATTCCAAAGGTCACCCGCGACGACTGCGGCAAATACTACCTGGAGATTGAGAATGGTGTTGGAGAGTCCAAGTTCGTCACTGTGTCTGTCAAGGTTCTTGACACCCCATCCACTTGTCAGAAACTGATCATCAAGAATGTCACCAGAGGAAAGTTGACCCTGAGCTGGGATGCTCCTCTAATCGATGGTGGTTCCCCAGTCACCAACTACATTGTGGAGAAGAAAGACGCTAACAACAGAGCGTATACAGTCGTGTCATCAGAATGCCCCAACACATCATACAAGATCGACGGTCTGTCGGATGAAATCGCCTACTTCTTTAGAGTGTCTGCTGAGAATGAGCATGGTACTGGTGATACATGTGAGACTGCAGAGCCAGTCAGGGCCACTGAGACCCCCGGACCAGTCAAAGAGCTGGTCGTGACAGACGCTACTAAGACATCAGTGACACTTCACTGGAGCAAGCCCGACCATGATGGTGGTAGCTACATTTCAGACTATGTCATTGAGACAAAAACTAAAGAGGAAGAAACCTGGACTGTTGCTACAACATGCAAGCGTTGCACATGTGAAGTTAAAAACCTGAAGGAAAATTCTATTGTAGACTTTAGAGTGTTTTCTAAGAATGAGAATGGCAACAGTGACTTCTCTCAGATTGGGCCCATAACAGTAAAGGAGTTTATTATTCCACCTGAGGCCAACATGATAGATTATCCAAATGGCGAACTCTTTGTTCGCGTCGGTCAAAACATCCATATTGAGTTGCCATTTAAGGGTAAACCAAAACCATCCGTTGGATGGATGAAGGAAAACATTCCCTTGAAAGAAAGTGAACAGATTCGCTTCCGTGAAACAGACAACAAAGTGTCTATAACAGTCAGAAGTGCAAAGAAAGAGAATGCAGGCCTATACACATTGATTCTGGACAACAAGCTTATCAAGAACTTCTTTGATATCAATGTGATCACTCTCGGACCCCCCTCTGTGCCAGTTGGACCGGTCCGATTTGATGAGATCAAAGCACAGGGCATCATTATATCTTGGGATGAACCACAGGACAATGGAGGTGGAGACATCACTTGCTACAGTGTGGAGAAACGAGAGACGGCCCATGCTAACTGGAAAATGGTTTGCTCTAGTGTGGTGAGGACAACATTCAAGATACCCAACCTTGTCAAGGGCACAGAGTACCAGTTTAGAGTGCGTGCAGAGAACAAATATGGAGTGAGCAATCCTTTGAATTCACCAGACGTGATCGCCCAACACCAGTACATGCCACCAGGTGCACCAGGAAAACCAGTCACATACAACATTACCAGTGATGGCATGACTATCCAATGGGAAGCACCCAGCTTTGATGGTGGCTCACCAATCACTGGCTACCATGTTGAAAAGAAGGACAGAAACAGCCTTCTGTGGACCAAGGTCAATTCCAGCATAATATCTGCCCGTGACTACAGAATCATTCAGCTGATTGAAGGACTGGAGTATTCCTTCAGAGTGTATGCAGAGAATAATGCTGGCCTGAGTCCTGTCAGTGAACAGAGCAAACATGCCCTTGCAATCTCCCCAGTTGGTGAGTACACAATGTTTATGACTGTCTATGACAGATGTTATAATGTAGCTGTTATAAAGGCTTTATGAATGCATACATAATAGGGGCTATAGTAAAAGGTTACCTTGTTGTTTTTTCCACAATGAACAGTGTGCTATCATGAATGTGATAACTTTATGAGTAAACACTTTACACATTTAGCAACCTGACCTTTCACTTCCCCTTAGATCCACCTGGTACTCCTAACGTCATTGATGTCACACGAGACACCGTCACACTTAAATGGGATACACCCAAGAAAGATGGAGGCTTTAAGATTGTGGCGTACAGTGTGGAGCGACGCCAAGGCAGAGGCAAATGGTTGAGATGCAACTTCACAGACATTAGTGATTTGCAATTCACCATCACCGGACTTTCTGCTGGTGATCGCTATGAATTCAGAGTGATTGCCAGAAATGCTGTCGGCACAGTCAGTCCACCCACGCAGTCTTCTGGCTATGTAATGACCAAAGATGAAAGTGGTAATATACATTATATTAAATATATATTCAATATATTAAATATACATTATACTGTAAATGATACAACCTAAGTTTGTCTGTATGTGATTAAATGTAGCATTAATTGTATGTTTTTGTGTCTTTCTCTGTTTAGTTTCTCCCGACATTGAGTTCAGTGCTGATACTGCTCTTGTGTACAAGGCTGGTGAAAACATCAAACTGAACTGCAGTATCACTGGACGACCAGTGCCTCAGGTCATATGGTACAAGAACGGTAAAGAGGTCGACAAGAAGATGTTGATTGATATCACAACTAACATCGGCTCCAGCAGCCTTTTCATCAGAGATGCTGATCGCGACCACCGCGGAGTGTACATGGTGGAAGCCAAGAACAGCTCTGGAACAAAGACAGAGAGTGTCAACATCAGAGTCTCAGGTTGGTTTATAGATACAGTAGATTGTTACATTCTTTATTGTCTCTCAAATTGTGATGAAAATTATTTAAGTGGATGGATTCATGCTTAACCATTAGCAATGTATGCTTTCTTCAGATACCCCTGGACCACCTGAGGGACCAGTCCGTTTCACTGGTATCACTACAGAAAAGGCAACTGTCTGGTGGAACCCGCCAGAGAACGATGGATGTGCTGCAATCCTCTATTATACGGTGGAGAAGAGAGAAACATCTAGGATCTCCTGGGCAATGGTGACAAGCAAGTGTGAAGCTTGTTCATTCAACGCCACCAAGCTGATCAAGGGAAACGAGTACCAGTTCCGGATCTCTGCTGTCAACAAGTTCGGAGTTGGACGTCCTCTTGACTCTGATTCATTCATTGCACAGATGCAATTCAGTAAGTTCCACCAACCAACAACTACTAAAGTGATCACTGACATGTATACTTATGTGTTATTAACTTCAATTATTATGTTTAACTAACACAAACAAATGTTGTTTTGTTTCACAGCCGTTCCAGAAGCCCCAGGAACACCAGACGCCACAAATGTGACTGGAGACACCATCACAATAGGCTGGACAAGACCCAGATCAGATGGTGGAAATGAGATCAAGCACTACATCCTGGAGAGACGTGAGAAGAAGAGTTTGCAATGGGTGAAGGTTTCATCTAAAAGACCAATCACTGAGCTCAGACACAGAGTGACACACCTGACTGAAGGTAATGAATATGAATTCCGTGTCATGGCTGAAAATGGTGCCGGAATCGGACCAGCAAGCAGCACATCAAGACTCTTCAAGTGCAGAGAGCCAACAAGCGCACCAAGTGCTCCTTCACTGGTGAAGGTCACCGACTCCACAAAGTCATCTGTCACCCTGGAATGGATCAAGCCTGTGTTCGACGGTGGAATGGAGATAATTGGCTATGTCATTGAGATGTGCAAGGCAAGCCTTAATGAATGGCACCAAGTCAATAGAACAACTTGCATCAACACCACATACACCGCTAAAGGTTTAATGGCGGGTGAGGAATATAGGTTCCGTGTGCGTGCAGTGAATGGGTCTGGAAAAGGAGAAGCATGTGCAGTTCCTAATCCAGTGCAAGCTGTTGATAGACTGACGTCACCAGAAATCACCCTTGATGCAGACTTCAAACAGACACACGTCGTGAAGAACGGTGCCACCGTCACTCTTCATATTGCCTTCTGTGGTAAACCAGCTCCGCTGGCTACATGGACCAAGGCAAGTGGAGAACTTGGTGTTATGACAGATGTCAACACAACTGACACATACAGTACCTTGACCATTGAGAGCTGTACCAGATATGACTCTGGGAAATATACCTTATCTCTTGAGAACAACGGTGGCCGCAAATCTATCACATTTACTGTGAAGGTGCTTGATACACCTGGACCTCCAGGAGCTATCAGCTTCAAGGATGTGACCAGAGGAGCTCTGACAATGCTGTGGGACGCTCCAGCCAACGACGGTGGAGCCCGTATTCAGCACTACATTGTAGAAAAGCGTGAGGCTAGTCGTCTCAGCTGGAAGTCAGTCAGCGAAAAATCCTCACGTCAAATGATCAGAATGACCAACCTAGGCATAGGTGTGCCTTACCTGTTCAGAGTCATCGCTGAAAATATGTATGGCAGGGGAGAACCCTGTGAGATGACTGAACCAATTACTGCAACTGAGGTGCCTGCTCCACCCAAGAGTCTTGACATCATTGACACTACTAATTCCACTGCTATCTTGGCCTGGCTGAAACCTGAACACGACGGTGGCAGCCGCATCACAGGTTACATTGCTGAAGCCAAAGCAAAGGACTCTGATCGCTGGGTTGTTGGCGGTCAAACCAAACTCCTGAAGTTAGTCATTGAGGGCTTGATTGAGAACACAGAATATGACTTCCGTGTCAAGGCTATCAATGAGGCTGGTATCAGTGTCCCAAGAGATGCCTTAGCATCCGTTGTCATCAAGGAGCCTAAGATTGAGCCCACAGCAGATCTCAGTGGCATAACCAACCAGCTCATCACATGCAAGACTCACGATGCATTCACCATTGATATCCCCATCAGTGGCAGACCAGCTCCAAAGGCCACCTGGAAACTGGAGGAGATGAAGCTAAAAGAGACTGATAGAGTGATCATCAAGACTACCACAGAAAAAACCACCCTGGTGGTAAAAGACAGCAAGAGAGCAGACAGTGGAAAATACTACCTCACTCTGGACAATGCCGCCGGAGCAAAGACATTTGCTGTTAGTGTCAACGTTGTTGGAAGACCCACTCCACCCGTAGGACCCATTGGAATCTCTGCAGTGTCATCAGAAGGCTGTTCATTGGCTTGGACAGCACCAGAGGATGACGGTGGAACGGATATAGACAACTACATCATTGAGAAACGTGAATCTGGATCTACATCCTGGCAAGTGGTGAACTCAAGTTGTAAACGCACCACGATCAAAGTCAGCCATCTGACCAAATACATGGAGTACACCTTCCGTGTCTCTGCTGAGAGCAAGTATGGCGTGAGCAAGTCCATCGAATCCTCAGCTGTTGTCATTGAGCATCCATTCGGTAAGTTCTATGTACCTACATGTGTTAAATCAATTTACATTTGCTGTAATAGTTTGAAAAAGACACTAACGATGAATTGTATTTATCTTATTCTCAATATCAGTTCCACCAAGTCCACCAACCCGCCCAGATGTGGTGACAGTATCTGCTACTGCTATTGGGATCAAGTGGGATCTGCCATATGCTGATGGCGGCAGCAAGGTGACTGGATACTGGATAGAGAAGAAGGAGAGAAACACCATTCTTTGGGTCAGGGAGAACAAGCTCCCATGCCTGGATACCCAATTCAAAGTCTCCAGTCTCATTGAGGGCCTGGAGTACCAGTTCAGAGTTTATGCAATGAATATTTCTGGTCTCAGCAAAGCCAGTGAGGCCTCAAGACCAGTAGTGGCTTTGAACCCAGTCGGTAAGTGCAACATTCAAAGGACATTTTTCTAAACATTTTGAGTCTCTTTGATCCATGTTGACATTTGACCTTTCTGCTGATTGTACATTCTTATTCTGTTTCCATGTAGATCCTCCTGGTAAACCAGAGGTGACTGATGTCACAAGGTCCTCAGCTACTATTGCATGGGGTATACCATTCAATGATGGTGGCAGCAAGATTGTCGGATACGTCGTGGAGCGCAAGCCATGGAGTGATGATGAGTGGGATGATGCCCACTGGTTGAAGTGTAACTACACCACCATCACGGAGACTCACTTCACAGTCAGAGGACTGGGTGAAGGAGAAATCTTTGAATTCCGTGTCATTGCCAGAAATGGAGCCGGAGTTCACAGTGCACCATCTGAAACAACAGGACCGATCACCTGCAAGGATGAATACAGTAAGTTACTGTTAGATACTGTTAAGTGACTGTTACGTTTACTCGTAGATAAACGTACATTTCACCACATTTATTTTTTATGATTTATATTTTATTTTTGTCTATAGCTCCTCCCAAAGCTGAACTTGACAGCTCTCTTGTTGGAGAGCACGTCACTGTCCGGGCTGGGTCAGACCTGGTCCTTGATGGTGTAGTTGGTGGTAAACCCGAACCCATAGTATGGTGGGCCAAGGGTGACAAGGTGCTGGAGCTGGGAGAGAAATACTCCCTGACATACACCAGTTCAAGAGCCATGGCCATCATCAAGTCCTGCAACAGAAATGACACTGGAAGATATGTTCTGACCGCGAAGAACGCCAGTGGAACCAAGACAGTGGCTGTCAATGTTAAAGTACTCGGTAAGAACATGGAAACAAATTGGAGCTCAACAAAATGTCTTCTTACACTGACTATTACCATAATAACACATTTGTATGTTTCACTCTGTATTTCCAGATACACCAGGGCCTCCTGAGGACAAGATCACAATCACCAGGGTGACAGAGGAGAAGTGCACTGTGTCTTGGAAGATCCCTCTGGAGGACGGTGGAGATCTGGTCACTCATTACATTGTTGATAGGCGTGAGACCAGCAGACTCAACTGGGTGATCATGGAGACTGAGTGCAAGACTCTGTCTTGTGTCAGCTCCAAACTGATCAAGAACAACGAGTACGTATTCCGTGTCAGAGGAGTCAACAAGTTCGGACCTGGTGTGCCCTTGGAGTCCGAGCCTGTCATCGCCAGAAACGCATACAGTAAGTGTGCATCCAGTGGCCATCTCATTTTAGTAGATTCAAAACAATTTTAGTCTGATTCTAAGGCAAACCCTTATTAAACATGATTTTTTCCCCTATATCATTGCAGCTATCCCATCACAACCTGGAGCACCAGAGGTCACGGCTGTAGGAAAAGAGCACGTCATCATTGAATGGATGAAACCTGAGAGTGATGGTGGAAGTGAGATAAAGAATTACCTGGTGGACAAACGTGAGAAGAGCAGCTCCAGATGGACTAGGGTCAATAAGACCTTTACCATCTACGACATCCGCCTGAAGATCTCTGGTCTGCTGGAAGGCAGTGATTACCAGTTCCGTGTTACAGCCGTGAACACAGCTGGAAACAGCCAGCCCAGTGAAGCCTCTCAGTATGCCTACTGTAGAGAGCCAACATGTACGTTTTTTAATGTTATTTTTATTTTACCTTTATTTTACTAGGCAAGTCAGTTAAGAACAAATTCTTATTTTCAATGATGGCCTAGGAACAGTGGGTTAACTGCCTGTTCAGGGGCAGAACGACAGATTTGTACCTTGTCAGCTTGGCGATTTGAACTTGCTACCTTTCGGTTACTAGTCCAACGCTCTAACCACTAGGCTACCCTGCCGCCAGTGATTAAACAGTCATTGTCTTATAATCCATCTTTAGAATCTTACCGTTTTTGTTTCTAAAAGTTGACTTATGGTTGACTTTTGAAACACTGAAAAACTACTGCTGTTGAATAACCCATACTGTATTTTGTCTTTACCGATTCCAGACACTCCAGCCCCTCCTTCAATTCCACGTGTGATAGATTCCACCAAGCATAGCATTAGCTTGCAATGGACCAGACCAATGTATGATGGTGGTGCTGATGTTGTTGGCTACGTGGTGGAGGTGCTTGAGGAAGGAACCGAGCAGTGGTACAGGGCCACTCAGAAGACTCTGAAGACCAATTTGTTTGTTGCCGCTGGACTTCAAAGCAACAAGAAGTACAGCTTCCGCGTCGCAGGAGTCAATAGTAATGGCACTGGGGAATTCAGCGAACCAAGTGTGGAAATTGAGCCGGTTGAGAAACTTTGTAAGTTTGTTTTTATGCTTTTACTGTCAATACTTCACAATGGCAGCATTAGTAATGTAAATGGTAACTTGGTACAACTGCCGTTTATACCAATGTATACATTGAAGCCCAGCCACTCCTTTACACTTTTACAGTTTTTATACATATGTTGTTAACATGCTGTCATTTTGGTCCCAACAGCAATCCCTGATCTTGATCTTCCTGATGATCTGAAGAAGACGGTGTGTCTGAGAGCTGGTAACACTCTGAGGCTGTTTGTCAATGTGACTGGAAGACCTGCACCAGTATTGACCTGGAGGAAACCTGGCATTGACCTGCAGAGCCGTGGGTTCATTGATACAACTGACAGTTACACTCAACTGATTGTTGAGAAGGTCCATCGTTACGATTCTGGCAAATACACCATTGAGGCTGAAAATCCATCTGGCAAGAAATCAGCAACCATTCTCGTCAAAGTTTATGGTATGTTATGAGGTTACGTTGTCATACTTAAGATGGTTAAATGATTAAGAACTATCTGTAAACCATATAATTATTTAAAGAATAGTGAATTATATGATCTCTGTGCTGTGAACAGTCAGTTAATCCTTTCTGTATTTTCCAGACACTCCTGGACCACCCGGTTCAGTTAGAGTCAAAGACTACACAAAGGAGTCTGTCGTCATCACATGGGATGTACCAAGTATTGATGGTGGAGCCCCTGTGAACAACTACATCATTGAGAAACGTGAAGCTTCAATGAAATCCTACAAGACCGTTACAACAGAATGCAGGAAGACCTTGTTCAGAATTACTGGCCTGGAGGAATCAGTACACTACTTCTTCAGAGTGTTACCAGAGAATATATATGGTGTTGGAGAACCATGTGAAATACCTGAATCAGTGTTGATCTGTGAAGTTCCCAGCCTTCCTCAGGATCTGCACATTGTGGATATCGGCAAGACCTCAGCAATCCTGAACTGGGAAAGACCTCTTCACGATGGTGGAAGCAGACTGACGGGCTACGTCATTGAAGCTAACATCGTTGGATCAGACAGATGGAGTGCAGTGGCCACCGTTAAACAGTCCATGTCCCAGCACACCGTCACTGGTCTGACAGAGAAGGAGACTTATCTCTTCAGAATCAGAGCTACAAACAGCAGAGGAGTCAGCGAGCCTAGGGAGATTACAGGACCTGTGGTCGTTCAGGAACAACTACGTATGTTATATTCTGAATAATATCTGATATACATGGCAGTTAATCTATTTAAAATATGAAAGGTTAGATACATCTTCGAGATGTTCTAATTTTCAAAAACCATCTTTCCTTTTACAGTGGCACCCTATATTGATCTGACCGGCATACCACAGAAGATTGTCCATGTGCCAGCCGGTAAAAAAATCAACATCAATATTCCTATAAAAGCCCAACCTGCTCCAGTTTGCAGCTGGTCCTTCAATGGTGCAAAGATGAAGGATAGTCTTGACCGGGTTAAGATTGAGTCTAATGGAAAATACACCAAACTGACTGTGCGTGAGACAACCATTGATGACACTGGTAGCTACACTCTTCAAGTGAAGAATTCCATAGGAACTGCAACAGAGATACTCAAAGTTATCATTCTTGGTAAGTGTGTGTGTTCTTGGAAAGCTTCCATACTTGTGTTTGTGCGTTCTTATGTTTTTGTTACTGCGTCAAGTACTAACCGTCTGCTTATTTCTATCTAGATAAACCTGGAATACCCATTGGACCAATCACAGTTGATGCTGTTGATGCCACATCGGTAACGGTCAGCTGGGAGCCACCAGAGAAGGATGGCGGTGCCAACGTCAGTGGCTATGTTGTTGAGCAGCGTGACGCTCACCGCCCCGGATGGCTACCAGTGTCCGAATCCGTCACAAGACCCACATTCAAGTTCACCAGATTGTCTGAGGGAACTGAGTACGTGTTCCGTGTGGCTGCAACCAACCGCTTCGGCATTGGAGGATTCTTGCAGTCTGAAGTTGTTGAATGCAAGAGTCTCAAGAGTAAGTCATCGTAAATCATAAAACACATTAAATTCCACCTTTTGACAATATGTATTATACACTATGATTTAAACACCAAAACAGTGAGAAAAGTGCCCAAATTTGTGGACTTAGTTTTGATTTTTACCTCTTTTTCGTGATATCCAATTGGTAGTTACAGTCTAGTCCCATCTTATATTTCACCTTTATTTAACCAGGTAGGCAAGTTGAGAACAAGTTCTCATTTACAATTGCGACCTGGCCAAGATAAAGCAAAGCAGTTCGACACATACAACGACACAGAGTTACACATGGAGTAAAACAAACATACAGTCAATAATACAGTATAAACAAGTCTATATACGATGTGAGCAAATGAGGTGAGATAAGGGAGGTAAAGGCAAAAAGGCCATGGTGGCAAAGTAGATACAATATAGCAAGTAAAACACTGGAATGGTAGATTTGCAATGGGAGAATGTGCAAAGTAGAAATAAAAATAATGGGGGTGCAAAGGAGCAAAATAAATAAATAAATAAAATACAGTAGGGAAAGAGGTAGTTGTTTGGGCTAAATTATAGGTGGGCTATGTACAGGTGCAGTAATCTGTGAGCTGCTCTGACAGTTGGTGCTTAAAGCTAGTGAGGGAGATAAGTGTTTCCAGTTTCAGAGATTTTTGTAGTTCGTTCCAGTCATTGGCAGCAGAGAACTGGAAGGAGAGGCGGCCAAAGAAAGAATTGGTTTTGGGGGTGACTAGAGAGATATACCTGCTGGAGCGTGTGCTACAGGTGGGAGATGCAATGGTGACCAGCGAGCTGAGATAAGGGGGACTTTACCTAGCAGGGTCTTGTAGATGACATGGAGCCAGTGGGTTTGGCGACGAGTATGAAGCGAGGGCCAGCCAACGAGAGCGTACAGGTCGCAATGGTGGGTAGTATATGGGGCTTTGGTGACAAAACGGATTGCACTGTGCTAGACTGCATCCAATTTGTTGAGTAGGGTATTGGAGGCTATTTTGTAAATGACATCGCCAAAGTCAAGGATTGGTAGGATGGTCAGTTTTACAAGGGTATGTTTGGCAGCATGAGTGAAGGATGCTTTGTTGCGAAATAGGAAGCCAATTCTAGATTTAACTTTGGATTGGAGATGTTTGATATGGGTCTGGAAGGAGAGTTTACAGTCTAACCAGACACCTAAGTATTTGTAGTTGTCCACGTATTCTAAGTCGGAGCCGTCCAGAGTAGTACTGTTGGACAGGCGGGTAGGTACAGGTAGCGATCGGTTGAAGAGCATGCATTTAGTTTTACTTGTATTTAAGAGCAATTGGAGGCCACGGAAGGAGAGTTGTATGGCATTGAAGCTTGCCTGGAGGGTTGTTAACACAGTATCCAAAGAAGGGCCAGAAGTATACAGAATGGTGTCGTCTGCATAGAGGTGGATCAGAGACTCACCAGCAGCAAGAGCGACCTCATTGATGTATACAGAGAAGAGAGTCGGTCCAAGAATTGAACCCTGTGGCACCCCCATAGAGACTGCCAGAGGTCCGGACAGCAGACCCTCCGATTTGACACACTGAACTCTATCAGAGAAGTAGTTGGTGAACCAGGCGAGGCAATCATTTGAGAAACCAAGGCTGTCGAGTCTGCCGATGAGGATGTGGTGATTGACAGAGTCGAAAGCCTTGGCCAGATCAATGAATACGGCTGCACAGTAATGTTTCTTATTGATGGCGGTTAAGATATCATTTAGGACCTTGAGCGTGGCTGAGGTGCACCCATGACCAGCTCTGAAACCAGATTGCATAGCAGAGAAGGTATGGTGAGATTCGAAATGGTCGGTAATCTGTTTGTTGACTTGGCTTTCGAAGACCTTAGAAAGGCATGGTAGGATAGATATAGGTCTGTAGCAGTTTGGGTCAAGAGTGTCACCCCCTTTGAAGAGGGGGATGACCGCAGCTGCTTTCCAATCTTTGCGAATCTCAGACGACACGAAAGAGAGGTTGAACAGGCTAGTAATAGGGGTGGCAACAATTTTGGCAGATAATTTTAGAAAGAAAGGGTCCAGATTGTCTAGCCCGGCTGATTTGTAGGGGTCCAGATTTTGCAGCTCATTCAGAACATCAGCTGAGCAGATTTGGGAGAAGGAGAAATGGGGAAGGCTTGGGCGAGTTGTTGTGGGGGGTGCAGTGCTGTTGACCGGGGTAGGAGTAGCCAGGTGGAAAGCATGGCCAGCCGTAGAAAAATGCTTATTGAAATTCTCAATTATGGTGGATTTATCACTGGTGACAGTGTTTCCTATCTTCAGTGCAGTGGGCAGCTGGGAGGAGGGGTTCTTATTCTCCATGGACTTTACAGTGTCCCAGAACTTTTTTGAGTTAGTGTTGCAGGAAACAAATTTCTGCTTGAAAAAGCTAGCCTTGGCTTTTCTAACTGCCTGTGTATAATGGTTTCTAGCTTCCCTGAACAGCTGCATATCACGGGGGCTGTTCGATGCTAATGCAGAACGCCATAGGATGTTTTTTTGTTGGTTAAGGGCAGTCAGGTCTGGGGAGAACCAAGGGCTATATCTATTCCTGGTTCTAAATTTCTTGAATGGGGCATGTTTATTTAAGATGGTTAGGAAGGCATTTAAAAAAAATATCCAGGCATCCTCTACTGACGGGATGAGATCAATATCCTTCCAGGATACCCCGGCCAGGTCGATTAGAAAGGCCTGCTCGCTGAAGTGTTTCAGGGAGCGTTTTACAGTGATGAGTGGAGGTCGTTTGACCGCTGACCCATTACGGATGCAGGCAATGAGGCAGTGATCGCTGAGATCTTGGTTGAAAACAGCAGAGGTGTATTTAGAGGGCAAGTTGGTTAGGATGATATCTATGAGGGTGCCCGTGTTTAAGGCTTTGGGGAGGTACCTGGTAGGTTCATTGATAATTTGTGTGAGGTTGAGGGCATCAAGTTTAGATTGTAGGATGGCTGGGGTGTTAAGCATGTTCCAATTTAGCTCGCCTAGCAGCACAAGCTCTGAAGATAGATGGGGGGCAATCAGTTCACATATGGTGTCCAGAGCACAGCTGGGGGCAGAGGGTGGTCTATAGCAGGCGGCAACGGTGAGAGACTTGTTTTTAGAGAGGTGGATTTTTAAAAGTAGAAGTTCAAATTGTTTGGGTACAGACCTGGATAGTAGGACAGAAATCTGCAGACTATCTTTGCAGTAGATTGCAACACCGCCCCCTTTGGCAGTTCTATCTTGTCTGAAAATGTTGTAGTTTGGAATTAAAATGTCTGAATTTTTGGTGGTCTTCCTAAGCCAGGATTCAGACACAGCTAGAACATCCGGGTTGGCAGAGTGTGCTAAAGCAGTGAATAGAACAAACTTAGGGAGGAGGCTTCTAATGTTAACATGCATGAAACCAAGGCTATTACGGTTACAGAAGTCGTCAAAAGAGAGCGCCTGGGGAATAGGAGTGGAGCTAGGCACTGCAGGGCCTGGATTCACCTCTACATCGCCAAATGAACAGAGTAGTAGTAGAATAAGGGTGCGGCTAAAAGCAATAAGAATTGGTCGTTTAGAACGTCTGGAACAGAGAGTAAAAGGAGGTTTCTGGGGGCGATAAAATAGCATCAAGGTATAATGTACAGACAAAGGTAAGGTAGGAGTGGAGTGGAGGTAAACCTAGGTATTGAGTGATGAAGAGAGAGATATTGTCTATAGAAACATCATTGAAACCAGGAGATGTCATTGCATGTGTGGGTGGTGGAACTAATAGGTTGGATAAGGTATAATGAGCAGGACTAGAGGCTCTACAGTGAAATAAGCCAATAAACACTAACCAGAACAGCAATGGACAAGGCATATTGACATGAAGGAGAGGCATGCTCAGTTGAGTGATCAAAAGGGTCCAGTGAGTGGAGAGGTTGGTTGGGGGTCACGGCGATTTAGACAGCTAAATCGGTAGCAAGCTAGCATAGGAGCAAGCTAGCATAAGATGGAGGTCTGTTATTAGCCAACTCTTGCGGAACGTCAGTAGATTAGTGGGTTTCCGTGTGGTAGAGGGGATGAATCCAAATCACACAACAACAACAAAAATAAAAACAATAGATATAGTTATAGAGGCCCAAGAAAAAAAATAAATCAATAAATAAAAATTAAATAAAAATTGTCCGATTGTCTATTCAGATAGCAGCCGATAAGATAGCCAACGGCTAGCAGGCCGCAGATGAGCGCCCAGGCAACGTTGCGCCGGAGGAGCCAGCCGGACAGTTCCCTCGGGTAGACAACGTCGGCAGTCTAGCCGTGAAGGCCCGGTGGGGCTCCGCGTAGGCAGCAAAACGGGTCCGGATAGGTGACTGCAGCCCAGGAGTGATTGATGGAACTCTTCAGCTGGCTAGCTCCGGAACAATTGATGTTAGCTCCGGAATCGACGAAAGCCGATAGACACACGGATAGCAGCTAGCTAGCTGCGAGATCCAGGCATGGACGTCCAGAGCCAGCGGCCGAAATCCAGGGACATGGAGAGAAAAATTGATCCGATATGTTCCGCTCCGAGCCGCGCTGCGCTGCACCGCGCCGTACAAAACTGGCGATAGATTCTCGAGCCAAAGGACAGCCGATGACCACAAACCGTGGTCAGCTGAGTACCAACGATTAGCCAGTAAATAAGCTAACTAGCTTCTGAACTAGCCCCTGAACCAGCTTCAGAGTAGCTTCTGGACCAGCTTCTGGCTAGCTCCCGGCTAGCTTCTGGCTAATTTCTGGCTAGCCTCTCGGAGGATCACAGATCTGAGGTAAATAATACTTTTTTATATAAATATAAATTGGTGAAACGGATTGCAGGAGAGTGTTCTGAAGATGAGTTTTTGGAAAATTAAAAATGTATGTGAAAAAAAAGTTGTAAATATATATATATACGGGACACGACAGGACGAGGACAAAAATACGTCTGAACTCTCGTACGGACTCGGGAGAGGCGAAGTTCGAGAGCCATGCATCCTCCGAAACACGACCCATCCTCCGAAACACGACCACATTGCTTCTTAACACATTGCTCATTTAACCCGGAGGCCAGCCACACCAATGTGTCAGAGGAAACACTGTACAACTGGCGACCGAAATCAGCATGCATGTGCCCAGCCCGCCACAAGGAGTCACTAGAGCACGAGGGGCATAGCAGTCACTACAGACCCTGGTTCAACCCCAAGCTGTGTCACAGCCGGCCAAACCTTCCCCTAACCCGGACAATTTTGCACTGCCTCTGTGGATTGAACCCGGGTCTGTAGTGACGCCTCTAGCACTGCGATGCAGTGCCTTAGACAGCTACGCCACTCGGGAGGCCCATTTTTGATGAAGTTAAAGAAACGAGATGATGGTGGCATAACTGATCTAATGTGAAATCTCTAATCTCTCCACAGCCGTACCCAGTGCACCAAACAGACCTGATGTACTGGATGTGACTCATGAAGGAATGACCATCACATGGCAGTCACCAGAAGAAGATGGAGGGTCCCAGGTGTCTGGATACATAATTGAGCGCAAAGAGGTCAGATCTGAAAGGTGGATGAGCATCGTTAAGAACCCGGTCACCATGACCAGATACAGATCATCTGGTCTGTGTGAAGGCAATGAGTATGAGTTCCGTGTGATCGCCCTGAACTCAAGAGGCTCGAGCAAACCCAGTATGGCATCTAAACCAGCTATCGCCATGGATCCCATTGGTATGTATCTGTAATCCTCTACCTTGTTTGTCATGCCCAACATTGGAATAGGAAGTAAATTAAATCATGATTATTTTTTACTATTTTGTAATGTGTCATTCAACTCAATGATCTATGGGTCCAATTCCACTGGAACTTAGCACCCATTTCAAAGATGTATGCATTACCACAACTATTCTATTTGTTGTCTTTATCTAAACAGAGCCTCCTAGCATACCACAGTTCCCCATGGTTACAGACACCACCAGAACTTCTGTGTCTCTGGCTTGGAGTCCTCCTGAGGAAGAGGGTGGTTCCGTCGTCACTGGTTACCTGATTGAGATGCAGAAGGTGGACCAGGTGGAATGGACCATGTGCAACACGACACCCATAAAAATCTGTGAATACACTCTGACACACATGCCTCAGGGAGCTGAGTACAAGTTCCGTGTGATGGCCTGCAACGCTGGTGGACCCGGAGAGCCAGTCGAGATCCCAGGAATCGTCAAGGTTATAGAAATGCTCGGTAAGAGATTAAATATGTGTTTAGAGTGCCATGAAGAGCTGTATTTTCTATTTTGCTTTTGAAGCTTGTGTCAAATGTGAACTAATCTAATGATCATTTCAGACTATCCTGACTACGAACTGGACCCCAAATACGAGGAAGGCTATGTGGTCAGACAGGGAGGAGTCATCAGGCTGTCTGTGCCAATCAAGGGTAAACCAGTCCCTATCTGCAAGTGGACAAAGGAAGGCCGAGATGTCTCTCACCGAGCTATGATCGCCACCAATGATGATATCACTGAACTTGTGATCAAAGAAGCCCACAGAGACGACACCGGAACATATGACCTGGTGCTAGAGAATAAATGTGGCAGGAAGGCTGTCTACATCAATGTTAAAGTGATTGGACGTCCAGACGCACCGGAAGGTCCCCTTGAGTTTGATGATATCCAGGCTCGCTCCGTACGAGTCAGCTGGAGACCTCCCTCTCAAGACGGTGGCTCTGATATCCTGGGTTACATCGTTGAAAGGCGTGAGGTATCAAAGGTAGCATGGTACACTGTGGACTCAAGAGTGGTGGACACAGCTCTGGTGGTCAAGGGACTGAAGGAGAATGTTGAATACCACTTCAAGATCACTGCTGAAAACCAATTTGGTGTGAGCAGATCTCTCAAATCAGATGAATGTGTCACTCCGAAGACACCCCTGTGTAAGTATTATTTTTATATTCATAATACTTTTTCTGCAAATGTGAAATGTGTAATTGTGTTAGTTATCATTCCTCACTTCTTCTATTTACAATTATGCAAATATTTGTTTGTATACAACAGCTCCTCCAGAACCTCCAATCAACCCACCAGAGGTTATGGATGTCACAAAGAGCACTGTTGCTCTATCTTGGGGCAGACCAAAGGATGATGGTGGCGCCCGCATTTCAGGATATTACGTTGAGAGGAGAGAGGTGTCCACAGAGAAGTGGGTGCGTCACAACAAGACACACATCACCACTACAATGTACAGTCTCACTGGACTCATCCCTGATGCTGAATACCTGTTCCGTGTCGTGGCACAAAACGACATTGGTCAGAGTGAACCTGGACCAGTATCTGAAAATGTTATATGCAAAGATCCATTTGGTAAGTATATAATAGGTCTTTATATTATACATTTAATAATATATAGAAATAATATAAATAATGCAGTACTTTAAAAGATGAATGATTGCAATTTCATTGTTAACTCTCTCTTTGGATAGACAAACCCGGTCAACCAGGTGAGATTGATATCATCTCTGTTGCCAAAGACTTTATCACTATTCACTGGCTGCGGCCAGAATGTGATGGTGGCAAAGAGATCCTGGGTTACTGGATTGAATTTAGACAGGCAGGAGAAAGTGCCTGGAAGAAATGCAACAAGGAGCGTTCCAAGGACAGACAGTTCACCATGGGTGGTCTGATGGAGGCTACGGAGTACGAGTTCAGAATCCTTGCAGAAAATGAAACCGGAATGAGTAGACCTCGCAGGACTGCCATGGGCATCAAGACTAAACTGAGCTGTACGTTGGTGTAATATTTTAATTGTCAATTATCATAAGATACTGTAAGTGCCTTACATAATGAACATCAGTGCAATGCATCATTGCTTTTCACTTGAAATAATGTTAATTCTCTGATTATATTTCAACAGTGGGAGAGGCTCCTAGTCTCAAGGAAGACATGGCAGATGTCATTGCAAAACTTGGTGAATCAGGAACTCTGACATGCCAGATTATTGGACGTCCCCTTCCTGAAATCAGATGGTACAGATATGGTAAAGAGCTGATCCAGAGTCGCAAGTACAAGATGAGTTCTGATGGTCGCAACCATTCACTGACAGTGGCCACAGATGAACAGGAAGATGAGGGCATATACACTTGCAGAGCTGTCAATGAAGCCGGTGAAACAGAGTCCAGCGGCAAGCTGCGCTTGCAGGCTACACCTGCTTTCCACCCTGGATTCCCATTGAAGGAGAAATACACTGCAGGGTGTGGAACAAGTCTTCGTCTCCATGTTGTCTACATTGGCCGTCCAATTCCTCAAATCATGTGGTTCTATGCAAAGAAGCCTCTCAACGCTTCTGAAAATGTGATCATTGAAAACACTGAGAGTTACACTCATCTGGTTATAAGGAATGTACAGCGTAAGACAAACGCTGGAAAATACAAGGTGCAATTGACCAACAAATTTGGAACTGTTGAAACCACACTCAAGGTTGAAATTCAAGGTAACAGTTTGTTTCCACAACTATTATTGCGATAATATCATTGGTAATTTTATAAACTGAACCAATTTTTTTGCTTTGTTTTCAGATAAACCTACCAAACCCGAGGGGCCTATTGTTGTTGATGCTGTGTTGAAGAGTGCAGTGATCATCAGCTGGAAACCACCGAAGGATGACGGTGGATCAATGATCACCAATTACATTGTGGAGAAACGAGAAGCAAAGGAAGGCGAGCAGTGGCAACTTGTGTCATCGTCAGTCTCAGGAAACACTTGCAGGATTCCAAATCTGATTGAAAATGCTGGATACTACTTCCGTGTTTCTGCTCAGAACCAATATGGAGTCAGTGAGGCACTTGAGGTTCCAAGTGTTCTCATTATCAAGAGTCCATTCGGTAAGTATTCTTGCTGATAGTGATAAATATAGCAAATAGATCATGTTTACTGTAACGATTAAGAGAATAAGGCACTTCTATAAGATCGATCTCATTGTTTGTTCCTCAGAAAAACCTGGAATTCCCATGCAGCCTGTTGTCACAGAAGTGACCAAGGATTCTTGTCTTGTGTTCTGGAAACCACCAAAAGACGATGGAGGTGCAAAGATAAATAACTATTTCCTGGATAAACGAGAGAAGAAACAGAACAAATGGATCGCTTGTACATCCAATGAAATCCATGAGACACATTTCTCTGTAAAAGGCCTTCTTGAGGGCTTTGAGTATGAGTTCCGAGTGAAATGTGAAAACATGGGTGGTGAGAGTGGTTGGAGTGAGGTGTCAGAGGCCATCATTCCCAAATCAGGTCTCACAATGAAACCTCCTGTCTTCAGAGAAGAAATGAGACCAGAAATGATTGTGAAGTTTAAGTCAAATGCTACATTTGTCACCAAAATTGTTGGACATCCCATCCCTGCCGTGAAATGGTACAAGAATGGCAAAGAAATTGTTTCAGATGGAATCAAAATCAAATTGCAAGAATTCAAGGGAGGCTATTACCAACTTATTATTGCCAATGCTGAGGACAGTGACACAGGTGTCTATCAAGTCAGGGCAACAAACCAAGGAGGATCTATCTCTACAACAGTGAATCTGACTGTTGAAGGTAAAAAAAAATTGATAGGCTGTTGAAAAGAGGAAATGTTGTGTTAAACATACATATTTTTATTTTAAAAAGTTTGAAATCCCTTACATTTCAGAACAAATGTAGGTCAGTTTGCATTTTATTTGCATTTGTTAAGAATTGATATACTCAAATAATTTATATTCTTTATCTTCTGTCTACTCCTAGTTCCTGCCAAGATCCACCTACCTCTAGAACTGCAAGGCATGGGGGCAGTACATGCTGTCAAGGGTGAAGTGGTTACCATTAAGATTCCAATCAGTGGCAAACCCGACCCTCAAATCCAATGGCAGAAGGGACCAGAGATCATGGGATCATCTGCCCACACTCAAGTGATTGTCACAAGATCATTTACTTCACTCGTCTTTCCTAAAGGAGTTCAGAAGAAGGATACAGGTTACTATGTAATCACTGCCAAGAACCGATTCGGAGCTGACAAACAGACCATTGAAGTTGCCGTGGCAGATGTACCAGATCCTCCTAAGGGCATTAAAGTCAGTGAAATCACTAGAGATTCCATCACTCTAACCTGGAGTCCTCCTGAAAAAGATGGCGGAAGCCCTATCATCAACTACATTATCCAGAAGTGCCCCACATCAGGTGACAGGTGGATCCGCGCTGGTAAAACCAACGAGCCTAAATACACCATGATCGCTCTGTTTGGCAAGACAAAGTACCAGTTCCGTGTCATTGCGGAGAACCAGTTTGGTCTAAGCGATCATTCTGAACCAACTGAGCCTGTTACAACAATAGAGGATAAATCTGTTATCAGAAACTACGATGAAGAAGTTGATGAAGCTAGAGAAATCACCAAAGAAGAGGCTCCACATTCATCAAAAATCAAGATGGTGGCTGCCCAGTACACAATATCTGAAGAGCTGGCACGTGCCGGAACATTTGGCGTTGTTCATCGCTGTGTTGAAAACAAGTCCAAGAAGACATTCATGGCCAAGTTTATCAAGATTAAAGGTACTGATCAGGAGCTGGTTGCTAGGGAAATTGAGACACTAAATCTTGCTAAACACAAAAACTTCATGTACCTACACGAGTCCTTTGGCAGTTTGGAAGAAATGGTCTTGATCTACGAGTTTATCTCAGGTGTGGACATCTTTGAACGACTTGGCACAGGCAACTTTGAGCTCTCAGAACTGGAGATTGTTAGGTACCTGAGACAGGTGTGCTCAGCTCTGAAGTTCTTGCACAAACTCAACTATGCTCATTTTGAAATCAAACCTGACAACATTGTCTACACCACAAGAAAGAGCACAAACATCAAAATTATTGAAACGGGCCAGGCTAGATTACTGACTCCTGGAGAAAATATCAGAATCAATTTCACTGCACCAGAGTACTGTGCACCTGAAGTCCACTGCCATGGTCTTGTCAGCACTGCAACTGACATGTGGTCAGTTGGTGTGCTAACCTATGTGCTCCTCAGTGGACTTAACCCCTTTGCAGCAGAATCAACCACAAAAATGATTGAAAATATCTCAAATGCAGAATACATCTTTGACAGTGAGGCCTTCAAAGAGACCAGCATCGAAGGTATGGACTTCTGTGACAGACTGCTGTGTAAAGATCTGAAGAAACGTATGACTGCTCATGAAGCTTTGGAACATCCTTGGCTTAGGTTGAAGCTGGAACACCTCAGCACAAAGACTATCAAAACATTGAGACACAGAAGATACTACCAAACATTGGTGAAGAAAGACAGAGAGACAATCGTCTCAGCAGCGCGTGTTGCTTTTGGTGGTGGATTCAGGAGTTACAGAGGTTATGCAGTTGGCAAAGTCAAGATTGCGTACCCTGTAGAAGGTCTGAGAGCCGGTCCAGTCATGCATGGATCTTCAGAGGAAGGTGGGCATGTCAGATTTGTTTGCAACATTGAAAATTACGATGAAACCACAAAAGCAATTTGGTACTTTGGCACCCGCCAGTTAACAGCAAGTCACAAATATGAAATCAGCTACTTCAATGGAGTTGCTAGCATCTACGTCAAGGAAATTGAAACATCTGATGATGGTGTCTACAGATGCAAAGTTGTCAGTCAGGATGGTGAAGATAGCACCTATGGAGAACTCTTCGTTGAAACAGTGAGATGCTATCGTGAACACTTTATTGGACGCTCACTTACAAAGAAGAGAAAGCTTGATAAGCAAAGACTTATGCAAAGACCACCAGAGTTCACTCTGCCTCTGTACAACCGCACTGCTTACATCGGTGAAGATGTTCGTTTTGGTGTAACCATAACAGTGCATCCAGAGCCAACAGTAACATGGTTGAAGGCTGGACAGAAAATCAAACGAAATGATAAGAAGTACACTTTCATTAGTGACAAGGGTCTTTATCAATTGATGATCCACAATCTTGAACTTGATGACGATGCTGAATATACTGTTATGGCCCACAACAAGTTTGGTGAAGATTGTTGCACCGCACGTCTGACAGTGACACCTCACCCTGTTAGTGAAGACACCATGAGGCCAATGTTCAAACGGCTGTTGGCTAATGTGGAGTGTGTAGAGGGCCATAGTGTCCGTTTTGACTTGAGGGTCTCTGGAACACCTGCACCAACCCTGAAGTGGGAGAAGGATGGCAGGCCATTGGAATTCAACCAACAAATCGCAGTTGTCCAAGAGGATGTAGACTATCACGTTCTGCATGTCAGAGAAACTCTTATTGAGGATTCAGGTCTTTACAAAGTTACCGCAACAAACTGTGTTGGATCAGTGTGTTGCCAGGCCACACTGAAGGTGGACCGCATTACATATAAAAGAAGAGAATATAAGAGTGAGGTGGAACAACAGAAGTATGTTCAACAACAAATTGACAAGACACTGAAAATGGCACAATGCCTTTCCACCACTGAAGTTACTGGATTCAACCAAGTGGCTCAAGAGGCTTTGAAACACGCTGCAGACATATACAAGCCAGGAGTGAGCACCAAACACTGCGAGGGTGAATTTGATATCACAGAAGAAAAACCATTCGTAAAGATCGAGGAAAGGAAACTTTGCATGCCATATAAAATTCCTGAGCCACGTGTCCATGATGCAAGTGCTCTGGATGAAGACCTGTTGATTAAACACTTTGTACCTTTGTCTGACATGAAGTGGTACAAGAAACTCAGAGACCAGTACGAAATGCCTGAGCGGATGGAGAAGATTGTACAGAAGAGACAGAAACGCATTCGTCTCTCCAGGTGGGAGCAATTCTATGTCATGCCCCTTCCTAGAATCACTGACCAGTATAGGCCTAGATGGCGTATTCCAAAGCTCACACAAGATGACTTGGAAACAGTAAGACCAGCAAGACGGTCACCTTCTCCTGGATCAGAGGCATCCTTCAGATCAAGAAGACGCTCCCTGGGTGATATGAGTGATGAAGAGCTTCTGCAGCCCATTGACGATTACCTCTCAATGAAGAAAGCTGAGGAGGAAAGGCTCCAACTTGACGAGGAGCTTGAACTTGGCTTCTCTGCCTCCCCAAAAAGCAGCCCTGTCCGGTTCGAGTTATCTGCTCTGCGTCATGAAGCGAAGAAACATGTTGCAAGAAGAGGAGTATCACAAGTAACCGAGCACAAGGTCAAGAGAACAGAAGTTTCACAGTTCATGAGGAGGAGAAGATCACTGTCTCCTACATACATTGAGCTGATGCGCCCTGTTTCTGAGCTGATAAGAGCTCCTCGCCCATGTCCTCTAGAGCCAGAGGAGATTGTGGAAAGGAGATCACCCACCCCTGAGAGGACACGTCCACACTCCCCCAGCCCCCCAGCTTCAGCTGAGAGATCCTCCCGCTCATCCTCAAGATTTGAGAGGTCAGCCAGATTCGACATCATGTCCAGATACGAGTCAAGAAAGGCTGCACTGAAATCTGAGCGCAAGTACCAGACAGTGACCCAAACACCCTTCAGCCTCGACCACGCCCCACGTGTGACCGTGAGAATGCGTTCTCATCGCGTCCCATGTGGTCAGAATACAAAGTTCACTCTGAATGTCCAAGCGAAGCCTGAGGCTGAGATCCAGTGGTTCCACAATGGACAACTGATTCAACAAAGTGAGAAGTTCCGCTTCACAAACATGAGTGGAGTGCTGTCTATACAGATCTGTGATTGTCAGGCAGAGGACAGTGGCACGTACCGTGTTGTTTGCTCAAACTCAAAGGGAGAAGCGTCCGACTATGGTATCCTTGATGTTTCTGAAGGTGAATTCTCCACATATACATCACGTCGTAAAGATGAGGTGGCTCCACAACCATTTGTTCCTGATATCACAAAGACAGACCATTACCACATATCATCCTTCAAGGCAGCTTCCTCCTCAGCAACACACATGGAGGTGAAGGAAAGTAAATCAAAGTTAACTGAAACATATGAAAGATATGATACATCTGAACGATTTGTATCTGCATCTGAAAAATATGCTGCATCCGCTAAGTATGCATCAACTGAATACTTATCATCTGCAGCATCCTTATCGTCAGCATCTTCTGGAAAGTTTGAATTGACTGAAAGATACTTGTCGGGTGAAAGACATGCATCGTCTGAAAGATACGCATCATCAGAAACATATGCTTCATCTGAAACAAAAATTAGGGCTATGGAGGAGTCAGAAGTTGAGCAAGTGACTGTTCATAAAGTCAAGTCGACTCTGGCAGCCAGAATAATAACTAAACCACAGTCTGTAACAGTTAATGAGGGAGAGACTGCTCGATTCACTTGCGACATTGATGGTGAACCAGCACCAACTGTTACATGGATGCATGAGGGACAAGTCATTGTATCCTCTCATCATCGTATGGTGTCAACCACGCAGTACAAGTCTACCTTTGAAATTTCCTCTGTCCAATCTTCTGATGAAGGAAGCTACACACTGGTGGTTGAGAATGCTGAGGGGAGACAAGAGACTCGGTTTAGCCTGACCATTTTCAGAGCAATTGTTGAAGAGGAGTTTGTTGTCTCAGTGAAGTCACCAGAGCCTGGATTCAAGTCTCCTGAACGAGTAGCTTCACCTCCCAGTGTTCCCCCAACCCCTACCTCATCAATCAAGTCTCCTGAACCAATCATGTCACCCGCTAGTGGGAAGTCGCCAACCCCATCAATCAAGTCTCCTGAACCAATTACTTCGCCTCCAAGGGTGAAGTCCCCTCCCCCAGTCAAGTCTCCTGAGCCAGTCATGTCGCCAAAGGGAGTGAAATCACCTCCCAGGATCAAGTCTCCTGAACCAGTTGTATCGCCTCCAAGGGTGAAGTCCCCTCCCCAAGTCAAGTCTCCTGAGCCAATCATGTCGCCAAAGGGAGTAAAATCACCTCCCAGAGTCAAGTCTCCTGAACCAGTTGTCTCACCTCCTAGGGTGAAGTCCCCTCCCCCAGCCAAGTCTCCTGAACCAAAAGGAGTGAGGTCACCTCCCCAAGTCAAGTCTCCTGAACCAAAAGGAGTGAAGTCACCTCCCCAAGTCAAGTCCCCTGAACCAAAAGGAGTGAAGTCACCTCCCCAAGTCAAGTCTCCTGAACCAATCACACCTAAGAGAATCAAATCTCCACTAACTGTGAAATCCCCAACTCCTAAAGCTCCAAAGATTGTCCAACAACTCAACGCCGAAAACTCAAAAGACAAAGTGAGAATGTCCTGTGTATCTGAAAGCAGCGTGAGAGAAGTTGTGTGGTACAGGAATGGAGTGAAACTGACACAGAGCAGTCACTATGAGTTCCACATGTCTGTGGATGGGCATTGTTCCCTCATTATCAATGACCTCTCTGAGAAGGACCAGGGAGAA
Organism: Oncorhynchus mykiss; assembly: GCF_057628025.1. Lineage (NCBI taxonomy): Eukaryota > Metazoa > Chordata > Actinopteri > Salmoniformes > Salmonidae > Oncorhynchus > Oncorhynchus mykiss. The sequence continues at coordinate 37,854,878 of NC_143043.1, forward strand.
TACTCTTGTGAGCTTATCTCAGAAGGAGGAGTCTCTGCTAAATCTTCATTCTCATTTGTCGGCCAAGTGTTCCAATCCATCTACACTAAAGTCACAGCTTATGTGCAGCAACACATGGCCATGAAAGGTAAGTTCTGCCATAAAAAGTATTTTGATTAAACTCAATTCTGTACCAATTCTATACACGTTTGTACATGCATGTTTCTAGTGGTTCCTTGTCTCTTTTCGTCTATTTCAGTGAAAACCAAACAAGTAACAAAGAGTCAAAAAGAGGCATCTATGGCTATGGCTTCCCATACAAGTTCAGAACAGGTCGTTAAGAAGGAAATCCACGGAGGAGCTCAGATGATGATGATGGGGGAGAGTGCTGCTCTTAGTAGCATGCAGGAAAGCTTCTCTTCCCAATCAGCCCACATGGCTTCTTCTTCTATGCACCAGGAGACCTCTTTCAGCAGCTCCAGTATGTCTAGCATGGCTGCCATGGCTGCTGAAATGCAGATGGAAACCATGTCTCTATCTAGCATGTCTTCCATGACATCTTCCCATACCATGAGCTCCAGCAGTATGACCGAAATTATGAGTCACTCTCACCTGGAGGGGTCCTCCATGAGATCCATTGCACAGGGTATGCTAGGTGAGTATCTCATGCATGCTTATGGCATACAAGTCTTACAATGCATTATAGCCACATTATAGGGCATTATACCTTCAGGCTTTAAACAAGTAATGCTGCAAAGCTGCTACATACAGTTTTGGACTTGTAAATTAATGATATGTACCAGTTGATTCTTGAAGAATATAACTAATAAATGCCTCATGAGCTTAGTTCAACTGTCATACCTCACCAGAATCCAAAATAGAAACTTGTTTTACTCCAATGTTTTTAACAATGTAAGTGTAAGCAAACACTATATCACTATAAAATATGGTTAAAAATATAATTTTGATATCATGGATGGTCAGTCCTTGCATCCATAGTCTATGAATTTGAGAGTGGCTCAATTTCTCCATCCCTCAGCTTTTTACCGAAACAGGGGAACATTTTAATTGTTTCAACTTCGGATTGCCCCTTTAAGTAAAATATTTGCCATATTTGTAGTGGTGTAGTTGTCTAAGTATTTTTTTGGTTTTCTCTAAAAGGTGCAACAGGTGCACCAAGAATTGAAGCTCTCCCAGAGGATATAACCATTGAACTTGGGAAGGTTCTCACCGTAGCCTGTGCTTTCTCCGGAGAGCCCACACCTAACATCGAATGGTCCCGCAGTGGAAAAACCCTACCTGGTGAGAAGCATGGCGGTAGGTTCCATATCGAGACCTCAGAGGACCTCACTACACTCATCATCACCAGTGTGAAAGAGGAGGATGCTGGAGTGTACACCCTCAAACTGTACAATGACTTTGGATCTGACACTGCAACAGTAACTGTAAGCATTCGATCATAAAACTTAAAAAACAGTCCAAATATTTCTATCCTCCCCTTTCCCAACTTCAATGCTTTTTATTTATTAATTTAACAAAAAATAATCTTACTTGATAAAGACCTGGATTTCTGTTATTGTAAATATGAACTATTTTTATACCAAACATGACATTAATTTATGCCAAACTAGACTAAAGTCTAAAGTTGTTATAAAATGTGCCATATTGGATAATTATGACTTAGGATTTTTGATCCATTTTTCTGTGACATGTACATAATGTATATAGCCGAATTTAACGGTTATGGAAAATGTATGAATTGTTATTTATGACAATATTAACTGAAACAAAAGGAACTAAATGTTTAACAGGAGAAAGTTTCACATGAAACGAATACCCTGAAAAACCTGAAACTAAACTCCGTGCCTCAACAAAAAGTTGAAGTCTTAAGATTTCCTCAACAGGTAGAGAGGTTCCCTGTTGAAGTTTATACTAAATCAGAGAGACGAGATGTTAGACACTGTTTGTTATTACCTGCAGTGTTATTATCATACTCCTATGAATTGTAACATGATCATAAGACCCTGAGTGCTGTTTGCATAAACCCTCATGTAAGTAGCACAACTAGGCCTTGTGTTTTGGACTGACTATGTCATACCACCATTTAAATGACATGCTCAAGGTGCGAGCGGCCTGCACTTGAGCTGAAATGTTTTTTTTGGGTGCTCTGTTTCTGGCAAATGACTGCTTGATTGATTTTCGGAACAACATCAACCTGGCCATTACAAATTGAAAGTCCATCAGGCACTTTTTTTGCAGAATCAGAGCCATCTCTTGGAGGTTTGCTTGAGTGCGTTACTTTTGTGTGTTAGCTTTAGAATTTCACCTTGTCAGGTGTTAGGGCAAACATCAAGCAAGTGTACCACAGCGACAACACCTGCTGTGTTAAAATTAAAAGAAAACCAAATGTATTAACTGTACTGCCCTGCACTTTCGTTTGATTTAAATTAGAATTGTAGAATGAAATGCAACCTCCCCTTGATTTAATAAAGCATGATATCAGCACTAAAATGTTTTATCATTTGTGTTCATTATTGGTATGCAAGCATGTATGAATGTATGTGTGTGTGTGTGTGTGTATGTATGTACACTATGTACTGTATGTATGTATACACTGAACAAAAATATAAATGCAACGTGCAACAATTTCAAATATTTTATTGAGGTAAAGTTCATATAAGGAAATCAGTCGATTGAAATAAGTTCATTAGGAAGACCTGCTCTTTCCATGGCAAAAACTAAACAGGTTAAATCTACTTCAATCAGTATAGATGAAGGGACGGCTTTGAGACTATTGAGACATGGATTGTGTATGTGTGCCATTCAGAGGGTGAATGGGCAGGACAAAAGCGGGTGCCACTTATTAGTAGGAATGTGTTCTTAATGTTTTGTACACTCACACTACATGACCAAAAGTATGTGGACACCTGCTCATCAAACAGTTCATTCCAAAATCATGGACATTATTATGGAGTTGGTCCCCCCTGTGCTGCTATAACAGCCTCCACTCTTCTGGGAAGGTTTTTCACTAGATGTTGAAACATTGCTCCAATTCAGCCACAAGAGCATTAGCGAGGTCGGGCATTGATTGTTGGCCGATTAGGCTTGGTTCGAAGTCAGCGTTCCAATTCATCCCAAAGGTGTTTGATGGGGTTGAGGTCAGGGTTCTGTGCAGGCCAGTCAAGTTCTTCCACACCGATCTCAACAAACCATTTCAGTATGGACCTCACTTTGTGCATGCTGAAACAGAAAAGGGCCTTCCCCAAACTGTTGCCACGAAGTTGGAAGCTCAGACTCGTCTAGAATGTCATTGAATGCTGTAGAGTTAAGATTTCCCTTCACTGGAACTAATGGGCCTAGCCCGAACCATGAAAAATAGCCCCAGACCATTATTCCTCCTCCACTTTACGTTATGCATTGGGGCTGTTAGCATTCTCCTGGCATCCCCCAAACCAAGATTAGTCTGTTGGACTGCCAGATGGTGAAGCGTGATTCATCACTCCAGAGAACACGTTTCCACTACTCCAGAGTCCAATGGCACAGAGCTTTACACCACTCCAGCCAATGCTTGGCTTTGCAAAAGGTGATCTTAGGCTTGTATGCGGCTACTCGGCCATGGAAACCCATTTTATGAAGCTCCAGACAAACAATTAATGTGCTGACGTTGCTTCCAGAGGCAGCTTGAACTCGGTAGTGAGTGTTGCAACTGAGGACAGATGACTTTTAAGCACTACGCGCTTCAACACTTGGCAGTCCCGTTATGTGAACTTTTGTGGCCTACCACAATGTGGCTGAGCCACTTACAGTTGACCGGGGCAGCTCTAGCAGGGCAGAAATTTGACAAACTGACTTGCTGGAAAGGTGGCATCCAATGATGGTGCCATGTTGAAAGTCATTGAGCTCTTCATTTTGGCCATTCCACTGCCAATGTTTGGTTATGGAGATTGCATGTCTGTGTGCTCCATTTTCTACACCTGTCAGCAACAGGTGTGGCTGAAATAGTGGATCAACTAATTTGAAGGGGTGTCCACATACTTTTGTGTTTATATACACTACCGTTCAAAGGTTTGGGGTCAGGTAGACATGTCCATGCTTTTAAAAGTGAAGCAGAGTTCCCCTGTCCAGTGTCTGTGTTCTTTTGCCCATCTTAATATTTTATTTTTATTGGCCAGTCTGATATGTCTTTTTCTTTGCAACTCTGCCTAGAAGGCCAGCATTCCGGTGTCGCCTCTTCACTGTTGACGTTGAGACTGGGGTTTTGCGGGTACAATTTAATGGAGCTGCCAGTTGAGGACTTGTGAGGCATCTGTTTCTCAAACTAGACACTCTAATGTACTTGTCCTCTTGCTCAGTTGTGCGCTGGGGCCTCCCACTCCTCTTTCTATTCTGGTTAGTAGTTTGCGCTGTTCCGTGAAGGGAGTAGTACACAGCAATGTACCAGATCTTCAGTTTCTTGGCAATTTCTCACATGGAATAGCCTTCATTTCTCAGAACAAGAATAGACATGAGTTTCAGAAGAAAGTTATCTTGTTTCTGTCCATTTTGAGCCTGTAATTGAACCCACAAATGCTGATGCTCCAGATACTCATTTACAGTGCCTTGCAAAAGTATTCACCCCATTGTCATTTTTCCTATTTTGTTGCATTACAACCTGTAATTTAAATGGATTTTTATTATGGATTTCATGTAATGGACATACACAAAATAGTCAAAATTGGTGAAGTGTAATGAAAAAAATACCTTGTAACAAATAATTCAAAATAAATTCAAACGGAAAAGTGGTGCGTGCATATGTATTCACCCCCTTTGCTATGAAGCACCTAAATAAGATGTGGTGCAACAAATTACCTTCAGAAGTCACATAATTACTTAAATAAAGTCCACCTGTGTGCAATCTAAGTGTCACATGATCTGTTCTGAAAGGCCCCAGAGTTAGCAACACCACTAAGCAAGGGGCACCACTAAGCAAGCAGCACTATGAAGACCAAGGAGCTCTCCAAACAGGTCTGGGACGTTGTGGAGAAGTACAGATCAGGGTTGGGCTATAAAAAAAATATCCAACATTTTGATCGTCCCACGGAGCACTGTTAAATCCATTATTAAAAAATGGAAAGAATATGGCACCACAAAAAACCTGCCAAGAGAGGGCCACGCACCAAAACTCATGGACCAGGAGGACATTAATCAGAGAGGCAACAAAAATACCAAAGATAACCCTGAAGAAGCTGCAAAGCTCCACAGCAGAGATTGGAGTATCTGTCCATAGGACCACTTTAAGCCGTACACTCCACAGAGCTGGGCTTTACGGAAGAGTGGCCAGAACATGTTTGGTGTTCGCCAAACGGCACGTGGGAGACTCACCAAACATATGGCAGAAGGTACTCTGGTCAGATGAGACTAAAAGGTAGCTTTTTGGCCATCAAGGAAAACACTATGTCTGGCGCAAACCCAACACCTCTCATTACCCCGAGAACACCATCCCTGTGGGGATGTTTTTCATCGGCAGAGACTGTGAAATTGGTCAGAATTTAAGGAATGATGGATGGCGCTAAATACAGGGAAATTCTTGAGGGAAACCTGTTTCAGTCTTCCAGAGATTTGAGACTGGGACGGAGGTTCACCTACAAGCAGGACAACAACCCTAGCATACTGCTAAAGCAACACTCGAGTGGTTTAAGGGGAAACATTTACAGTGCCTTGCGAAAGTATTCGGCCCCCTTGAACTTTGCGACCTTTTGCCACATTTCAGGCTTCAAACATAAAGATATAAAACTGTATTTTTTGTGAAGAATCAACAACAAGTGGGACACAATCATGAAGTGGAATGACATTTATTGGATATTTCAAACTTTTTTAACAAATCAAAAACTGAAAAATTGGGCGTGCAAAATTATTCAGCCCCTTTACTTTCAGTGCAGCAAACTCTCTCCAGAAGTTCAGTGAGGATCTCTGAATGATCCAATGTTGACTTAAATGACTAATGATGATAAATACAATCCACCTGTGTGTAATCAAGTCTCCGTATAAATGCACCTGCACTGTGATAGTCTCAGAGGTCCGTTAAAAGCGCAGAGAGCATCATGAAGAACAAGGAACACACCAGGCAGGTCCGAGATACTGTTGTGAAGAAGTTTAAAGCCGGATTTGGATACAAAAAGATTTCCCAAGCTTTAAACATCCCAAGGAGCACTGTGCAAGCGATAATATTGAAATGGAAGGAGTATCAGACCACTGCAAATCTACCAAGACCTGGCCGTCCCTCTAAACTTTCAGCTCATACAAGGAGAAGACTGATCAGAGATGCAGCCAAGAGGCCCATGATCACTCTGGATGAACTGCAGAGATCTACAGCTGAGGTGGGAGACTCTGTCCATAGGACAACAGTCGTATATTGCACAAATCTGGCCTTTATGGAAGAGTGGCAAGAAGAAAGCCATTTCTTAAAGATATCCATAAAAAGTGTTGTTTAAAGTTTGCCACAAGCCACCTGGGAGACACACCAAACATGTGGAAGAAGGTGCTCTGGTCAGATGAAACCAAAATTGAACTTTTTGGCAACAATGCAAAACGTTATGTTTGGCGTAAATGCAACACAGCTGAACACAGCATCCCCACTGTCAAACATGGTGGTGGCAGCATCATGGTTTGGGCCTGCTTTTCTTCAGCAGGGACAGGGAAGATGGTTAAAATTGATGGGAAGATGGATGGAGCCAAATACAGGACCATTCTGGAAGAAAACCTGATGGAGTCTGCAAAAGACCTGAGACTGGGATGGAGATTTGTCTTCCAACAAGACAATGATCCAAAACATAAAGCAAAATCTACAATGAATGGTTCAAAAATAAACATATCCAGGTGTTAGAATGGCCAAGTCAAAGTCCAGACCTGAATCCAATCGAGAATCTGTGGAAAGAACTGAAAACTGCTGTTCACAAATGCTCTCCATCCAACCTCACTGAGCTCGAGCTGTTTTGCAAGGAGGAATGGGAAAAAATGTGTCTCTCGATGTGCAAAACTGATAGAGACATACCCCAAGCGACTTACAGCTGTAATCGCAGCAAAAGGTGGCGCTACAAAGTATTAACTTAAGTGGGCTGAATAATTTAGCACGCCCAATTTTTCAGTTTTTGATTTGTTAAAAAAGTTTGAAATATCCAAAAAATGTCGTTCCACTTCATGATTGTGTCCCACTTGTGGTTGATTCTTCACAAAAAAATACAGTTTTATATCTTTATGTTTGAAGCCTGAAATGTGGCAAAAGGTCGCAAAGTTCAAGGGGGCCGGATACTTTCGCAAGGCACTGTACAACATCCGTTCTGCAAGTCACATTCTGTTAAAGGTCCCAAAAGCACACACATCCCTGCAGTTTTGCCTTGAAAATTAACACAACGTGCCTTTGGAACACAGGAGTGATGGTTGCTGATAATGGGCCTCTGTACGCCTATGTAGATATTCCATTTAAAAAATATGCCGTTTCCAGCTACAATAGTCAGTTACAACATGAACAATGTCTGCACTGTATTTCTGATTAAGTTAATGTTATTTTAATGGACAACAAATGTGATTTTAGTTTAAAAACAAGGACATTTCTAAATGACCCCACATTTTTGAACGGTAGTATATATATATAACACAATACCTCATCATGTAAAAAAAAAAAGAAAACATATGTATAACCTATTACCTAATAGCCATGTAGAATGAGGTAACTGATAACAAACACAGTGCAAGGTATGTCTACTCATCAATTCTAAATTAAGCCCTTTTGGATTCTGGCTGAACACACACATACACACACACACACACAGAGATAGGGCCCGTATAGGCTGGACAAATGTAGCACAACGTAATATGAGGCTAAGCATGATTGCTGAAGAGAATACCTTCATGAAGTTACAAAAATGATATATTTAAAGTTGACTCCACGCTTGATAAACTCCTATACCAAGAAAAACATAAGAAGGACAAAAGAAGATGCCAAAGTAGACACCTTCGTTGAGAGTCTCTTGGTTTCATTTGTTGTGGTAAGTGTGCACACATCCAGCAGATGGCATAAGTCTCAGACGATTCAGAGGCGAGGGAAAATAGCTTCAAATATTAGTGCTGTTCCTAAAGTTTCCATCAACAGCATTTCACCCATATGGGTCTTCATCTTTGTTGCCAGCCTCTATTGACATTTTCCAGAACAATCTGGCTGAGGGCAGCCTCCTTGCTACACCTCTGAGGGGGTGTTTGATATCTCTGAAAGCCTTTCACCACCTAGAGGGGGTATTAATTGTAGCCTGTTATACCATTCAGCCACATGCTAAATCTCACAAATACCAAACAAAGAGCAGCATATCTAATTGTTAGACAGGTTTACTGGAAATTGGAACATTAAATGCTTTTATTTTCCATAATATGTTTTTATTATTTTCCATAAGTGAAGTAATAAATGAAAAATTAAACTGCATTATTCTGAAACTATTGGAAAATGCTTCACAACTTCTCTACTAAAACTACAGTCATGGCTGAACGGCTATATTTCCGTTGTAGTTTTTGGACTGTGGGGCCACTGGGATCGCTAAAATTGTCCCAAGTCTGATGCTCCACCCCTCATCTGCAGCTTCCATATTTGTCCATGTACTTGTTTGCATAATGCTTACCTAAAATAGGGGGACATATTATGCATAAAACCCCTGTTATAAAAGGGGGTGTTATGCTCTTTTTTACCCATTTGTTGAATGAATTGAAAATGAAATCAACGAAGATGTGTACCATTCAATTGGATTTAGGTGAAAAATGTGGTGAATAAAAAATACAACAATGCGTAGAGGGATGGGTATGTTTCTCCAGGAGATGGCACTTGTGCTTTCTTTTAGAACGAATCCCAACCCTGTGGTCCCAACTGTTACAGCAGGTTTCCCCAATTGGCGGCCCACGGGCTGTTTTATTTGGCCGCCCAAGTTTTCAGAAAAAAATTAATCGCTTTTGGAAATCTGTTCCAAAGTATTCCCACACACAGAGAGATGTGATTGTATACAAATGATACCAATTAATAATTGATTGGATTTATATAGCACTTTTCTACTAACTGAGTTACTCAAAACACTTTGCATAGTATGGGGAAACACCATTTTTGTGTCAGAAAGCTCATCACATATCAGCTATCTGGTGGAGAGGTGAGGAGTGATAAATGCCAAATAGGAATGAGGGGGATGATTCGGTGGCCTTGATGGATTGTGGCCAGGTTGGGATTTTGAATGACCACAGAGATTCAGTAAACCAGTTTTAATGCCTCATCCAAAAGATGGCACCGGACGCAGGGCAATGTCCCCAAATGTAATCAAGGTTTGAAATGATTATGCTTTAGTTAAATATTAAATATGTTTGGGCTTATTGCGGTCAATTTCCAGTCTAAAACACTTGTTTATTATGTTTCAGCCACATGACCATCCGATCAAGAAAAAATTGGCCCGTGGCTGAATGTTGCTCTGTCATACAGTGTGTATAGGAATGACACAAACCTTGTGAATAGGTGTCTGGACAAGTAATACATGACTGTCTCCCAGAAAGAGAAATACCTGACTATAAAAAAATGTGTTCAAACATCCTTGGCGCAGACAGTAAATAGCCAATTTTACTATATTTGTTATACATAATTTGCAATTGTCATTTGTTCATTTGTTCTTAATTTAGTTTGATATATTATATATTGTTATACAATATATTATAGTATATATATGTCTACATGTGTTATATATTGTTAAATACTGTCTAATACTTCTATACCATTTTATTTTATTGCAACTTAATTTAGGATGATTTCCATGCTCTGCTGCACTTTCATATTTCAAATAATCATGATGAAATATTTGAAATACAGTATTGCATTGAACACATTTGTGAACACATTGCCACTTGCTCGGCTGTACAGTACTTTTACCAACACAACCAAATGAATATGCATTAGTAAACATGCTGCTGACATTCTATCAGATCCAGCTGCTCCTGCCTTCAGCTGATGAGTGGCACTATTTGGATAAGAATTGGCATCATAGGAAACGTGAAGCACAAACAATGAATAACCAGCAACTGACTTGTCCAGTGATCTGTGGTGTTAATAGTTGGGAAATCCCGTGTCTGTAGTGACCATGAAGGGACTATTTGGTAGTTGATACTACAGTACATAATTTAAGGTATCTGAAAATAATTTATTGGCTATAAATAATTGTCTTTCTTAAATGGTGATTTTTTTTGCCTCTTCACAGTTACCTCTCCCTTATTTGAAAGAGAGGCCAGCTCGGCAGGTCAGGGGGGCCTTTCTGGCTTCAGCAGCTGCTTTGCATTTTTACACCATAAGCATAATGTGATGTCTTGGCAGTGAGGCACAAAAAGCATAAACCTGAAATGACCCACACCTCCATTTTGTCTTGGTCATTTCCACTTTCTATGTTTCCTTCCATGTATAGGATATTGTTCGTTGGTGTTTTCCTATCAAAAAAACTGCCCTGTCCTGTTAGTTTTCATTAGAACAAGTTGGTGTGAGAGTTTATAGCTCACCCTAACTTGGATTTAGCGACCTGCAGCTGTCCCCGGCTGACATGTGAGCCAGGCCAGTAGGACAGAAATGGCTTGCCTGTATAAATCACATCTCCATCCCCCTGTGTTCGTTGACCAAAATAACCCTCTTCAGTGTATCAGTGCCGGGGGCTGAGCGAGGCTGGGAGGGCCAGGGGACATGGAAACCCATGCCTGCTTTCTACAAATAGGACAAACTCAGTCAGGTCCTGGTTCCTCAAATCTCAACCAAAGATTTTGGGCCTGGGGGCCTTTCAATACAAATGGGCTGAATCTGGAACCTTTTGCTCTTGTTTACAAACATTTGTATATAGGCCCATTTCGCCAAAATCCATGTGGATAGAATGCAAACAAGTTTTCTCTTTTGGTAAAAATAAATATATCCAATGACAGCTAACATAGTGCCATAGTGAGTTCCGATGCTGCTATAGTTACAAGCTAAAATAAATACATTGTGCGTACAAACGCTACAAATAATGTTTGCAATATTCTCATATTTGGCTGTTTTTATTCATATCATCCTGTAATGTTTGATCGAAATGTTGTTTAAAAATAAACAGAGAAATTGTGAGGTGATGGATGGTATAAATATATTAGATGGAAGTATGTATTTCATTATTCCTATAAAATGCATGGTAGAAAGAACGGGTGGTTGAGAACAACTCACACAGCCAGTGATGAAAACTGTTTCTAAATGACAGACACTGGCAAAATTATTTTGACAAGATACACCAAGATTATATAAGCTTCGTGCATTCATTTTGTAAAGTGAGTTTCATTCCCACTTCCTGCCTATGCCCATCCAAGCAGTCAAGTCAAGTGATGTAGCTTATTGTATTTTGACAGCGCCTCATGCGTGGGAAGATAACGTGACTGACTGCGAATACAAGCTCTTCAAAGAAACTGTTTGCAGTAAGAATACAGACTGGATGAAAGCCTTACTTTGCAACAAGAACAGTACATGATTACTGAGTCCACTCTATGAGTCCACTCCTGGCAGTGTGGTGCCAGCACAACAACCTCTCCCTCAACGTGTTGAAGATAAATGAGCTGATCGTGGACTACAGGAAAAGGAGGGCCAGGCACGCACTCATTAACCTCGACAGGGCTGTGGTGGAGCAGGTCGAGAGCTTCCTTGGTGTCCACATCACGCATCAACTATCATGGTCTTAATACACCAAGACAGTCATGAAGAGGGCACGACAATGCCTATTCCCCTTCAGGAGACTGAAAATATCTGGCATGGATCCTCAGAGCTTCAAAAGGTTATACAGCTGCACCATCGAGAGCAACCTGACTGGTTGCATCACCGCCTGGTATGGCAACTGCTCGGTCTCCGACCACAAGGCACTACAGAGGGTAGTGTGTACAACCCAGAACATCCCTGGGGCCAAACTTCCTGCCATCCAGGACCTCTATACCAGGCGGTGTCAGAGGAAGACTCTAAAAATTGTCAAAGACTCCAGCCACCCAAGTCGTAGATTGTTCTCTCTGCTACCGCATGGCAAGTGGTACCGAAGCGCCAAGTCTAGGTCCAACATGTAACATGTACATATTATTATTTTTACCTGCTGCTTGTTAATTTAATATTACTGGCATTTCATGTTTTTGCAACACTTTCACAGCATCTTAGCATTTACAGTACAAGTGATGGGCACTGATATGGAAAGTTTACAGTATATCGATATCAGTTGCATTTTTTCGATAGAATAACGATATACACTGAGTATAAAAACATCAAGAACACCTTCCTAATATTGAGTTGCACCCAACAAGTGTCGAAAGCATTCCACAGGGATGCTGGCCCATGTTGACTCCAAAACTTCCCACAGTTCTGTCAAGTTGGCTAGGTGTCCTTTGGGCGGTGGACCATTATTGATACACAAGGGAAGGGAAACTGTTGAACGTGAAAAACCCAGCAGTGTTCCAGTTCTTGACACAAACTGGTGCACCTGGCACCTACGACAGTACCCCCTTCAAAGGCACTTTAATATTTTGTCTGGCCCATTCACCTACTGAATGGCACGCATACACAATCCATGTCTAAATTGTTTCAAGGCTTAAAAATCCTTCTTAAACCTGTCTCCTCCCCTTCATCCACACTGATTGAAATGGATTTAACAAGTGACATCAAGGGATCATAGCTTTCACCTGAAAATAGCATATTTTGTAGTCTCAGTATACAGTTGAAGTTTACATACACCTTAGCCAAATACATTTTAAATCAGTTTTTCACAATTCCTAACATTTAATCCGAGTAACAATTCCCTGTCTTAGGTCAGTTAGGATCACCACTTAATTAAAAAAATATGAAATGTTAGAATAATAGTAGAGAAAATGATTTCTTTCAGCTTTTATTTCTTTCATCACATTCCCAGCGGGTCAGAAGATTACATACACTCAATTAGTATTTAGTAGCATTGCCTTTAAATTGCTTAACTTGGGTCAAACGTTTTGGGTAGCCTTCCACAAGCTTCCACAATAAATTGGGTGAATTTTGGCCAATTCCTCCAGACAGAGCGGGTGTAACTGAGTCAGGTTTGTCGGCCTCCTTGCTCACACATGCTTTTTCAGTTCTGCCCACAAATTTTCTATAGGATTGAGGTCAGGGCTTTGTGACGGCCACTCCAATACCTTGACTTTGTTGTCCTTAAGCCATTTTGCCACAACTTTGGAAGTATGCTTGGGGTCATTGTCCATTTGGAAGACCCATTTGCGATCAAGCTTTAACTGATGTCTTGAGATGTTGCTTCAATATATCCACATACTTTTCCTGCCTCATGATGCCATCTATTTTGTGAAGTACACCAGTCCCTTCTACAGCAAAGCACCCCCACAACATGATGCTGCCACCCCCGTGCTTCACGGTTGGGATGGTGTTCTTCGACTTGCAAGCCTCCCCCTTTTTCCTCCAAACATAACAATGGTCATTATGGCCAAACAGGACAATCATTGTCCCCATGTGCAGTTGCAAAACATAGACTGGCTTTTTTATGGCGGTGTTGGAGCAGTGGCTTCAAACCTTGCTGAGCAAGCCTTTAAGGTTATGTCAATATAGAACTCATTTTACTGTGGATAGATACTTTTGTACCTGTTTCCTACAGCATCATCACAATGTCCGTTGCTGTTGTTCTGGGATCGATTTGCACTATTTGCACCATTGTATGTTCATTTCTTGGAGACAGAACGCCTCTCCTTCCTGAGAGGTATGATGGCTGCGTGGTCCCATTGTGTTTATACTTGCGTACTATTGTTTGTACAGATGAACGTGGTACCATCAGGCATTTGGAAATTTCTCCCAAGGATGAACCAGACCTGTGAAAGTCTTGGCTGATTTCTTTTGATTTTCCCATGATGTCAAGCAAAGAGGCACTGTGTTTGAAGATAGGCCTTGAAATTCATCCACAGGTACTCCTCCAATTGACTCAAATGATGTCAATTAGCCTATCACAAGCTTCTAAAGCCATGACATAATTCTGTAATTTTCCAAGCTGTTTAAAGGCACAGTCAACATAGTGTATGTAAACTTCTAACCCACTGGAATTGTGATACAGTGAATTATACGTGAAATAATCTGTCCGTGAACAATTGTTGGAAAAATGACTTGTGTGATACACAAAGTAGATGTCCTAACTGACTTGCCAAAACTATAGTTTGTTCACAAGAAATTTGTGGAGTGGTTGAAAAACAAGTTTTAATGACTCCAGCCTAAGTGTATGTAAACTTCCAACTTCAACTGTATATCGGTTTTATGAAAAGAATATTGCAATTGTATGAATGTTCACTTTTCTGTTCACTTCCACGGCTCTGTGAAGTCCTTACAACTGCTTTCTGATTTTCCATTAGGCCAGGTGTAAATGTTCTGGGAGCCTTTACCTACCTTACCTGTCTGTGTGTTTATTTGTATTTCATGTAATGGACATGACTGGTGTCAAATTGGTGAATAAAAAAAATAACAACAACAAAAAAGAGAAAATGTAGTGCGTGAATATGTATACACCCCCTTTGCTATGAAGCCCTTAAATAAGATCTGGTGCAACACATTACCTTCAGAAGTCACATAATTACTTAAATAAAGTCCACCTGTGTGCAATCTAAGTGTCACATGATCTGTCACATGATCTCAGTATATATACACCTGTTCTGAAAGGCCTCAGAGTCTGCAACACCACTAAGGCACCATTAAATCCATTATTAAAAAATGGAAAGAATATGGCACCACAAGAAACCTGCCAAGAGAGGGCTTCCCACCAAAACTAATGGACTAGGCAAGGAGGGCATTAATCAGAGAGGCAACAAAGAGACCAAAGATAACCCTGAAGGAGCTGCAAAGTTCCCCTGCGGAGAATGGAGTATCTGTCCATAGGACCACTTTAAGCCGTACACTCCACAGAGCTGGGCTTTTTAGAAGAGTGGCCAGAAAAAAAAGCCATTGCTTAAAGAAGAAAATAAGCAAACACATTTGGTGTTCGCCAAAAGGCATGTGGGAGACTCCCCAAACATATGGAAGAAGGTACTCTGGTCAGATGAGTCTAAAATTTAGCTTTTTGGCCATCAATGAATGCACTATATCTGGCGCAAACCCAACACCTCTCATCAGCCCGAGAACACCATCCAGGGACTGGGAAATTGGTCAGAATTGAAGGAATGATGGATGGCACTAAATACAGGGAAATTCTTGAGGGAAACCTGTTTCAGTCTTCCAGAGATTTGAGACAGGGACGGAGGTTCACCTTCCTGCAGGACAATGACCCTAAGCATACTACTAAAGCAACACTCGAGTGGTTAAAGGGAAAACTTTTAAATGTCTTGGAATGAGCTAGTCAAAGCTCAGACCTCAATCCAGTTGAGAATCTGTGGTATGACTTAAAGAATGCTGTACACCAGCGGAACCCATCCAACTTGAAGGAGCTGGAGCAGTTTTGCCTTGAAGAATGGGCAAAAATCCCAGTGGCTAGATGTGCCAAGCTTATAGAAACATACCCAAAGAGACTTGCAGCTGTAACTGCTGCAAAAGGTGGCTCTGCAAAGCATTGACTTTGGGGGAGGGTGAATAGTAATGCACGCTCAAGTTTTCTGTTTTTTTTGTTGTCTTATTTCTTGTTTGTTTCACAATAAAAAAATATTTTGCATCTTCAAAGTGGTAGGTATGTTGTGTAAATCAAATGATACAATGCCCTCAAAAATCTATTTTAATTCCAGGTAGTAAGGCAACAAAATAGGAAAAATGCCAAGGGGGGTGAGTACTTACGCAAGTCACTGTTCCTATGCAAATCAGCTACTGAATATCCCTAATATCTAGGACCCAAATATAATGCTGTATAATTATTATAACAGAGTTGGTTGTGTTGCCAATTTAGTGCAACTTTGTCACTAGGTCTAGGGGTTTGTCAGACCACCCTAGTGACTTTTCCTATGAAAGTAACAAATTCAGCGACTGTACTTTTTACAATTGCCCCTGGGTTTTCCCTTAGAGTTTTGATAGGCCTAAATATAGAATTTATTTTCAGTCAGCCAAGATGAGAGTGAAAGAGAGCAGCTGCCTGACTAGGACCAGACCAGACTGTAAGAGCAGCCAACAGTGCTCTGTGCTTCTGAAAGAAAACATGAGGAGAGGGGGAAAAAGGTCACTGATCACAAGCAATGGCAATTTAATTTTGTGACATCATGAATACAGTATACAATATACAGTATCAAATATTGTAAACCATATCCCAAAAGAAACTAATTATAAACATAACAAAGCATTAGGCTATACAACCTTTTCAGGTGTTTCCCAACATCCGCAAAATGGCGACGTCCTAATTGCAAAAAGTTCCAAATCATTTTGTTATTCTTTTAATAGTGTAGCCAAGGTGGGACATTGAACATAACTTGTGGTTACTGAAGATACCATGGCATCTTACAGCAAGTGTAGGGCTGTTAACCCTGTCCTGAACAAATACTCAACCTGGCCATACCATCATGGCAAGCTTATTGTTCCAAGCTTCAACAGCTCATTCACCCCTCACTTCTCCATTGCATTAGCACCCAGATTATTGAATGTTCTCTATCAATTTGCTAGTCAAATAAACAATAAAAAAGTTTTAAAGTACATGGTTGGGTTTAACACCAAGTTAATTCAGGAATTATCAATTTTTTCCCAATAGGATGCTTTCAATTGACAGTATATTGTGAATGATCCCATATATTAGTCATTTTACAGTCATTTCTCAATACACAAACGTTTCTAAAAGAAATAGGATGTCCAGATGTATACGTGATGTAATATGCTTGATTCAGAGGGGTTGGGTTAAATGTGGAAGACACATTTCAGTTGAATGCATTCAGTTATACAACTGACTAGGTATCCCCCTTTCCCTTTCCTTGTTGGTTACAATCCTTTTAGTCGTTACATTTTCAATAAATTATTTCGACAAAAATATTTCAGAGCTAGATATGAACATGATTGGCATACCAAACCTTACTGGTCAAGGCATTTTACGTTTCCCAGAGGAAGGATGTTGAACATCTTCAAGCAATGTTGTTACCAAAGCAGGTTACAAAACCTAGAGTTATCTAACACTCAAGTCTTACTAACTAACTTGGCACTAATTATCAACACATATAACCTGTACTAAGTCTTCTGTACATGTTGGTACAGTACACCAACATATTGCCAACAGTGTATATTTTAATTTGTTTAAATCTATGGGATGTAACTAGCATGGTGACTAATAGTGTAAATATTGCATTTGTTCCTCTTGTAAAGGGGTTCGTCTTTAGTTTGAGTGACAGGGACAGCCACTCTCTCCTTTTGGTCACCAGCTATTTAATGAGTCAGTTACTTATTTTTTGTACATTAATTATAATATTTGTTTCTGTAGTGTTAAGTTGATTTAAGTTAACTCCATATTAATTATCACCTTTTATGAAAGAGTAAATATTAGTACCCAAACAAAGAGCAATGAAACGCTGATCTCCCACCAGTGTGGAGTGAGTGACAGGTGTGAGCTTGCATAAATGGCTCCTTTTCCCATGATGCCTCTGACAGGGTGGCCAATGGGGAGTGGCAGTGAAGTGATGATGCTGTTTTGTCCCCAAGTATATAAAGTTAAACAACCATATTGGTACTTCTGAGCAGTTGGAGCATTCCCAGCCTTGCCTCAGGTGTAGGGATTTGCAAGGAGAAAAACAGAACTACACAGCTAAGAAACTGTGTGGTTTTGTTTTTGGGTGGTTATTTTGGAGGCTCAACCGTTCTCACCTTGGATTTTCTGGAAACATTTCTGGATAAAGAGATAGCTGCTGAGGCTACAGCCATCTGGGCACTGTCCCATCTGTTCAAGGCACCCTTGTGGATACAAGTAAGTCATTTTTACTTGGTAATCAATTATGCAACATGTCTTATTTCCTTAATCGTTGTTTACATTGTTTGTTGCTAAACAATAGTTTTAGCAAGAATGGTTCCACAGTATGGACATTGTTATATTTGATTGTAAATATTTATAATACTTTGTCACTTACTGTTAATTGAATATCTTTACATTAAAAACGCTGTTGCTGATAACTGCTGTTTTGGATCCCTCAAGGTTACTTTATGGTGAATTTGGATTGGTGCTATGATTCAGAAAGCCAAGAATAGCCCCTGATAGCATTAGAGTGGTGTCCCAGCTGCGGAGCAATGTCTTTTTAAGGGAATCAGCAGCAGGGCTATCAGTTGCACCTCCAGCTATGTGCCACATGGTGACTGTCAATCAAGCAAGCGAGGGACAGATTATTTTTGGAGACTGCCATATCTGTCGCTCAGATTCCAATCTTGAAATATCTGAAGTTAATTCAGTTTTGTACAGGTTTTTATTGAATTCTAACGTCTGATGACATTTGACATGATGGTCCAAGTCTTTTGATGTATTGGAAAAACATGTATTTATGGTGGTCATAAACACCCTAAAACAGGGGATTTGAGCAGGCCCTCCCATAGGAATTCACAGGAGTCAAATAGTTTTGCATTATCACTTGGATTATCCTACGTTTAAATCCATGACATTATGATACTCTCAAAGCAATTCTTATAGCCTATTGTGTAAATGTAAAATAAGGAAGATATTTGTTTTTGGATAAGGTTTTGATATAGGTAAAGTTCCTCCCCAGTGACAGAGTTGATTGAGATTTTGACTGACAGGGACAGTCTGGTAGTGTCACTTCAGTTATAGCAAGGCAATGGTATCGAAGCGAGTTTACAGAAGGGCTGCCTGTGATAGAAGAAATACATTGCCCTCAATTTGATGTTTAAAGAGATATTCTGTTGGAGTTTTTGATTCATTTTGTTGATGTAGTATACGGATGCAATGTCATGATCAGAAATGTCTCAGATTAATGTGGACCTGGGACATTTGTGTGCACCTGGCCTTTGTCATTTGCTTGACATAAAACATTCATTTTTCTCCAGTGTGTTTTAATCCCAGGCTGATAATAACCTATCCATTGACATTCAATTGGGATAATTCATTAGTATATTGATGTTGATATTTCACTGTTGCATGGAAGTATGCCTACACAGGTGTCTCAGAGACTGTTTCTAAAGAGGAATATTACATTTCCATATTGGATATATGACTGCTTCTGAATAAGAGCTGATGGAGAAAGTTGTTAAACCAGGGCAGATTTTAACTTGAGTAATTTATAAAACATACAGACTGAATTTACTAAACATTTTGTGTATTGTGACTATGGTGAAGTAAATTGGTTTCAATGTTATAAAATGTAGCCTATGTTCTCTGTGCTATTGTAGAATAACATGGTTACATCCTAATTTATTGTCAAACAACATAGGCCTACATAGGGAGGTTTAGGTCACTAGATTCCCGAACAAATAATAGTATTTTGTTATTATAATGAAAAAATGAATGTGACAACTGAACTTTGGTCTAATTGGTTAAGTTGGATATTGATATCTTGTAAATTGTATAATGTAGGCAGAAACGTGGTACTTGTAATGTAAGCCCAGGCCTGATTCTTCTAGAATGTAGGACTGGTGCCTGTGAATGTCATGAAATAAGCCTAGCTATTTACGTCCAATCTTGCTCATATGGTTACATGCATGGTAATGCATTTCTGAACCTGCCCATTGCAATTCTGAACTTTTTATGATCTCTTTGAAACGTTCTAGTGAAATATAAAACTTCATGGATTGCAGACTTGTGTTAGTGAGAGCTCTATAATATAGGTTAACTTCCAATTGTTTGGCATGTTCATTTAATAATCAACGCAAAAAGTAGGCATACATTTCTCTTGGCCATTTCTGTTGTGTAATTACATAGATTTTTACGTTTAGAGTGGCACTGTAAATTGCCTGTAGGCCTAAGCATTGTAGGCCACATGTTAACTGCCATTGAGTTCTGCTGATTGTCAGCCTCCAGTTGTTATTGTCTTGTCTTTGGGCTGACACTAGGTACTGTGTCCCAGGGTTTGGCCAGGGTTTGGCCAGGGTTTGGCCCTAACATGCAGACCCCATGGAGCCTCTGATTTCCGGAACTGACAGGCAGACAAGCTGCTTTGGGCCAGGTGGAGGGAGCATTTCTGACGAGTCCCTCAGCCTCATTTCTCTGCTGCTAAAAATATCCTGTTGCGCTGCTCTCAGATTGTTTCGGACCCTTCATATACTGTATTAAGTAAAACCATATCACTCAGCTAGATATCAAATGGGTATTGTTGTGAGGCCAAAGTATAGACTGCAGATGAAAATGTGCTGTTTAGCTAAATCGGGCACTAATACACCTCAGTATTGTCTAAATTGTTGATTATTGTGTCGGCCTAATAATATAAATATATAATATGTCCCTGTTAAATAGCCTAAATGATATAAATAAACATGTAGTCCTATTGGATGTAGGCTATTTTGAATTAGTAGTTTAACTCTGTGATTTCATGTTGTGTCTTTCTTCCAGGGTGCCGTCCACAATGTCAACACAGGCGCCAACATTTACACAGCCGCTGCAGAGCGTTGTGGCACTAGAGGGTAGTGCCGCAACGTTCGAGGCGCAAGTTAGTGGTAAGACATCTTTTTTTTGTTCTTATCACGAAGTTCCAGTTGTCTGCAATTCTATTCACATCACACATGTTGACCTATCCACCGACCTTGTTTCTAGAATTTTAGCTACCAATTGATAATCTGAGTCAATTGTTAATTGATTCAAGCAAGCAACATGAATCTTAACACACGTCAGATATTCTAGATTAATACATATTAACATTTGTCAACAGTATCATTAATAAAACAAATGACAAACTTTACCTCCAGGTAATCCAGTTCCTGAGGTGAGCTGGTTCCGTGATGGCCAGGTTCTTTCCGCTGCCGCTCTGCCCGGCGCACAGATCTCGTTCAGCGATGGCCGCGCTGTTCTGATGATCCCTGCTGTGACAGCCGCACACAGTGGAAGATTTTCTGTGAGAGCCACCAATGGTGCTGGACAAGCCACTAGCACCGCTGAACTTCTTGTTACAGGTGACACCTTGTATTTATTTGACCTGAGACCTGTTTTAATTGGTGGTTCAGTTATTGTGTGACTCTAACTAACACAAACGTTCTCTTACAGTGGAGACCGCACCACCCAACTTTATTCAGAGACTTCAGAGTATGACCGTGAGACAAGGAAGCCAAGTGAGACTGGATGTTCGTGTTGCAGGAATCCCTACACCTGTGGTAAAGTTCTACAGAGAGGGAGCTGAGATACAGAGCTCTGCTGACTTTCAGATTGTTCAAGAAGGAGACCTTTACAGTTTGTTGATTGCCGAAGCCTTCCCAGAGGATTCTGGAACTTACTCTGTAAATGCTTCAAACAGCAGTGGACGGGCTACCTCCACTGCTGAACTACTGGTTCAAGGTGAGACTACATTACTCCTTTTCCTTTAATCATTAATGATGGGAAACAGGAATCATGTGGGTAGATGAGCAGAGAATGAGCCAAAGCTTACTCATATTGGTATTTATGGTTGGAACTAAATTACATCAGTAAAAAACATTTAAGAAAACATGTAAACTAATGTAATTTAGTATTTCTGTATTTTGAATTCATGCTGTATCAATAGATTAAATGCTCATATATATATATATATATAGAGTTATATATATATATATATAGATGTCAAGTATTTATGTTAATTCTAGATATAATTATTTTCCAATGTCCAGGTGAAGAGGTAGCAGTCCCTGCTAAGAAGACAAAGACTATTATGTCAACATCTTCTCAGATGACGTCTTCTCAGACGCGCCAGACCAGAGAGACCAGAGTAAGATTCTACTGTAGTCTTAGTCCAAAGTCATATATAAGCTTAAATAAAAATTCAACCCAGTGAGAAAAACTACATTCTCCATTGAAAAGACATAATTTCAATCAGTTTCGCCATTGAAAAGACATAATTTCAATCAGTTTTGCCATTGAAATGACATCTTTTCAACCAGTGTTGCTCACTGGGAAGTATACCTTTAACAATAGAAAATGCTATAAAATATATGAAACCTTGCTTACTCCAACTAATGTTCTTCTGTTTCATTTCAGAGAGTGGAGTCACATTTCCAGTCCAGCTCTATGATGGAAATGCGCGTTGAAGGTGGTGTAGTGACACAGACATTGGCACACAAGACCCCGCCACGTGTGCCTCCAAAGCCAACCTCAACCTCCAAGTCCCCAACACCACCATCTCTTGCAGCCAGGGTTGCAGGCGGACGTCATCAGTCACCATCACCTGTGAGACATGTCAAGGCGCCCACTCCGGCCCCTGTCAGGTAAGACATTTGATCTTCATCCTATTGGAAAACACAGGGCTGGTTTCCTGGACTCAGATTAAGTCTACTACTGATCTACAAAAAGCATGCTCAATGGGGATTCTCCGTTCAAAGATCGTTGTAGTCCTGGACTAGGCTTAGTCTAGGTCTGGGAAACCGACTCACATTGCTATTGTAGTAGACTTCAAACTCTTACATTTGTGTCTATTCTGAAGTAACTTCTGTGTGCCTGTTTTACATTTTCAGGTCTGCCTCTCCCACTTCTGCCTCAAGACTGTCTGTGTCACCAATCAGACCAGTCAAATCCCCACTGACCACACGCAAACAAGTATCCCATAGTCCAGATGTGCCTCCACCATGGAAGCAGGGAGAGGGATTTGTGGCGGAGTCCAGCTACAGCATGACCACTGCCTCTAGTGCCAGTCATGTCCAGTCTTCTGCCACCCATGCTCACATGGAGCAGCACTGGGAGGGCTCTTATGGATTGAAAACGACTGGTGCCGCTGTATCTGGTGTCGCTGTGAGAGAGGTAAGGAGATCACCATCTGGGCTGCTCAACTCTGTGGGAGTGGATCCATCTAGTGGTCTACTGCAGGGTTTCCAAACTCCCTCTGCCCCTCCAGCTTGATGATTAGTTGATTAATTGAATCAAATGATTTGTGTAGTGCTAGGGCTAGGGCAAGAAACTAAATGTGCACGGGGGGAGAAAAGAGCCTCAATAGATGTGAATATGGCAAGTTGAATGGTTACACACAACAGAATGTTTCAATGAGCAAATAACTACACGGATATGTAGACTTTTTGTCATCAGTGTGATGTTTTCCTTGTTCAATGTTATTACCGTGATCCATAACAGGAGGTTTTACTACACAGATATTACTGATAGTCATACAGTGCCTTGCGAAAGTATTCGGCCCCCTTGAACTTTGCGACCTTTTGCCACATTTCAGGCTTCAAACATAAAGATATAAAACTGTATTTTTTTGTGAAGAATCAACAACAAGTGGGACACAATCATGAAGTGGAACGACATTTATTGGATATTTCAAACTTTTTTAACAAATCAAAAACTGAAAAATTGGGCGTGCAAAATTATTCAGCCCCCTTAAGTTAAATACTTTGTAGCGCCACCTTTTGCTGCGATTACAGCTGTAAGTCGCTTGGGGTATGTCTCTATCAGTTTTTCATCGAGAGACTGAAATTTTTTCCCATTCCTCCTTGCAAAACAGCTCAAGCTCAGTGAGGTTGGATGGAGAGCATTTGTGAACAGCAGTTTTCAGTTCTTTCCACAGATTCTCGATTGGATTCAGGTCTGGACTTTGACTTGGCCATTCTAACACCTGGATATGTTTATTTTTGAACCATTCCATTGTAGATTTTGCTTTATGTTTTGGATCATTGTCTTGTTGGAAGACAAATCTCCGTCCCAGTCTCAGGTCTTTTGCAGACTCCATCAGGTTTTCTTCCAGATTGGTCCTGTATTTGGCTCCATCCATCTTCCCATCAATTTTAACCATCTTCCCTGTCCCTGCTGAAGAAAAGCAGGCCCAAACCATGATGCTGCCACCACCATGTTTGACAGTGGGGATGGTGTGTTCAGCTGTGTTGCTTTTACGCCAAACATAACGTTTTGCATTGTTGCCAAAAAGTTCAATTTTGGTTTCATCTGACCAGAGCACCTTCTTCCACATGTTTGGTGTGTCTCCCAGGTGGCTTGTGGCAAACTTTAAACAACACTTTTTATGGATATCTTTAAGATATGGCTTTCTTCTTGCCACTCTTCCATAAAGGCCAGATTTGTGCAATATACGACTGATTGTTGTCCTATGGACAGAGTCTCCCACCTCAGCTGTAGATCTCTGCAGTTCATCCAGAGTGATCATGGGCCTCTTGGCTGCATCTCTGATCAGTCTTCTCCTTGTATGAGCTGAAAGTTTAGAGGGACGGCCAGGTCTTGGTAGATTTGCAGTGGTCTGATACTCCTTCCATTTCAATATTATCGCTTGCACAGTGCTCCTTGGGATGTTTAAAGCTTGGGAAATATTTTTGTATCCAAATCCGGCTTTAAACTTCTTCACAACAGTATCTCGGACCTGCCTGGTGTGTTCCTTGTTCTTCATGATGCTCTCTGCGCTTTTAACGGACCACGGATCACAGTGCAGGTGCATTTATACGGAGACTTGATTACACACAGGTGGATTGTATTTATCATCATTAGTCATTTAGGTCAACATTGGATCATTCAGAGATCCTCACTGAACTTCTGGAGAGAGTTTGCTGCACTGAAAGTAAAGGGGCTGAATAATTTTGCACGCCCAATTTTTCAGTTTTTGAATTTGTTAAAAAAGTTTGAAATATCCAATAAATGTCGTTCCAC
Organism: Oncorhynchus mykiss; assembly: GCF_057628025.1. Taxonomy (NCBI): domain Eukaryota; kingdom Metazoa; phylum Chordata; class Actinopteri; order Salmoniformes; family Salmonidae; genus Oncorhynchus; species Oncorhynchus mykiss. The sequence goes on from NC_143043.1 coordinate 37,879,561, forward strand.
TTCATGATTGTGTCCCACTTGTTGCTGATTCTTCACAAAAAAATACAGTTTTATATCTTTATGTTTGAAGCCTGAAATGTGGCAAAAGGTCGCAAAGTTCAAGGGGGCCGAATACTTTCGCAAGGCACTGTACATGTGATACGTTTTCCTTGTTCAATGTTCTTATATGATGTTCATGCATTGGATTGCTTCCTAATCACACTAATGGAAGCGCCAGCATCATGATACGGATGATAAAGTGATTGCTGTAGTTACCGTGGTAGCAGCGGTGGACCAGGCACGTAGCTGCAACTCCCAGTCTGTAGACGGATCCTGCACACAGACAAGCTCTGCTGCTGTGTTTATAGCACCAATACAGGAGCAGGTAGTTTAGAAATAAAACCCTCTCCCCTCCATATCCACCAGGAGGCTGGTGGAAGGAGCTACAGCAGTACAGACTCGTTGTAATGCTGGAGTGGAACAGTCAATCATGTGGTTTCCATAAGATTAATGTGTTTGATACCTTTCCATCCATTCCATTCCAGCCATTACAATAAGCCTGTCCTCCTAAAGCTCCAGCCTCCTCTGATATCCACCTAGTCAAAGTTTCCCCTTCATATTTTGAGTGTCCCTACTGACTTTCCCCATCAATCTCATGCTGCATAAAAAAAATTGCAACTCTTTGCAATTTTCTACCTTCTGTCCTTGCACAACTCCTTGTCCATATCCATCCCAGATATGCACATTTCCCCCACGTAATATGAATGCTGACGAGGAAACAAACCGTTTCAACCTTTCATTGCTGTTTGGCAACATTTAGCTTACACCAGACATCGTGAAAATAACAACAGCAACCAAGGCAATAGTGGTGGCAGCAGTTGTCAAAATGGCTAGTGAAGCAGAGGGAGAAACTGTCGGCACTGAGATCCAACATGGAGATAATATGGGAAGCTTCACTGCTTCAAGTGTGATGGTGACTACTGAGGAGCAGGTAGCTGAGGTGTGATGGTGACTACTGAGGAGCAGGTAGCTGAGGTGTGATGATGACTACTGAGGAGCAGGTAGCTGAGGTGTGATGGTGACTACTGAGGAGCAGGTAGCTGAGGTGTGATGATGACTACTGAGGAGCAGGTAGCTGAGGTGTGATGGTGACTACTGAGGAGCAGGTAGCTGAGGTGTGATGATGACTACTGAGGAGCAGGTAGCTGAGGTGTGATGATGACTACTGAGGAGCAGGTAGCTGAGGTGTGATGATGACTACTGAGGAGCAGGTAGCTGAGGTGTGATGGTGACTACTGAGGAGCAGGTAGCTGAGGTGTGATGATGACTACTGAGGAGCAGGTAGCTGAGGTGTGATCGTGACTACTGAGGAGCAGGTAGCTGAGGTGTGATGATGACTACTGAGGAGCAGGTAGCTGAGGTGTGATGGTGACTACTGAGGAGCAGGTAGCTGAGGTGTGATGGTGACTACTGAGGAGCAGGTAGCTGAGGTGTGATGATGACTACTGAGGAGCAGGTAGCTGAGGTGTGATTGTGACTACTGAGGAGCAGGTAGCTGAGGTGTGATGATGACTACTGAGGAGCAGGTAGCTGAGGTGTGATGATGACTACTGAGGAGCAGGTAGCTGAGGTGTGATGATGACTACTGAGGAGCAGGTAGCTGAGGTGTGATGGTGACTACTGAGGAGCAGGTAGCTGAGGTGTGATGGTGACTACTGAGGAGCAGGTAGCTGAGGTGTGATGATGACTACTGAGGAGCAGGTAGCTGAGGTGTGATGATGACTACTGAGGAGCAGGTAGCTGAGGTGTGATGGTGACTACTGAGGAGCAGGTAGCTGAGGTGTGATGGTGACTACTGAGGAGCAGGTAGCTGAGGTGTGATGGTGACTACTGAGGAGCAGGTAGCTGAGGTGTGATGGTGACTACTGAGGAGCAGGTAGCTGAGGTGTGATGGTGACTACTGAGGAGCAGGTAGCTGAGGTGTGATGGTGACTACTGAGGAGCAGGTAGCTGAGGCGTGATGATGACTACTGAGGAGCAGGTAGCTGAGGCGTGATGATGACTACTGAGGAGCAGGTAGCTGAGGTGTGATGATGACACACCAGTGATCACTCCCCATTTCCGCCTTTGTTTTTATTCATTACACAAAATTATCAACAACTTACATCTCTACATCAAACATGTCTAACAAAACAAAACACAGGTATAAACAAGAAAATACTAAATACATACTATATATATATATATATATATATATATATATAATTAACATCAATATTTCTTCCATTTTACTCTCTCACTTTCCCCATTTCTTTTGTCACATCCCTTTCTCTTTATAGTCCTCATCATTATGTGACTAACCCACTTCATAATATTGCTGTGAATGCACGGTATGATGCAATGATATGTTCAATTACACAAAATGTTCTTTGTAGATGTTTTGTTACATTCATTTGTATGTTATGTTTTGTTATGTTATGTCAACCTTTTGTTGTTACTACTGCCATGGATGATGTGTATGATCTATGTGCTGTATGTGTTACATGCACTGCTTGTTGTCTCAAAGGTTGAGGGTGGGAAAAAAGCGGAGGCAAAGGCTACAGTTGTTGCTGCTGTTGACCTAGCACGTGTTCGGAAGCCAGTGCATGGAGAGAGGGGTCATGCTGAAGAGGAAACCATAGATTCTGATATAAAACAGCAGTCGATGCTGTCTACTACTGAGCAACAATTCTCAACGAGGACTGAGGCTGGGCAAATGCAAACAACAATTCAAACACTTGCTCCTGAACAGAGTATTCATGTCTCCCAGGTTAGATGTGACTTTTAAGTAGACAATAGAAGAAGAAAGAAAAACATTTAAAAATGAGTCATTTGTTATATTTTTGGGGTTGTAATCACTCAATCTCAACTCCATTGGTTATTTTAGATGCAAAGAACTACCACTCAAGTGGATACTGGCCTTGCACCATCCCCAATTCCACATTTCACAGTTTCAAAAGTTATGGTTCCTAAACCTGACCATAGCTATGAGGTAAGCATAGGTCAAATCAGGCAAGCAGTGCAACATAACAGAAACAAGAAAATAAATCAATAATTGTCTATCTTATATAGGGGTAGATATTTATACATATGTAAACGTGGTTCCTGCTTGCCTGAGATGCAACTTTCTATCTTTGTAGCAATCATTCAGATGAGAACTTAATACAAAATGTAATCTAAACAATAATGATTTGATATATTTGATTTTGGTCTTAATCACTCCCGTCCTATTACCATTAATCAATAATTATACTAATAATGTAATATTCATTTGAATAATCCTCTAACATACTGTGGTTTAGACTTTATTTAAAACCCTCCATTCATATAGGCTTTAATCAAACTAACTTAGATTCCCCATCTTGTGGCTAAACAAAACAAACCCAAGACGTTCATAATGCTTTGTTCTGATTCGTGATGATAATGGTATTCTCCTTGGGTTGATCAGGTTTCGATAGCAGGTTCTGCTATTGCCACACTGCAGAAAGAGTTATCCTCTACCTCTTCACATGCTGCTCAAAAGATCATCAAGACAGTGAAGCCTCCATCTCATAAGGTTGTGGTGGCGACAAGAGTGACGCCAGAGCCGACCCCGCCTCCGTTTAAAGATATCGCAGACAGATATCAGACACATTTCGACACTCAGTCACAGCAGAAACAGATAGGCACTTCGTTTTCAGGGGGCATGGAGCAAATTTATGAGGACTGGGAACAACAGGTTTGTAACCCAGGTGTTTTTCCAGATACTAGTCCCCATGTGTTAGAACCTCTCCTCTCCAGTGTCTTAACAGTTCTCCTTAGTTGCTACTAATCTTAACATCAGCCTTGTATACCTCCCCTCCTACGACACCCCCTAACTAAACCAGTCCATTTGTCTCTTGTCGTCCAAGTACATTTTTGTCCACTGCAAAAAAAATGCGCGCACACACACACACACACACACACACACACACACACACACACACACACACACACACACACACACACACAGTGCTAGAAATAGTATGACATTAACAGAGATGTGTCTATTCCCTAGGTTGTTGAAACAGCAGTTGTTCCATCACCAATGGAGGAGCCAACTGTGCCACCTACTCTTGTGGCTGTAAGTATTTTAATATTTTTCATTCTTCATTCTTAAAAAAAAAAAAAAAAATGTTCATTACTTTTACCTATAGATTAGCATTTTACTGATCATGTGTGTGTTGTTTTCAGGGCTTGAACAACGTGACTGTGACTGAGGGTGAATCTGTGACTCTGGAATGTCAGATCACTGGTCACCCTGCCCCTGGCATCATGTGGTTCAGAGAGGACTACAGAATTGAGAGCTCCATTGACTTCCAGATCACTTATGAGAGTAAATGTGCCCGTCTGGTCATCCGCGAGGCCTTCGCAGAAGACAGCGGTCGCTTCACTTGCACTGCTACTAGCGAGGCTGGAACCATCAGTACATCCTGCTACCTGCTTGTCAAAGGTAAAGAGCATAAAGACAATGTTATGTATGTCTACCTATACCTTATTGGAATGATTAAACCTGACTTTGATTAAACCTGACTTTATATTGCAGTGTCAGAGGAGATTGAGAGCAGAGAGGACACTACTGTGTCTGAATATGTTGAAACTTCTGCAGAGCATCAGTGAGTAGAAAACAGCATGAACTATTAACAAATGTGTTATTTACGAGTTTGCATTGAAAGCATACAAATTGATAGTTTCTCGCTTAAGACTGTAGACAATTTCTTGCTCAAGATATTAGATAGTTAAATCATTAAACCTTCCTTTTAGGATTAGCATTGGAGCCAAGGAGGAGACAATGTCGGAGGTGAGCGCTGTTGCAGAGACTGTGGAAGCAGCTCCCTTCTTTGTCAAGAAGCCAACTGTGCAGAAGTTGGTGGAGGGTGGAAGAGTTGTCTTTGAGTGCCAGATCGGAGGCAGCCACAAGCCCAACATTATCTGGAAGAAGACTGGAGTGCCCCTTACTACAGGATACAGGTGACACATTCCTAGTCAATCACAATATTGAATTTTGATTTTTTTTTTATTGTGCTTTCTACATTACATTATATTTCCATCCATTAGATATAAAGTGCACTACAATAAGGAGAGTGGAGTGTGTAAATTGGAGATCTCCATGACGTTTGCTGACGATGCTGGAGAGTACTCCATCTTTGTCAAGAACCCTCTTGGAGAAGAGTCTGCCTCAGCCAGTCTGCTTGAGGAAGGTCAGTCGGTTGAATTGTTATTAGAAAATGTTTGCGGGGTTGAGTTATAGCCTTACACTAAATTGGTATTTCCTATTAAAGTTGGTATATCCCTTATTACAGAGGAATATGAAGAATACATGAAGAAACATGAAGTGACATATAAGACTGAAGTGACTACAATGGTGCAGGAGTCTAAAGTGGCAGAAGTACCAACTGTTGCTGTTAGTGGCTATGAGACAGAACAGAGGATGTACATGCAAAACAGAATGGCTCAGCAGGCCCAAGCGACACGCACCTTCATCTCCGAGCAGGTATAGTGATCAGCTGAGGCACCTCACACTAAACACTACATCAACTTCACACTAAACACTACATCAACCTCACACTAAACACTACATCAACCTCACACTAAACACTACATCAACCTCACACTAAACACTACATCAACCTCACACTAAACACTACATCAACCTCACACTAAACACTACATCAACCTCACACTAAACACTACATCAACTTCACACTAAACACTACATCAACTTCACACTAAACACTACATCAACTTCACACTAAACCCTACATCAACCTCACACTAAACACTACATCAACTTCACACTAAACACTACATCAACCTCACACTAAACACTACATCAACCTCACACTAAACACTACATCAACCTCACACTAAACACTACATCAACTTCACACTAAACACTACATCATCCTGACACTAAACACTACATCAACCTCACACTAAACACTACATCAACCTCACACTAAACACTACATCAACCTCACACTAAACACTACATCAACCTCACACTAAACACTACATCAACTTCACACTAAACACTACATCAACTTCACACTAAACACTACATCAACCTCACACTAAACCCTACATCAACCTCACACTAAACACTACATCAACTTCACACTAAACACTACATCAACCTCACACTAAACACTACATCAACCTCACACTAAACCCTACATCAACCTCACACTAAACACTACATCAACTTCACACTAAACACTACATCAACCTCACACTAAACCCTACATCAACCTCACACTAAACCCTACATCAACCTCACACTAAACCCTACATCAACCTCACACTAAACACTACATCAACCTCACACTAAACACTACATCAACCTCACACTAAACACTACATCAACTTCACACTAAACACTACATCAACCTCACACTAAACCCTACATCAACCTCACACTAAACCCTACATCAACCTCACACTAAACCCGACATCAACCTCACACTAAACCCTACAACAACCTCACACTAAACCCTACATCAACCTCACACTAAACCATACATCAACCTCACACTAAACCCGACATCAACTTCACACTAAACCCTACAACAACCTCACACTAAACCCTACATCAACTTCACACTAAACACTACATCAACCTCACACTAAACCCTACATCAACCTCACACTAAACCCTACATCAACCTCACACTAAACCCGACATCAACCTCACACTAAACCCGACATCAACCTCACACTAAACCCTACATCAACCTCACACTAAACACTACATCAACCTCACACTAAACACTACATCAACCTCACACTAAACACTACATCAACCTCACACTAAACACTACATCAACCTCACACTAAACACTACATCAACTTCACACTAAACACTACATCATCCTGACACTAAACACTACATCAACCTCACACTAAACACTACATCAACCTCACACTAAACACTACATCAACCTCACACTAAACACTACATCAACCTCACACTAAACACTACATCAACTTCACACTAAACACTACATCAACTTCAAACTAAACACTACATCAACCTCACACTAAAACCTACATCAACCTCACACTAAACACTACATCAACCTCACACTAAACACTACATCAACCTCACACTAAACCCTACATCAACCTCACACTAAACCCTACATCAACCTCACACTAAACCCTACATCAACCTCACACTAAACCCTACATCAACCTCACACTAAACACTACATCAACCTCACACTAAACACTACATCAACCTCACACTAAACACTACATCAACTTCACACTAAACACTACATCAACCTCACACTAAACCCTACATCAACCTCACACTAAACCCTACATCAACCTCACACTAAACCCTACATCAACCTCACACTAAACCCTACATCAACCTCACACTAAACACTACATCAACCTCACACTAAACACTACATCAACTTCACACTAAACACTACATCAACCTCACACTAAACCCTACATCAACCTCACACTAAACCCGACATCAACTTCACACTAAATCAACCTCACACTAAACCCTACAACAACCTCACACTAAACCCTACATCAACTTCACACTAAACACTACATCAACCTCACACTAAACACTACATCAACCTCACACTAAACACTACATCAACTTCACACTAAACACTACATCAACCTCACACTAAACCCTACATCAACCTCACACTAAACCCTACAACAACCTCACACTAAACCCTACAACAACCTCACACTAAACCCTACATCAACCTCACACTAAACACTACATCAACCTCACACTAAACCCTACAACAACCTCACACTAAACCCTACATCAACTTCACACTAAACACTACATCAACCTCACACTAAACACTACATCAACCTCACACTAAACACTACATCAACTTCACACTAAACACTACATCAACCTCACACTAAACCCTACATCAACCTCACACTAAACCCTACATCAACCTCACACTAAACCCTACATCAACCTCACACTAAACCCTACATCAACCTCACACTAAACACTACATCAACCTCACACTAAACACTACATCAACCTCACACTAAACACTACATCAACTTCACACTAAACACTACATCAACCTCACACTAAACCCTACATCAGCCTCACACTAAACCCGACATCAACTTCACACTAAACACTACATCAACCTCACACTAAACCCTACAACAACCTCACACTAAACCCTACATCAACTTCACACTAAACACTACATCAACCTGACACTAAACCCTACATCAACCTCACACTAAACCCTACATCAACCTCACACTAAACCCGACATCAACCTCACACTAAACCCTACAACAACCTCACACTAAACCCTACATCAACCTCACACTAAACCATACATCAACCTCACACTAAACCCGACATCAACTTCACACTAAACCCTACAACAACCTCACACTAAACACTACATCAACTTCACACTAAACACTACATCAACCTCACACTAAACCCTACATCAACCTCACACTAAACCCGACATCAACCTCACACTAAACCCGACATCAACCTCACACTAAACCCTACATCACCCTCACACTAAACCCTACATTAACCTCACACTAAACCCTACATCAACCTCACACTAAACCCTACATCAACCTCACACTAAACCCTACATCAACCTCACACTAAACCCTACATCAACCTCACACTAAACCCTACATCAACCTCACACTAAACCCTACATCAACCTCACACTAAACCCTACATCAACCTCACACTAAACCCTACATCAACCTCACACTAAACCCTACATCAACTTCACACTAAACCCTACATCAACCTCACACTAAACCCTACAACAACCTCACACTAAACCCTACAACAACCTCACACTAAACCCTACATCAACCTCACACTAAACCCTACATCAACTTCACACTAAACCCTACATCAACCTCACACTAAACACTACATCAACCTCACACTAAACCCTACATCAACCTCACACTAAACCCTACATCAACCTCACACTAAACCCTACATTAACCTCACACTAAACCCTACATCAACCTCACACTAAACCCTACAACAACCTCACACTAAACCCTACAACAACCTCACACTAAACCCTACATCAACCTCACACTAAACACTACATCAACTTCACACTAAACACTACATCAACCTCACACTAAACACTACATCAACCTCACACTAAACACTACATCAACCTCACACTAAACACTACATCAACTTCACACTAAACACTACATCAACCTCACACTAAACCCTACATCAACCTCACACTAAACCCTACATCAACCTCACACTAAACCCTACATCAACCTCACACTAAACACTACATCAACCTCACACTAAACCCTACAACAACCTCACACTAAACCCTACAACAAACTCACACTAAACCCTACATCAACCTCACACTAAACCCTACAACAACCTCACACTAAACCCTACATCAACCTCACACTAAACCCTACATCAACCTCACACTAAACCCTACATCAACCTCACACTAAACCCGACATCAACCTCACACTAAACCCAACATCAACCTCACACTAAACCCTACATCAACCACACACTAAACCCTACATCAACTTCACACTAAACACTACATCAACCTCACACTAAACACTACATCAACCTCACACTAAACCCGACATCAACCTCACACTAAACCCTACATCAACCTCACACTAAACCCTACATCAACCTCACACTAAACCCTACATCAACCTCACACTAAACCCTACATCAACTTCACACTAAACACTACATCAACCTCACACTAAACACTACATCAACCTCACACTAAACCCTACATCAACCTCACACTAAACCCTACATCAACCTCACACTAAACCCTACATCAACTTCACACTAAACACTACATCAACCTCACACTAAACCCTACATCAACCTCACACTAAACCCTACATCAACCTCACACTAAACCCTACATCAACTTCACACTAAACACTACATCAACCTCACACTAAACACTACATCAACCTCACACTAAACCCGACATCAACCTCACACTAAACCCTACATCAACCTCACACTAAACCCTACATCAACCTCACACTAAACCCTACATCAGATGTTATTTGACATATTTTTGTTTTTGTGGTCTTTTTACACTACAATGGAAATCCAATGATTCACTCAATAGCTTTACTTTAAAAAAAATTGTTTACAGGAACTCAAGATTACTGTCGTTGAGGAGAGGATTATCCATGAGATTGAGGTCCGCATCATGCAGATTACATACCAACAAATTGTGACTGAGGATCGGGAAGAGATGGTGACTTGTGCAGACCGTGAGGCTGTACAGTCAGCCTTTGCCACTCCAGTTAAAAACTACAGAATCATGGAAGGCATGGGGGTCACTTTCCACTGCAAAATGTCAGGAACTCCACTACCCAAGGTAGTAAAGAAACCATGTATTTTTATATTTTGTGTCCATTCTACTTCATATAAATGTTGAGATGAAACATTTATCCATAATTTCTTGTCTCTCAAAAGATCGTATGGTACAAAGATGGCAAGCGTATCCATCATGGCGGCCGTTACCAGATGGAGAGTCTTCAGGATGGTAGAGCCAGCCTGCGTCTTCCTGTGGTGCTGCCAGAGGATGAAGGTGTTTACACAGCATTAGCCAGCAACATGAAGGGCAACTCTGTAAGCTCTGGGAAACTGTATGTGGTGCCCACTGCAGGAGCAGAAGCTCCACAGATGCCTGAGTCACCGGCAATGCAGAGAATGAGGTGAGAGGTTATGCTATGAGTGATGTAGCTGCTTAATAGCCTAATCATAAAGCCATCATAAGAACTTTTCATTTCTGTGTTCATTTCTCAGGTCCACATCCCCACGCTCTACAAGCCGCTCTCCCGGTCGTTCTCCCGGACGCTCTCCTGCTCGCAGACTTGATGACACTGATGAGAGTCAGCTGGAGAGACTATACAAGCCTGTGTTTGTCTTGAAGCCACAGTCATTCAAGTGTGCTGAAGGGCAGACTGCCAGATTTGACCTGAAAGTAGTTGGTAGACCCATGCCTGACACTTTCTGGTTCCACAATGGTAAGTGATGTGAAAACATGATACATCGTCTAGGATATGTTTTATTAAAAAAATATTAAAACTATTATTCCTTTCTTTGTTATTTTCAGGACAACAAGTTGTCAATGATTACACCCACAAGATAGTGGTGAAGGAAGATGGAACTACGTCACTGATTGTGGTTCCAGCCATGCCCCATGACTCTGGAGAGTGGACCGTGGTCGCTCAGAACAGAGCTGGAAGGACCTCTGTCTCCATGACACTTACAGTTGATGGTAAGGCTCCATTTGAAATATGTGACTGACTCAGGAAAAAGGGAAACATTTTGATTTGTGCTCCAGTGAATATTTCAGGACATGAATCTATTGTTTATTTGTTATTTATTTTTATTCCATTCATTTGTATGTGCTTGATCTTTGTTACATTTACAGCCAAAGAAAACTTGATCAGACCCCAGTTTATTGAGAAGCTGAAGAACATCAGTGTTAAGCAAGGCACTCTGGTTGAGTTGGCTGTCAAAGCCATCGGAAACCCCCTGCCTGATATTGTTTGGCTGAAAAACAGTGACATCGTCTCCCCAATGAAGCACCCAAATATCAAGTGAGTGTCTTGTCCATATCATGAGTTAAAATACAGTTAGTATGTTGACCTCACATGTTGAATATTCTGAGTCTATTCAGATACATTACAGTAGCCTAGCAGTTAAGAGCATTGGGCCAGAAACCAAAAGGTCACTGCTTCGAATCCCTGAGCCGACTAGGTTAAAAAGCAGTTGATTTGCCCTTGAGCAAGGCACTTAACCCTAGTTGCTCTGAATAATAGTGTCTGCTAAATGACTAAAATGTAATACAAATGTATATATTTCAGGATTGAAGGCACCAAAGGAGAGGCCAAATTCCAGATCCCCCAAACAGTAGGCACTGATAGTGCTTGGTACACAGCCACAGCCATTAACAAAGCTGGAAGAGATACCACTCGCTGCAGGGTCAACATTGAGGTGGAAACTGCTGAACCTGCACCAGAGAGGAGACTCATTATTCCCAAGGGAACATACAAGGCCAAGGAAATTGCAGCTCCAGAGTTGGAATCCCTGCATCTACGTTATGGCCAAGAGCAGTGGGAGGAGGCTGACCTATATGACAAGGACAAGCAGCAGAAACCACAGTTCAAGAAGAAGCTGACTTCCGTCAGGCTGAAGCATTCTGGTGCTGTCCACTTTGAATGCAGACTGACCCCTATTGGTGATCCCACTATGGTTGTTGAGTGGTTACTTGATGGCAAACCCCTTGCAGCTGCTAACAGATTGCGCATGGTTAATGAATTTGGCTACTGTAGTCTTGACTTTGAAGTTGCCTATGCCAGAGACAGTGGTGTCATCACCTGCAGAGCCACTAACACGTTTGGTGCCGATCAGACCTCGGCTACACTTATTGTAAAGGAGGAGAAGAGCATGGTGGAGGAAACTCAGTTACCTGAGGGCAGGAGGGGACTACACAGAATTGATGAGATGGAGCGCATGGCTCACGAAGGAGGTCCTTCTGGAGTCACTGCAGATGAAGGGGCTGAGAAGACAAAGCCTGAAATTGTCCTTCTTCCTGAGAATGCAAATGTGCAGGAAGGTGAAATTGCAAGGTTCCGTTGCAGAGTAACTGGTTATCCTACACCTAAGGTCAACTGGTACCTCAATGGGCAGCTCATTCGCAAGAGCAAGAGAATGAGACTTCGCTATGATGGCATTTACTATCTTGAGATTATCGATATCAAGTCATACGATGCAGGAGATGTCAAAGTGTTAGCAGAGAACCCTGAGGGCACAGCTGAGCATCTGGTGAAGCTGGAGATCACGCAGAAAGAGGACTTCAGATCTATTCTTCGTCGTGCACCAGAGCATAAGGCCCCAGAGCCTAGCACCATGGCTGAACATGGCAGAGTTTCCTTTGATGTGGTTAAGGTTGAAAAACCAACTGCCATCAAAGACACCAAAGAGGTAGTGCAACTAAAGAAGACCGAAAGAGTCATCCATTCAAAAGCCACAGAGGAGACAGATGAGTTGAAGGGCAAATTTAAGCGCAGGACAGAGGAAGGTTATTATGAAGCCATCACTGCTGTGGAGCTCAAGTCTCGTAAGAAGGATGAGTCCTATGAGGACATGCTTAGGAAGAGGAAGGAAGAACTGCTTCACCATCAGAAAATGTTGTCTGAGGCTGATAAGAAAAAAGAGGAGGAACGCAAGGTTCATGTTCCCTCAATTAAACCAGAGAGAGTAAAGCTCTCTCCCAGCATGGAAGCTCCAAAGATCATTGAACGCATTGCTAGTCAGACCGTGTCTCAGATGGAAGAAGTTCACTTCAGAGTCAGAGTTACCGGTAGACCAGACCCTGAGTGCCAGTGGTTCAAGAATGGAATTCTGCTGGAGAAAACAGATCGCATTTACTCGTTCTGGCCTGAAGACAATGTATGTGAATTGGTAATCAAAAAGGTCACAGCAGAAGACTCTGCTAGCATCATGGTCAAAGCCATGAACATTGCTGGAGAGACTTCAAGCCATGCATTCTTATTGGTGCAAGGTAAAGTAATAATTTCAGTAATTTTTCTACATTGTTCATAGCATTAGTAGCCTATTGTCTGAGGTTGTGACACAAGATGCACAGTAGTAAGGGTTCAGGGCCGGTCCTCGTTAGTACCAGGTGCTGTAAGCAAAAAAATAAAATAAGCTGCCATTGATCATCATTCAGTGGAAATTATTAAGTTATTGCAATCTGAAACCTAGATATCAAACCTTATTTAAATCTGTGTAATTGATATTCTGTATGAATCACGGCATCCCTGATACATTATACCATCTTCATCCTTTTAGCAAAGACAGTCATCACCTTCACACAAGAGCTAGAAGAAACCAACGTGAAAGAGAAAGACACCATGGCGACCTTTGAGTGTGAGACCAATGAGCCTTTTGTTAAAGTCAAATGGCTGATGAACAATGCAGAGATTTTCTCTGGAGACAAATACAGGATGCACTCAGACAGAAAGGTTCATTTCCTTTCTGTACTGACCATCAACATGAAGGACGATGCAGAATACAGTTGTGCTGTTGTTGAAGATGACCACATCAGGACCACTGCCAGACTCAATGTGGAAGGTTGGTCGTTTTTCTTACCACTGGTGTACAAGTAGAACTTTAATGACTGGGTTCTCAGATACAGATTAAGCCTAGTCCTAGACTAAAAAGCAGGTTCAATGGAGAAGAACTAAGTTTAATCTGTGGGAAACTTGTCCTTTTTCATCAGTAAATGTACTCTTTGTTTTCTGGAATAGATATACTAACAGTGCTCTCATTATTCAGGTGCCCCACTGTCAATTGTAAAGAGGCTGGAGAACATTGAGGTGCCTGAGACCTACTCTGGGGAGTTTGAGTGTGAAGTGTCTCGAGAGGATGCTGAAGGTGTATGGCATTTTGAGAACAAGGAGCTCACTCCCAGCAGCAAGCATGCCATCTCCTCCCGCCGAGGACGCCACAGTTTATCTGTGAAAGATGTAAAGAAAGAAGACCAGGGAAAATATACATTCACCACGGGTGAATTCAAGACTAGTGCCTCCCTGAAAATGAAACGTGAGTGTTCTAAGGATGAGGATTTCTATCTAGATCAAAGACAACAAAAAAATATGCTTGCAGATTGTTTTTTCATGACCTATTAACATGTGTAGTTGCATGAAATCAAGTCTTACTTCAATCTCTTCTCCTTTAGTGCGCCCTGTGACCCTGTTGCACCCCCTCTCTGATATGACAATCTGTGAGGGTGACATAAGCCAGTTTGAGGTGCGATTCTCTCAAGAAGATGTTGAGGGCACTTGGATGAAGAATGGTGTTGTCATTGAAGCTTCAGATCGCATCCACATTGTTATTGACAAGCTCATCCATAAACTTCTCATAGAGGATACAGGCAGGCTTGATGGTGGAATGTACTCCTTTGTAGTTCCTGCTCAGGACATTTCCACCACTGCAAAGCTGACTGTTCAAAGTAAGTGATTTGATTTCATACTGTCCATACTCATTTTGAGTATTTCTTTATTTACTAGGCCTTATCGTTTTGTCTTTTTCTGTGTGTATTACAGCGATTAGCATCTTGACCCCACTCAAGGATATTACATCAGTTGAGGGCACCAAGGCTGTTATGGAGGCTAAAATCTCTGCTGCAGATATTAGCTCAATTAAGTGGTTCCACAATGACAAGCTTGTGATGCCCAGTGAGAGAATCCAGATTGTTCCAAAGGGATCCAAACAGCGTCTGGTGTTCAATAGGACCTTCGCCTCTGATGAAGGAACCTACAAGCTATGTGTTGGCAAAGCTGACTCTAGCTGTAAACTGATAGTCCAAAGTAAGCTTTTGCACAAGTGATTAAATGCAACATAACTTCATACAATACATTTTGTCAGTTACAGATATTATCCAACTAAAACATACTTCACTTTTTTTTTACAGAAATTTCAATTGTGAAGCAAATGGAGGATCAAGTTTGCACAGAGACACAGCACGTCACATTTAATGTGGAGGTGTCCCACCCTGGCATTGATGGTATCTGGACCTTCAAGAAACAACATCTGAAAAATGATTCCAAGTACAACATAGTGACCAAGGGCAAGAACCACAGTATGACTGTCATTAATGCCATGAAGGATGAAGAGGGGCAATACACATTCGCTGCTGGTGAACAGATATCCAGCGCAAAGCTTACTGTGTCAGGTAAGATAACTCTTGTCAAAAAAGTGCATTACACTGTAAACATATACACGTTATGGTGTAAAAGTTCAGTTGGATATTACAACAACCATTCACCTGCCAAATCTAAAAACTTTTTAGGGCAGTTACCCAATTGGAGGAAATAAATCCAAATGTATTTGTGTTCCCAGGTGGCGCTATATCCAGACCGCTGCATGACATCATTGTGGCTGACTCTCAGACAGCTGAATTTGAGTGTGAGGTGGCCAACCCAACTGCTGAGGGCAAGTGGCTGAAGGATGGACAACCTTGTGACTTTGGTGAAAATGTCAGGAGTGAGAAAAATGGAGCTGTCAGACGTCTTGTTATTGTCATCACCAGACCCAATGACATTGGTGAATACACCTACCAGATTGCAAACTCCAAGACAACAGCCAACCTGAGAGTTGAAGGTAGGTGTTACCTCCTGAGTAGAAATGTTAACTTATTTTCAACTGGTGTTAGCATTAATATATGACTATTATATTATTACTATATGCCTGCTGTTATGTCATGTTTGTGTTTGATTTCATAGCTGTGAAAGTCAAGAAGACCCTGAAGAACCAAACTGTCACTGAGACACAAGAAGCAGCATTCATTCTGGAGCTCACCCATGAGAATGTGAAGGGCTCACAATGGATTAAGAATGGTGTAGAGATCCAACCTAGTGAGAAATATGAAGTCACCGTTGATGGCATGATCCACACCTTGAAGATCAAAAACTGCACCATACACGATGAATCAGTTTATGGATTCAAACTTGGAAAACTATCTGCTAATGCCAGACTGAACGTTGAGGGTAAGTTCATATTTTTATGGTCACAAATTGAAAATGTTTGTTTACTTAAGATTTTGAAAGTTTTGACTCTCAATCTTTTTTTCAGCAATTACTATAACGAAGAAGCCTAAAGATGTGACATCACTATTGGATGCCACTGCCTCTTTTGAGCTGAGCCTGTCTCATGATGACATCCCTATCAAATGGATGTTCAATAACGTTGAGCTTAAACCAAGTGAAAACATCAAAATGCTGTCTGAGAGAAAATCTCACAAGCTGATCATCCAGAATGTGGATGACCACAAGGCAGGAGAGTACACTGCTATGGTCGGACATGTGCAGTGCAGTACTCATTTATATGTTGAATGTAAGTGTTGACACGTGAACAAATAGATGACTTAACCCACTCAAATGTATTTTCAATATATTCATTATTGTTCGTTCTCTCCAGCTCTGCGTGTCACAAAACCCATCAAGAACATTGAAGTCCCAGAGACCCAGGTGGCCACTTTTGAATGCGAAGTGTCACATTTCAATGTCCCATCCACCTGGCTGAAGAATGGAGTGGAGATAGAAATGAGTGACAAGTTCAGGATTGTGGTGCAGGGCAAACTTCACCAGCTCAAGATCATGAACACTGGCAGTGAAGACTCTGCAGAATACACCTTTGTCTGTGGAAATGACAGAGTCTCTGCAACTCTGAAAGTTAGCCGTAAGTTTTCAACTAATCTGTACTTGAAATAATTTGTATCACATAGGTCTTTTTCTCTAATGACATTGTTTTTTCCTTAGCCATTTTGATCACCTCCATGCTGGAAGACCTCAATGCACAGGAGAAAGACACCATCACATTTGAAGTGAATGTCAACTATGAGGGCATCACCTACAAGTGGCTGAAGAATGGTGTTGAGATTCGCTCCACTGACAGATGCCAGAGCCGCACCAAACACCTAACTCACTCTCTCACCATCCGAAATGTTCACTTTGGTGATGGTGCAGAGTACAAGTTTGCTGCTGGCTCTGCTGCAACTACAGCCAGCCTATATGTTGATGGTATGTTTTTTTTAATCCAGACCCTTTCTAAATATTAATCATGAAAGTAATTTTTCTGTTGTTCATTAATGTATTTGCTCTCTCACAGCACGCGTTATTGAATTCACCAAGCACATCAAAGATATCAAGATCACAGAGAAGAAGAGGGCCACATTTGAATGTGAGATCTCTGAGCCTAATGCTCAGGTGACGTGGATGAAAGATGGACAGGAACTGGAAATGTCTGAAAGGTACGTCTCATTCATTTATTTGTATATTATTCCTGTGAGATTCCTGTGAAATGCTACATTTGAACGATTCCTCTGTATCTTAAGAGTTATTTCTAAAATGCCTTGACAGATACAAGGTCTCCACTGAGAAATTCTTGCACCGTCTAATGATCCAGTCAGTCCGCCTGTCTGATGCTGCAGAGTATTCTGTGGTCGCTGGTGCAAGCATGTCAAAGGCTCATCTCACCGTGGAGGGGCGTGACATCCACATCACAGAACCCGAGGAGAAAGAATTCACGGTGAATACGGATAACATTACATTGAAGGGGGACAGTTTAAAACTGAATAGTTCAAAAATGATCAGTGTTAATATGAACATTTGTATTATTTCTTTTCAGGTTGTTGAGAAACAAAAAGCGTCGTTTGAGTTTGAAGTCAGTGAGGACGACGTTGAAGGTCGCTGGCTGAGGAACGGTGCTGAGATCCAGTTCAACCTTGACGATAGGCTCCACTACATTGCCATTAGAAAGGTCCATCGCATGACCATCTCTGAAACCTATAGAAGTGATGCAGGGGAGTACACCTTCATCGCTGGCAAGAACAGGGTCGTGGTGACTCTACATGTCAATAGTAAGTGTTTGCTCTCTTTTAACTCCCAATAACAAAAGTCACACTGAAATAATAATGCAATTTTCAAATAATGCAAATTTCAATTATGTTTTTACAAGGATGTATTTAAACAACTAAATCACAGGGAAAACAGATGGGTTTTTCTTCTTAAAAAAATAAAAACTACCCAGTTTTCCCTAAGCTTGGTGTTCCTTCCTTTCTTCTCATCAAATGTCTTTGTCTGTTCCCATAATTTAGTCCCTGAGCCACCTCAGATAATTCGCGGCATGCAGGCCCTGTCTGTGGAGGCTGGCAAACCTGCTAGATTTTCTGTGGAAGTGACTGGCGTCCCCCCGCCCCAGGTGTTATGGTACAAGAACTCCCAGGCTCTCTCCCCTGGCTTCAAGTGCAAGTTCCTGCGTGAAGGAAATGAGCACACTCTGCTTCTCATCGAAGTGTTCCCAGAGGACGCAGCCTTGTACAACTGCGAGGCCAAGAATGACGTTGGGCTTGCCACCAGCTCAGCACCACTCAATGTGGAAGGTAAAGTGGAAAAACAATCACATATAAAGTACTGAAATAACCTCTTAATGAAAAAAGGGGAAAAAAATAAGACTTATTTGATTTCAGTTTCAGAAGTCGTTTCTCCTGACACTGGATCTCCAATGTCCAAGCCTGTGATCATAACACCAATGAACAACACCTCAGTTAATGAGGGAGAGGCTGCTAGGTTCCAGTGCAGAATCTCTGGTGAAGGTATCTATCTCGACTTCCACTAGGCCTATCTCTTACTTTGTTCTCTAAACTGTTCAATTAAAATAATAATAGTATTGCATTATTCATAAAAAGCAGCATTAATAATCTTGCATTATTAATACTATTGACATTAACCAAACTTTTCTCTTGCTAGATCTAAAGATCTCTTGGTACGTCCATAAGAAAGAGATCGGACAGTCCGATGCCTTCAGGATGTCTCAGTTCGATGACACCTGCCAGCTGGAGATTTCCAGAGTGTACCCCGAGGATGAAGGGGAATACACCTGTGTTGCCAGAAACTCGGCAGGAATGGTCACTTGCGCAGGATATCTGGCACTTGAAGGTGAGTAAAAGTCTTATTGAACATTAGTTCTGTATGTCCAATTTAAGTGTGCTTCTGTATTGTTAAAGGTTGAGAATAGATACTATTTGTCCTAGAACTTATTTTTGCTCTATGCGTGTACTTGTATGATTCAATTGATCTTTCTCCTTATCTTCATATTGCCCTGGTGTGGTGGATAATCTGTTTCCAAAGTTATTAAACTTTTCTTTACTCGTAGTATAGGTTCATTTTGATAGCAGTTGATTGTTGACCAAATTACACTCTTCTAATTCTCCCAGATCAAAATATGAAATCTGTAGCTAGGCAAAGTGTGTCAAGCACTGGGGGAACAATGATCAGTCATAAAATGGAAATGTATTCAGAAGGGTACCAGTCAGTGGATGTCAGTGGATCACACAGTGTACAGACCTATGAGACTGTGTCTGAGATGTCCACAATGAGGACGTCATCTTCATCAGTAAAGATGGTTGAGGTGACCACTGTTGAGAATTCTGAAATGAGCATCCCTAGAAGCCCTAAGTTGCTCTTGAAAATGAATGACGTCAAAGTCAAAAGTGGTGAGATGGCTCAGTTCAACTGCTCGTTCGACGGGCAACCCTTTACTGAAATAGTGTGGGATCATAATGGAAGGAACCTCACAGACACAGAGAGGGTGAAACGTACCCAAAATGGAGGTGTGCTGTTACTTGTCATACTCAATGTTCAGCTTGGTGACCAAGGGACATACCTCTGTACCACAAAAAATAAACACGGAGAGAGCAGAACTTCAGCACAACTCACAGTTGAAGGTGGATACAGTTTCTATTTAATATTTCCACTCTCTGGTCCATTTCACCTCCATTCCGCTTGATTCTTTTGTAAAACCTTTAAAACTTTTAATATTTCCTTTAGATTGTAACCGATTGGAATATAATGTAATAACATATTTATTTTGTAAGTATAGTTTTTTTTCCCCATTCAAAGCATGCCCCTAATACCATCTCGCCATCTTACTAACTCCCAGTGTTTAGATCTAAGATACCCTCTTACTGATGTCCTCTGACTGATGTTCTTAATACCTAATAAATCTCCCTTAACTTTATTCTCACCCAGCCAAAGAAGTGAATCCCAAAGCCGAAACACCCATCCCTTCCGATTCTGTCAATAAAGACTCTAAGACAGACAGGGAGTCGTCTAAAAAGCCCTCTGACCAAGACAAGCAGGAGTCCTTACAGAGTCTTGGACCTCTACCGCCATTCTCACAAAGAACTCAAAGGCAGATAAGCCATGAGTATTACCCTGATGTTATACCCTATGGAGAATACGAATGTGATTACATTGGTGCCACCTACCCAGAGTTCCTTGTGACACTGCCCCCAGAAATCCTTGCCAAACCTAGAGACACCGTGTCTCTCTTTTGCGTTATAAAGGGAATTCCTACTCCGTTTGTTATCTGGCTACACAATCGGTTGATTGTCGAAGAGTCCATTTCTTACTCTCTGAAACACAAGGGGCCCTTGTGCTGCTTAAATGTTATGAACGTTGGTCCTAAGCAAGGGGGCGTTTACACTTGCAAAATTGTCAATTCAGCCGGAGACGCTGAATGCAGCACAGTGATGAAAGGTTGGCAACTGCATGCTTTGGTCCTTACCACCAATATGCACTCTTGGCCGTTATTGGCCGTTCTTGTCAATTCCACATTTCACACTGTTCCAAACTATTGGCCGTTCTTGTCAATTCCACATTTCACACTGTTCCAAACTATTGGCCGTTCTTGTCAACTCCACATTTCAGACTGCTTTCAACTATTGGCCGTTCTTGTCAACTCCACATTTCACACAGCTCCCATACTGCCCTATACAACAAGAAAAATAGATTATAAAATGATAGCTCATGGACAAATGTGCTAAGAAACAGGTTGTCAAGTACACTGACTTAAATGTGAAAAGAGAGAGAGATGTGCTCAATTTACAACATGCTTTCCAAGAGACGGAATTCACTGTATGATCACATCAAAACCAAAGCATGTCAGATTGTTTTCATCATTGCAAAATAGATGTTGACAATATGGATGTAACCTATGTTACCTGGTTCTAGCAGTAAGTACTATATATATATATATATATTTGATAAAAATCACTAATTTATAAATGTTTGTCTATTGACAGTGGTTGAAAAGGAGGTGGAGAAAAAGGAAAAGGAAGTCAAAGGTAAATATATTTTCTTTATCATTAACATGTGATTGAATGTCAGATTCCTGGACTCAGATTAAGCCTATTCCTGGACTCAGATTAAGCCTATTCCTGGACTAAAAATCACTTTCAGAGTTGGAGGTGCTTTGCAGACCATGAGTCGGCTTGATCTGGAACTGGGAAACAGGCCCTTCATCTTTTTTTTTTGCACAGGCCCATATCCTCCAGATTTAAAAAAAAATGTCTGGAGCAATATGATCATGTATAATGTCCCTTTGTAAAACTATATGTTGGGCATGTGACTATCTTGAACGGTCATAATATTTACCTTGAATTGTAATGCAATAGGTGAAACCTACATGGCTTTTATGTGAAATTAAAATAATGCATGTTTTTTGTCTTGCTGATTTCAATTCAAAAGGTGTTATCGTTAAAATACATTCCTTTATTTATTGCTTTATTGTTTTTTTTTATCTTAATATTTATACATTATTGTAAGTGATAACATAATGTAATTATTTTACTCAGCTTTCTCTAGCTTCACTGTCTCAGCTGAAGAGGAAAAACAGGAGTCTTACTTCACTGGTCTACAATTAGGCAAAAGCAAAACACTTGAACTCAAGCCAGAGTCCAAACTTTATTCTAGTACAACAGAGAAGAAAAAAGAAAAGCCAGTTTTTGTGACCCAACTCTCACCAGTAGCTGTCACTATTGGGGACATAGCTAGATTTACTGTCACAATATCTTGTCTTCCAAAGCCTAATGTCCAGTGGTTCCACAATGGTCAGGTTATAACAAGTTCATCAGTTTACACATTTGTTCAAGAGCGAGACGAATATACCCTCGTCATTAACAAAGTAGAGAAGGAATTTGAAGGAGAATACTCATGTACTGCAAGCAACAGGTTTGGCCAATCAACCTGTACTACTTTCTTGAACATCCAAATAAGTGACACAAAGAAACCAGAGAGGCAGGTTGAGAAAATGTTCAAACCCACTGGCCAACCACCTGAATTTATTAAAACTATTGAGCCTGTACAATGCTCTGAAGGTGGTCTAGCTCTCTTCAAGTATATTGTCACTGGGAATCCTCTTCCAGAGGTTCAGTGGCTTAAAGGTAGTTATCACATTCAGCCCAGTAAGTATTGTATTGTGGTGAACAACCCAAATGGCTCTGGCTTCATCAACATGAAGGGCATCCAAAAGGAGGACAGTGGCCTCTACACTTGTAGGGCTTCCAACCCATCTGGGGAGGCCTCTTGTAGTGCTGAGCTAATCGTGTTCAGAGAGTCTGTCTCTATATCTCAGCACCAGGAACAACATGTGGTTGTTCAGAAACAAAAAGGTTATAAAGTATCCATGACTGAACAGGCTACAGAGTCACGCTTGTACATGGTCAACCTTCCTGGAGAAGCCAGGGCCAGAGATCAGATGGTGTACACCATAGGTACTGAGGACAGACAGGTTATTTCCAGCGAGCAAGTGGACACCCTTAGAGAGTTGGATATCTCTGCTGCTACCCTTCATAGAGAGCAAGTCACCCACCAGGCTGCAGTGCTGCAGTCACATGAGGTAGAAGAGAGAGTGTCTGTGACTCCCACCAGACCACCTCCAGCCTCAGCTGCGCCTATTAAACAACTGCATATGGCCGCTTTTACATCTGCTGTCCAAGAGAGCCAAAAGCTCATAGAGCAACATTCTGACCGTATCCAAAGTCCGGAAATCTTAGAGCTTGAGCCTGCAAGGGAACATCATTCAAACATAATGTCTGCCACATCAGAAGAGGTCATTCCTCTAATCACAGTGAGAACTGAGGTTTTAGGAGACAGAAAACCAGAACAGATTAAGTCATCTAAGGAACCAAAACAGGTTGTCAGTAGTCATCTAGTTGAAACCAGGTTACCAATTCTGAAAGAGAAATTAGGTATAACCACTAGGCCTGAGGAAGAGAGAAGCTTCAGAGTTACAGAGGGTGTTAAGATTTTATATACCGCTACATTGACTGGGCAACTGCCACTATCAGAGCGCCATTGTGATACGCTATCAACATCGGATAAACCCACTCAGTCCCTGCTAGAGAAGGAACGTCCTAACCCAGTGGTCGCACCGGTCAGTGAGACTCAACATACTTTATCCAAAGAGCAGAGATTTGAAATAAACAAACCTAAACAAGAGAGCGCTTTGGTAAGTAAAGATAGGTTATTGAAATCAGCCATGAGTGCTGAAGAAAAACATCTGCTCCAGACAGAACACTCAAAAGCTATTCCAGGTTTGGAAAGCGCGATGTCTTTGCAATTTGAAACAGAAGAGGAACAGCTCTTACATCTACAGACGATTAGTAAGCCAGATATATTGCAGTCTGAAGGTAGATTTACTTGCGAGAAGTCATTGCCAGAGAGTGCAGATGCAAGAAAAAGCCCTACTTTGTTGCACACAGTCACCCACAATGAATGGAAATCTGTCACTTGTGAGAAGATATCTGAGTTTTCAGCTCAGCTGGACACAATTTCAATTGAACCAAGAAAAGAGGCCAAAGCTCCTTTACATCTTCAGTCTATTCAGTCAGAAAGTGTATTACCTAAAGAAGGTATACTTAGTCCTGAGAAGCCAGATCAGCAGACTGCAGTACAGAAACAGGAAAGAGCCCGCAAACATGCAGCAACCTCAGAGGATAAAAGGGAGTTTAGTGCAGATTATTCCAAAGATCTTGATGTGTCCGTGACAGGAGTTCAGTCAGAGCTTAGAACAGAACACAGACCTCAGAACATTCTTCAGGTCACATCAATGCCCATGCAGATATCCAAAGAAACACCATTTACTAGTGATGTCAAACAGCAGCGTGCATTAATCGAAAAGGAGGATCGCTGGAACATTATGCACTCAGTAACTGTGGTTGACACTCAAAGTATAGAAGAGGGGCATACCATAAATTTGAAAGCAAATGATGCATTCAAACCTGTAGTGAAAATTGAACCAAAGATCCCGACAAAGCCTGTCTATATTGAAGAGAAGGCAATAGCAACTGAAGGTTGTGCCATTTTACATGCTGCTGAACAGGATTTTGCTGTTCAGATCCACGAAGGTCAGTCAGTGAGACAATCAATATTATTGGAGGAGAAACACATCATTGTTGGTGAGCAATCAAGTGAAATTGGAAAATCTGCTGGATTGGTTGTCAGTGTAAAGACTCAGCCTAAAGGGGTATTATTTGTGCACGAGTCTCAGGAGAGCCAAGTTCTTCCAAAGGAACTTACCTTTGTGATCCCAATGCCAAAACCAACAAGTTTGGGCATCAGACATCAGTTGAAAACTGCGCTTCAGTCTGCTGTGGCTTGTGACCAGCCACTTATACTAGCAGACGTTGTTGAGAGATTGGAGGCTGTCGAGGTACAGGAAGTGAAGGTAGGCAGGGAAACTAAGGGTGCAATGTTCACCTACCTTATCACAACACCAGGTGCCTCCATGGAAATAACAATTGCTTTTGAAGGAGAATACCCTCAGACTGCTGATCTGAGGACAGAACTCCAAGCAGCTTTCCATGCTATAGTTTATAGAGAACAACAGACCCTCATTTTGGACCAACCTGGCACAATGCAAATAGTCAAGCCTCAGAAAACAAATGTTAGCAGTGCAAAATCCAAAGAAATGCTGTCATCGGTGGTGGAAACTGTCAGAGTAACAGAGAGTGCAGCGGGTTTCGAATCCCCTGTAACCCAGTCTGCTGCTCAGAAGACTGAAACGATGGCTTCGTTCCAAAGCATAACAGCTCAGGATCGCACTGTGGTGCATGAATCCAGGCAGACTACTAGGCAGGAGACCAGATCTGTGACAGTAAAAAAACATGATGAGAGAGATGTAGGTGCTGCAGATTTAACCACAGCAGTACCCTTCGCCTCTGTCCCTGTCGAACAGTCTCATGTGTTGATACAGAGAGAAACGATGGAGGAGTTTCTGTCAGAGGCAGTTATGGTTAGTAAACTTCCTGAGCAATTCACTAAAGCTTATCCCATTATTGTAACTCCCCTGGAGGATATTTGTTCAGAGAACAATAGCATGGTTACTTTTAGTGTGACCATAATGTGTGTCACAAAAGTTAACTGGCTTTTCAATGGAAAGTTGGTCAAATCTGGCAAAGAATTTAAGTGTTCAAAAGACCATGACACATACACACTAGTAATCTGCAAGATTGTCAAGGAGAAGCACGAAGGAGAATATGTCTGTGAGGCTGAGAATGAAGCTGGCAAGGCTACAACAACATCAAGACTCACTGTTGTCTCGAGAGGTTGGATAATGGGGATATTTTCATATTTTCATAAAAACAGTGACTAACGCGACATAAACTTCCATTGGTGATTCCTAGCATGCATTCACTTTACTTTAAAATCACTATAAATTAACAGTAATATTTTCGTTGATACCACCCCCATATCCTCCTGCTTTCTTGTTCCAAGGTATCTTCTTTTTACCCATATCACTCTCTTAAAAATCCACCTCTGGTCCATTCCCCGTCATCCTCTTTGACTCCACATCACTCTCGTCTTCCCCATTGAGTCCTGAAACCCTCTTTTTGCATGCCTTCTTGGACATTTCATCTTGGTCTCATTTTCTTCATTGAAGTGTTTTGATCCAAACCTAACATCATTTCCCTCCACAGTCCCTCCTGGTCAGTCCTGTTTTGCAACCTTCCATCCTAGGTTCACCATTTCACCACTTTTAACTACATCAACCAGAATCATAGCCAGTGTGCTAATTGTACTATTTTCTTCCCTTTCCCTGCACATTATAGTGCCACCGGTTTTCAGGTACAAAATCCAGCCCCTGGAGATCAATGTTGGCAGCGGAGCCAAGTTCGAATGTGAGATTGAAGATGCACCAAATGTGCAGTTCAAGTGGTTCAAGTCTGGCACTGCTATCAAAGAGAGTTCAAATTGCAGGATCACCAGTCGGCAACTGACATCTTCATTGGAGCTTCTGAGCCCAACCAAAGCTGACAGTGGTGAATATACTTGCAAGGCTACAAACCAGAATGGCAGTGACACCTGTGCCGCCAAACTCAACGTAACTGGTGAGTGAATTGAACTTTTACTTAATTTATTTCAACAGGTTGTTGTACCAAAGGTTATGGTTTTAGGAATATGATGTGCTTCTTCCCTCCACAAATCTAGTTATGGTCATCTATACTCGCTAAAAAAGCTCAAACAAATGATCTCCCTTGTGATTTGTCAAGTTATTGGATTTTGTCAGGTTTTGAAATAAATCTTAATATGTTGTTAATTATTATGTTTTATTATGTATTTTCCCTTTCTTATTTTCAAATTTCATAGAACTTTTCCCACCTGCCTTTATTACTAAGCCTGATCCATTGACATTGTATGTTGGGAAAAAGGCAAACATTCAGTGTGTAGTCACTGGATCTTCACCGATGACTATTGTCTGGCATAAAGACAACAATGCCATTTCTTCGGGGGGAAACTACAAAATCTCCTCAGAAAAGAATAAATATATTCTTGAAATATCAAAACTTGAACTTACGGATCAAGGTGTTTACCTGTGTAAAGCGTTCAACAGTGTTGGAACTGCTGTGTGCAGCATGGAGATGAAGGTCATCAACAAACCCTATTTTGTGAAAACACTTGAATCAGTGTCAGTCGCTGTTGGAAATCCACTGCACCTTGAGTGTCAGTTGGATGAGGATACCGGAGTGTCCATCACCTGGATAAAGGATGGCAAAAAGCTCCATCAAACAATGGATTGTAAACAGTCTTTTGAAGATAAGATGGTCACTCTTGATATTCCAAAAGGAAAACTTAAAGACACTGGAAACTATGTCTGTACAGCTGCCAATGATGCTGGAAGCACAAGTTGCTCCACTTCAATAAAGGTTCAAGGTAAGGCTAATCAGTTCATTTTCAAGCTTTCTGCAGTATTTGTGGCACAATATATATGCAGTTATGGAAATTAACATCTTTGGATTATGATCAGATAGATTTATAGATTTTGCAATATCTTCACCCATCTGTATCTTTTGGCTGCATCTTCAACTGCCTTTTGACAAAATCTCATACTTTTAACTTGTATTTGCTCCTCTTTTTCTGAGTTTTGTTCATTAGCAATGACTTCTTAAAACATTGTTTTGAATTGTTCAATTGTTCAATGCATACATCCTGCAGAACCCCCAGTCTTTGTAAAGAGACTGGAACCCAACTTGGTTTGGAAGCAAGGCATAAGTGCACGTTTGCAGTGCACAATCAAAGGGTCACCTGAACTCCATGTCACCTGGTTTCTGAATGACAAAGAGCTCTCGGCTGGCGAGAAATACAAAATCACTTTCAAGGACGGTTTTGCTACTTTGGAGATCAGTGAAATTGCTTTGTTAGACAGTGGAAATTACACATGTGAAGTCCTGAATGAAGCTGGCTGTGAGAGCTGTAGCACCAAGTTAACTATAAAAGGTTTGTTGTGTCAGTTATGTAGATAATTACGATCTTTGATATTGTCTTCTGAATATTATGTTATTGTGAAATTGTATCAAATATCTCTTCTCAGAACCACCATCCTTCAAAAAGGAATTGCAAATGGTTGAAGCAGTCAGGGGCACTGTTGCTCTCTTCCAATGTGAAGTTGCAGGCACTGCCCCATTTGAATTCAATTGGTTTAGGAGTAAAAAATCACTCACTTCCGATAGGAAATACAAGATTGTTTCTCAGGACTCGATTGCTTCTTTGGAGATCTGCTCATTTGAAAGTGCAGATGTTGGGGAATATCAATGTGTTGTGTCAAATGATGTTGGTTCAATCACTGCAAAGACAATTGCCAAACAGAAAGGTTAGTTAAAACAAAACACATTCATGGAGGATATTCTTCTTCTTCTTATTCCTCTTACCTATGTATTCCTCTAAATTATAATGACTATTATTGCTATAATTGTAATTTTCTTTAGAACCACCATCATTCGCAAAGAAGATTGAGAACACTACAGCAGTTTTGGGCAGTGCTGTTAAACTGCAGGGTACTATAAAAGGCTCTGCCCCTATTACTGTCAAGTGGATGAAGGATGCTGAATGGCTTAGGGATGATGACCCTAATATCACCATGGCATTTCAGAATAATATCGCCATTTTGACAATAGCAGCTGTTGACATTTGCCATGGTGGAAAGTATACTTGCCAAGCAGAGAATGAGGCTGGTCAACAAAAATGTGAAACCTCTTTAGCAGTTCAAGGTTAGATTCAGAATATTTCACACAAGTATATTATTTTGGGCCACTGTTGATGTTTCAAATCTAAAAATCTTTGTATAATTACATTTTAGAACCCGCTAGAATCTTAGAGAAAGCCGCATCCATCAACGTGACTTCAGGGGAATCAGCAACCTTGGAATGCACAATTGCAGGAAGCCCGGATCTTAAAGTGAAATGGCTCCAAGATGGAAAGGAGATTACAGGAGGTCGAAAATATAAAATCACTCTTAAAGACAATGTAGCCATCTTAAAGATTGTTGCGGCAGAGAAAGGAGGCACATGTGAATACACGATGGAAGTGTCCAACCGCGTCGGAAAAGATCAGTGCTCTTGTTCAGTCACAGTGCTAGGTTTGTTTTGTAGTTTATGCTTTTTCCATAATTACGACTTGAGGAACCACAAGAATGTTATAATGAAAAAAGTTATATTCCCCTCAACAGATCGTGTTCTTCCACCATCTTTCACAAAAAATCTTAAGAAAGTTGATGGAAATATTGGTAACAACATTACTATGGAGAGCAAAGTATCTGGATCTCAGCCCATGTCCATCTCTTGGTACAAAGATGATAAAGAAATAACGTCTGGACAGAAATATCAACTTGAAATGAAAGAAACCACGGCTACATTGGGAATAACCCAAATAGAAAAGTGTGATGAGGGAGTATATACATGTCGGGCAACAAATTCTGCTGGATTTAAAGAGAGCAGTGGAACCTTATGTGTTAAAGGTTAGAATAACTATACTCATTAGAGTAACATAGTTTAATAGTAGTATAATAGTGTTACATTATTTTGGCCATAATGAAGCTGAACGAACACATTCACATTTTGTCTCTTCCAACCTGATTTTAGAACCTCCAATCTTCACATTAAAACCTGACAACCAAGATGTCGTACCAGGATCTACTGTTGTCTTGAAGTCTGCTTTCACTGGATCAGCTCCTTTTACGATTAAGTGGTTCAGAGAGGACAAGGAGATAACCACTAGAGGCGCAAGTTTTATCAAGAAAGACGCTTCTTCAAGTTTCTTGGAACTTCACTCAGTGAAACCCAGTGACTCGGCTAACTACACTTGCCAAGTGGCCAATGATGCCGGGAAGGTGGCACACTCTGCAGTCTTGTTTGTGAAAGGTGCCTTTTCTTTGATCAATTATGTATATTTTTTGTACAGCTTTTCTTGATGTTACTGTCTTTTGGAGTAATTGTTATCATCAATTATTTCCAGAACCTCCTCAGTTTTCAATGAGGCTTGAGCCATTAAAACTGGTGAAAAATGGACAACCACTTACATTGACGTGCAAAGTCACTGGCAGTCCTGTGATCAATGTTAAGTGGCTTAAGAATGAGACTGAAATCACTTCAAATGATAAATGCAGACTGTCCTTCACTGACTCAGTTGCTTCACTTGATATTGTGAACTGCTCTGTTGATGATAGTGGAGATTATGTTTGTGTGGCATCAAGTGATGCTGGTAGTGACCACTGCGGCAGCACAGTTACAGTCAAAGGTGTGTATTCAGTATTCACTTTTACAGTTTATCTGTACTATGTTATTGTCTGTGTAGAATAATAACTTTATTTTATCTTTGTTGTAGAACCTCCCATGTTTGTGACAGCTTTTGAGTCCAAAGAAGTTGTGAAAGGGTCTGATGTTATATTCGAAGGAGTTATTTCAGGCTCAGCTCCATTTGAAATATCTTGTTATCAGGACACCAAGCAGATCAGAAATGACAAAAGGCATAAGATAAATATACAAGATGGTGTAGTCACTCTTCAGATTCTTAAATGTGAGTCTGGGGATGCTGGAAAATACCAATGTAACATAGAAAATGAAGTTGGGAAGACAACATGTGATTGCCAAATTACATTAAAAGGTTGGTTAAAATTCGACATTATATAAATATACTGTAGCTATCTGTATTTTATAGACTGTGACCTGTTGTTATTATTGAATTATACCTTGACATGTATGGTCTTCCTTCAATAGAACCACCCTCGTTTGTACAGAAAATAGAGAACATCAGTTCTTTAGTTGGCTCAGAGATTTCTATGCAGTGCACTTTA
The DNA here is from genome assembly GCF_057628025.1 of Oncorhynchus mykiss. Lineage (NCBI taxonomy): Eukaryota > Metazoa > Chordata > Actinopteri > Salmoniformes > Salmonidae > Oncorhynchus > Oncorhynchus mykiss. The sequence goes on from NC_143043.1 coordinate 37,910,618, forward strand.
AAGGGATCACTGCCCATGACTGTATCATGGATAAAGGAAGATCATGAAGTTAAAGAAGGCGAACATATAAAGATATCTTATGAGACCAGAACGGCAGTGTTAACTTTAAGAAACACTCAGATGAAACATGGTGGAAAATATATTTGTCAGGCACAGAATGAGGCTGGAAGTCAGAAATGTCTTGCCACGCTTACAGTCAAAGGTTGGTTGGATATTTAGGTCTTTAACTTTTGCAATTTATATTTTCTTTTTATCACAGTATTGTACTATTAAATAGTGGATTGTTCATTTAATATTTTGTTTATCACAGAACCTGCAAATATTACTGAGCAAGCCAAGTCTATCAGTGTAACAACAGGAGATCCAGCTACTCTTGAATGCAGGTTCTCAGGATCTAAAGTCATCAAAGCCATGTGGCTGAAGGATGGAAGAGAGCTGACATCAGGTCAAAGATACAAAGTACAGAGCAGCGATAAGAGCTCTGTACTGAAGATACTCTCTACAGAGAAAAGTGATAGTGGTGAATACACCTTTGAGGTTTCAAATGATGTTGGAAGCAGCACCTGTGAGGCTTCAATCACTGTTCTAGGTTTGTTGATCAGTGGATAATTTTTATTTGAATCAATCTTAAATGTATGTATACCCCGCCGTCTTACAGTGTACAACTACTCACCGTATACTATTTACTTTTATGATAGATCAAACTATTAAACCATCTTTCACAAGAAGACTGGAGAAAATGGAGAGTATCAAAGGCTCTTTTGCCCACTTGGAGTGTCTTGTGTCTGGATCCCTGCCAATATCTGTACTCTGGTACAAAGATGAGAAGGAGATCAAGAGCGACGAGAAACACAAATGCACATTCTTTGAGAACTCGGCATTTCTAGAAATTAGTCGTCTTGATAGTGCTGACAGTGGCGGCTATACCTGCATTGCTAGTAATAAGGCAGGCAAAGACCAGTGTTCTGGTGCCTTGCTTGTGAAAGGTTTGTTAGTCTTTTGATGTTAGATACAGTGTATATCCAGTATATTGGAAGGTAACAGCAACTTTGACAATGCACATCTTCCCCTTTCATCAACAGAACCGCCATCTATTCTAGAAAAACCTGAATCAATGGATGTTTTGCCTGGATCAAAGGTTCAGTTTAATGTCCTTTCGTCTGGCACGCCACCCTTGACCATGAAATGGTTTAAAGACAAGAAGGAGATCTTATCAAGCTCGGATTGCTCTGTGATTAAAGATTACAACTCTACTTCACTGGAGCTCTTCTTTGCCAAAACGTCAGACTGTGGAAACTATGTTTGTGAAATACATAATGACGTCGGCTCTGATGTTTGCCAGGCAACGCTCTTCGTCAAAGGTTGGCATTGACCTTCAACTTACCTTTGTCAATATATTTGGGCATTTTTTTTGACGTTAATATGTATTTACGAATAGTTCATCTTTTTTGCAGAACCTCCCAGTTTCCTTGAAAAACCTGACAAATTATCAGTTGTGAAACTTAGAGAAAATAAACACTTTGAGTGCCATGTTGGTGGCACTCCAGAAATACAAGTGCACTGGTTCAGAGATGGGAAGGAGATAAGTCGTAGTGACAAATACAAAATGTTCTTCGTTAAGTCTGTGGCGAGCTTAGAGATAATTGGTGCTGATGCCAATGACAGTGGAGTATACTTCTGTGAGGCCCGTAATGAGGCAGGCAGTGAGAGCTGCAGCATGGAGTTAGCTGTGAAAGGTTGGTTTAGCCTACTTCCAGTCTTTTGAGCCAGTAATTCAGCATTTTACTCAGATGTTTATTGACACAATCCTCCCACTCATTTAAACCTGCTTCCTTATTTCAGAGCCCCCAGCATTTATTGGAGAGTTAACGCCTGTTGAAGTCGTGAAGGGCTCTATGAGTGTCTTTGAATGCCAAGTGGCAGGAACTGGTCCATTTGAGGTTACATGGCACAAAGATAAAAAGCAGATCAAAACCAATAAGAAGCATGCAATTTATGAATATGGTAATGTCATGAGCCTGAAAATACAGGAATGTGATGCTTTAGATGTTGGTGGTTATCAGTGCACAGTTTCAAATGAGGTGGGAAGCTGTTCGTGTAGCACCACAATGTCTATGAAAGGTTAGTCACTTATGATGATCATTATTTCTCTAAGTCAGTTTTCACATTGAAAATGTCAGCATTTTCAATTTATTATTCTGATGAAATGTTTTCTTCACATTAGTGCGACCGTCTTTCGTAAAGAAGATGGAAAATGCTTCCTCTGTTTTGGGGAGTGTCGCTACATTTCAGTGTGTTGTGATGGGAACGCCATCTCTGTCTGTACAATGGAAAAAAGATGAGAACTGGATCTTGGTAGATCCTAAAACTGAAATGATCTTTGAAAATAATGTGGCAACTCTAAGGATTCCGATCTGTGAGGCCTGTCACAGCGGAAAATATACCTGCCAGGTTGCAAATGAGGCTGGACAGGACAAGTGCTTTGCAACCCTGATGGTGCAAGGTGTGTCTTTGCTTGATTTAAATGATGATCAAGTTTAACATTTTGAAGTTGATCGTTAAGTTTGTAGCTAATCCTCATGTCTGCTTGTTTGTATTTTAGAACCACCTAAGATTATAGAAAAACCAGAGGTGATAAATGTCACTCTAGGTGATGCAGTCAGTTTGGAGTGCAAGGTCTCTGGCACCCCTGAGATCAAAGTAAAGTGGACAAAAGATGGAATAGAACTCACACCCAGCAGGCAAAATAAACTTAACTTTGAGAATAACCTCAGTAGTTTGAAGATTCAGTCTACACAACTGGAAGATGCAGGGGATTACCTGTTTGAGGCTACAAACTCTGTTGATACCTGCAGCTGCAAGGTTAAATTGATTGTCGTAGGTCAGTGCAAAATTACTTTGAATTTCTCAGTTCTAAAAACATTTGGAAAACAAAAGTTGATTTTACTCTCCATTGCTAATGGATTTTTGTTGTTGTTTTGAAACAGAACAAGTCATTGCGCCTACATTCATCAAGAAATTAATGGAGACTCAGGAGGTTTTGGGCTCTGTAGTTTATATGGAATGCAAAGTCGCTGGTTCTTTGCCAATATCAGTGCAATGGACCAAAGACGGCAGTGTCCTTGCAAGTAAAACCAAGTATCAGTTAGAGCAGAAAGACAACACTGTGTCTTTGGAAATTAAGAATTTTGAGGAAGAGGATACAGGGGAGTACTTGTGTAAAATCACAAACAAAGCTGGAAGTAGTGATTGCAGTGGTGCATTAAAAGCAAAAGGTCAGAGTCATACTTTTAGTTTTTACTTTTACTCTTAAATCTTACTCTTACATTTCTCTAGGCACCAGTTGATGAACTCGTCTCTCATTTAATCTTTCTTCCAATGGTTTTTAGTGCCACCAAGCTTTGTATCTGAACCTGAGTCCCAGGCTGTCATTCCCAAAGCCACTGTACACTTCCAGGGTGTATTTCAAGGAACACCTCCTTTTACAGTCAAATGGTTCAAGGATGACACTGAACTGATAACTGGACCATCATGTTCAGTTGGACTGGAAGGATTATCTTGCTTCTTAGATCTTTACTCAGTTGGATTTTTGCAAAGTGGAACGTACTCTTGCCAAGTTAGCAATGACGCTGGCACCGTGAAGTGTACAACCAATTTATTGGTGAAAGGTTGGATTATACTCTTTTTTGCCACCCTTCATTTATTTAATTCCATCTCTTTTTTTCATTTTCATCGCTCCTTCATCACTCTGCCTATAACCCAAGCGTAACAAATTTTTTTCAGGGTTGTCTTTCTATGTAATATAACAAATGTATTCTCCCATGTAGCGAACCATTGGCTTCCTCCCATCATCATCCCATTCTTTGTTGCTGATAATTTTTCAAATCCTTGAAGTTCTCCAAATTCTAACTTCTTATTCTTGGGCTTTGCAGAACCTCCTGAATTCGTACTGAAATTGCCACATACAACGTTCGTGAAGCAGGGCGAGCCACTCCATCTTGAATGCAAAGTTACAAGTGCGCCCTCTCTGCGAATGCAGTGGTACAAAAATGACAATAAGATAACAGATGGTGACAACTGTAGAACTTCATTTGTTGACTCAGTGGCAGTCCTTGAGCTGTGCTCCACAAGATCTGCTGATGATGGAGTATACACCTGTGAGGCACAGAATGATGCTGGGGCTGTAAACTGCAGCACCATCATCACAGTGCAAGGTCAGCCACTGTAAAGGGACATTGCCTTTTGCAGTTAATTCATTCTCTATAGCATGAACCTGAATGTATGATTCCTCCTCCCTTTCACTGACAGTGACTTATTTTTGACATTGCCTTTTGCAGTTTATTGTCTGTGTTATGATGTCAGGTTTTCCTTTAAAATAGTTGCAGCATGAACCTCAATGTATAATTATTCCTTGACTTTCCCACCCTTTTTAAATTCAATTGATTGTGTTTAATGGTCATTACTTACACCAATCACAGTTAGCATGGACTAAAAAGCATGATCCTTTGAAGCCCTCTTTTCTCTTATGATTGCCAATGTCCACTTGCTTGGGTAGATGCAACTTGTTTGCCCTGGAATCTTGAAACCTGCTTGCCCTGGAATATTTAACTTTAATGAAACTGATCGGCCAATTGTGTTGTTTTTAGATCCACCAAGTTTCATGAAAGTACTGAAACCTGTAGAGGGGATCAAAGGAAAAGATGCTATGCTATACTGTGAACTGTATGGCACAGAACCCTTTAAGATAATCTGGTACAAAGACAAAAAGCCACTTAAGGAAAGCAGGAAATATAAGATGATGAATGAGAGTAGCTCTGCCACTCTCCATATTCTTGCAGTGGACCCCTCAGATGTTGGTGAATATGAGTGCGGGGTCACAAACAAAGTAGGATATGAAAAATGCCATACAACAGTTACGCTCAGAGGTCAGTAAACTATATCTTCAATGGATATTCAACATATCTTAGTTATATTCATACATACAACATTACCAATATGATTGCTTCTCCTCACCACAATCAATCCTTTCTCACTATTCAGAAGCACCTGTTTTCGTGAAGAAACTGGTAAACCAGTCAGTCAAATTGGGTGACGAAGTCACTCTGATGGCCACCGTCAAAGGCTCTCAGCCTATAACTGTTTCTTGGGTGCAAGATAAGGATCATGTTCTTAGGGATGGAGACAACCGGAAAATCACATTTGAGAACAGCGTGGTCACCCTGAAGATCTTTAAGGCTGACCAAACCACAGGTGGCAAATATACCTGCCAACTCAAAAATGATTCTGGAGTTGTGGAATGTGTTTCCAACCTCACTGTCTTAGGTTTGTAGGACTCCATGTCCCCACTCAATGAAGATTACATTGACATACATTTGGTAATTTTCTGTTTTCTAAATATGAAGTGTGGTCCTACTTAATTTTCAGAACCGGCTACCATTGTGGATAGCCCAGAGTCATTCAATGTCAAGGCAGGTGATTCAGCAACTCTTGAAGTCACCGTAGCCGGAACACCAGAATTGAAATCTAAGTGGTTCAAGGATGGTGTCGAGCTCTCCTCTGGCACCAAGCATAAGATAACCTTCTCAAAGAATATCTCCAGCCTGAAAGTCCTGTCGACAGAGAGAGTTGATACAGGAGAATACAAATGTGAGGTCAAAAATGAGGTTGGCAGTGTTTCCTGCAAGACAACCCTCACTGTCCTAGGTTGGTACCACTAGTATCATACCTTCCGATTAATTGAATTTGATATTTACAATCCATTACCATTTTATTACATTTACAATCCGTCATTACTTATTATTTTTTAAACAGATAAAAAGATTCCACCCACATTCATCAGGAAACTGAGAGACACGCATACTATTGTTGGTAAACCTGGTGAAATGGAATGCAAAGTTGCAGGTTCTCCACCTTTCACTATCTCTTGGCACCACAATGGTCAGGAGATCAAGAGTGGACCAAATCACGAGATTATTTGCAGTGACAACACCTGCAAAGTTAAACTGCCAACTCTTAAGTTGTCAGACTCTGGAAAATACACATGCAAAGCCGTTAACACAGCAGGAGCCAGTGAAACAAGTGCTTCTATGATTGTACAAGGTCAGTAGATATGTAGACTTGTCAGCATGGATTTTTATCCTATGGAGAAAAATAAATCCAACATGAGAAGTGATGTGTTTCCGAAAGAGAATACTTACGCTATACAACATTTCTTTTTTCTTATTAAGAACCTCCATCCTTTGTGGAAAAACCTCAGGCAAAGGAAGCTCTGCCTGGTGCAAATGTAACATTTTCAGCAACAGTCAATGGAAGTGCCCCACTGAAACTTAAATGGTTCAGGGGCACCAGGGAAATTGTGTCTGGAAAGGGCTGTGAAATTGCTCTCCAGGGCAATGCAGCTACTTTGGAGCTATACAAAGTGGCCAAATCAGATGCTGGAGAGTATACATGCCAGATTATTAATGATGCTGGGAAGGAAAGTTGCCCAGTTAATCTGTTCATGAAAGGTTAGTTAACATGGTAATGAATTCTGAAATTACAATTTTTTTTCATGCATATCCTAACATACTGAAACTACAGCGATGTTACTGATTTGACTATTGCTCCTCCCAGAACCAGTACAGTTTGTGAAGAAGCTGAAGGACATGTCTTCTGAAAAGGGGAAACCTTTGAAACTTGAATGCACATACAATGGAACTCCCAAAATATTTGTTACTTGGTTGAAAGATGGGAAACAGCTCTATGCCTCTTATCAGTATAACGTGTTGACCACAGAGACTTCCTGCGTCTTGGAAGTACTCAATAGCGATAGCATGACTGCAAGTGGGAAATACTCTTGCGAAGTTACCAATGGAGTTGGAACTGATATCTGCCATGCTCAAGTGACCTTATTAGGTAAAAGCATCTCAATTCATTCATTTGCATTCAATCATATCCATTTGCTACTTTTTTTATTTAACCATTTTTATCTGTCACTTTAGAACGACCATTCTTTGTTGAGGAACTGGAACCAATGCAAGTCACTTCTGGTGATCCAGTTTGCTTGAAATGCCGCATTGGAGGAACCCCTGATATTAGTATATCCTGGTTCAAAGCTGACGGAAAGCTTTGTGCTACCAATACTTGCCAAATGGCATTTTCAAATGGCATTGCAACTTTGATACTAAGCAAACCGTCAAAGGTTGATACTGGCGAATACACATGCAAAGCTGAGAACAGAATTGGATCTGCCTCAAACAGCTGCCGCTTATCAGTGAAAGGTGACGCTCGTCTTAGTTTTCTTTGCTTGCTTCATTTTTACCTTCACAAATGTTATGCATGGTAACAAATGTAAACATGCCTTCTGTTTAATTGCTCCATTCTAGATGTCAAAACACCACCTTCCTTCCCCAAGAAACTTACTAGTCTTGAACAGGCTGTGGGACAGCCAGTCATATTTGAGTGTCGTGTTGTAGGATCCTCTCCTTTAGAAGTCTCCTGGCTAAAAGACAATGGATCTTTAAAAAATGATGGAGAATACTTAATGTCTTATGATGATAACACTGCTGCCCTAAAAATTGCACGAGGTGAAATGAAACACTCTGGGGAATACACTTGTATAGCTACAAATAGTGTTGGAACTGCATCTTGTAAAGCTAATCTCGAGCTTCAAATTCAAGGTTGGTAGATTTTTTTACAGATTTCCTGTTCTTGCTAAAGTCTTTCATCGTTAAAAGTATGTCTTCGATAAGCTACAGCAAATACTACCACTGTGTTTGTGTTGAAATAGTCTTTTTTTTCATGCACAAACCATCCTAATAACAGTGATGTAACATAATTTCACTATTGCTCCTCTCAGAACCAGTACACTTCATCAAGAAGCTGGCAGACATTTCAGTTGTCAAGGGCAAACATTTGAAACTCGAATGCACATACTCTGGAACGCCCAGCATATTTGTCACCTGGCTGAAGGATGGGAAACAACTCTATGCCTCTTATCAGTATACTGTGACAACCACAGACACCTACTCTATGTTGGACGTCCTTAACAGTGACAGTTTTGAGGCAGCTGGGAAATACTCTTGCGAAGTTACCAATGGAGCCGGAACTGATATCTGTCATTGTCAAGTAAAAATAGGTAAAAATCTTTAAAAAATCTTCTTACATGTATTTCTTATACATGTTTCAGGTACAGTATTTGATTACTAGTTGTGCAAGGTACAGTAAACACTAGCAGGCTGTATGGTTACCATTACTCATTTTTGTAATTTGTTGTATATATGGTTACCATTACTCATTTTTGTAATTTGTTGTATATATGGTTACCATTACCTTGCAATATTTTTGTATTTCCTGTTATTTCAGAACGGTTCCAGAAATAATATGCCTAAATGCTTACAAATAATATTTGTTATCTACATCTTGCTATAGTGACCCTTATACTTTGATTCAAGGACATCATTTTCATAATTCAACCTATTGATGTATAATTTATTTTGTCACTAGAGCGAAAAATCTCCCCCAACTTCACCAAGAAGCCTGCAGAGACAATGGAAGATACAGAGGGTCATTTGGTGAAGATTGAGGGTCGTTTATCTGGATCTCAACCCATTGACATCGTTTGGTCCAAGAATCACAGTGAAATTCACGCCTCTGATAAGTACGAAATGGAATTCAAGAGCAACGTGGCCATGCTGCATATCAAGAGCTCCCAACTCTCGGACAGTGGTGCTTATACCTGCACAGCCACCAATGAAGCTGGTAGTGCCTCCTACCAAGTGTCACTTAACATTTCAGGTACGTATCTTTGTGTGTATTGTCATATTATATTTGTATGCATTATGTTGCATCACTAGTCAACATTTTTGTGCATGCTTCTATGAAAAAATCTTTGTTGTTCACTAAACATCACCAGAACACAAGAAGGGCCCAGTATTCGACATCCCTCTCAAACCTGTGACTGTAAACGAGGGTGAGAACCTGAAGCTTAGCTGCCATGTCCATGGAGCCCCTCCTCTGAAGATTAATTGGTTGAAGGAAAGGAAGGAGATCAAATCTTCCACAAACTGTAGAGTTGTTTTTTCTGATGGCACTGCCTCTTTGGAGGTCCTCCGCACATCGAAAACAGATGCAGGGGACTATCTCTGCAAGGCTACCAACGATGTTGGAAGTGAATTTGCAAGGTCCAGAGTGACAATTAGAGGTAACAAGGTCATATTGTGCAAAAGTATTTACTTGACATTCCTCTTTTGTATACTGTTGCTGCAATTTGACATGTCATTGTGATTTTCCCTCTGGGCAGCTGCTTGACTGAAATTCTGTTTGATTTCAGAAAAAGAGGTCAAACCTGAGGCCACTGCTGCAGCCCCAGCTCCAGCAAAGACTCCAACAAAGAGATTTGACAACTTGTTCTTTGTAGATGAGCCCCAGAGTGTCAATGTAACAGAGAGTAAGTATGATTAACTTATTCTTAATTACATCTAAACATTTACCTCAACATCCTTAGAAAATACTTTACTGTGCTTGTGCATGATGCCAACTTTATGTTGTTTCTGACTCACAGAGGGCACTGCAACTTTCATTGCCAAAGTTGGAGGTGATCCTATTCCTAACGTGAAATGGATGAAGGGCAAGTGGAGACAGATCACTCATGGTGGTCGCATCACTATTGAGCAGAAAGGCCCAGATGCCAAGTTGGAGATCAGAGAAATAACCAAATCTGACTCCGGACAGTACAGATGTGTCGCAACTAACAAAGCAGGAGAAATAGAATGCAGCACTGACCTGAATGTTGACGAAAGGAAAGACACCGGGGGAGTAGATGGAGACTTCAGAGCAAAACTGAAGAAGTATGTGTAGTTGTAAAGAAATATGTAATGCCACCAATAACTTTAACATCTAATGAGAGACACTTGAAATTATTTTAACTACTATATATATATCCCTCTCTTCACACACAGGACACCATCCAAACAGAAAAGTCCAAAGAAGGAGGGAGAGATTGACCTCGTGGAGATTCTTAGGGGTGTAGACCCCAAAGACTATGAAAAAGTTGTTAGAGAATACGGAATCACTGACTACCGTTGTCTTCTTCAGGCCATTGAGCAGCTGAAGAGGGAGAAAGAAGCGGAAAGTGGAAAACCGGTAAGATAATAAATCATTGAAATGGCCTATCTAGGACTAAGCATTGCTCGACATTGGCACTGGCCCAGGAAAGGTTTCACCCTACAGGGAAGTAAGTCATCCAGGATAACTTGCTGCCCACCACAGCTTTTTCATAAGCTGTTCTTGGGGCAGCAAAAACTACTCTGCTTTTATGGATTTATCATAATGTTGATCCCTGCTGTAAATAACTCTTTATTGTGAGTATGATATATAACTATACATTTTTCTGATCCAGGAAACTGAGCATGGAGGAGAATCTAAGGATACGGCCAGGTTTATGGCTGAGTTGCAATCAAGAATGCAGGCTGAGGTACTAAATGTTCCTAAAATATTAAGTGTTGGAACTATCTGAATACGTCCACTAAAATGTGTTAGGTTAGACAAAATATCCACTGATAAAAATACTTTTTATCTACAGCCTGTCACTCTGGTGAGCGACATCGAAGACCAAGATACCACTCCATTAAGCACAGCAACCTTTGAGTGTGACATCAAGATCAACTACCCTGAGATCACCCTGTCCTGGTACAAGGGAACTCAGAAGCTTGACAACAATGACAAATATGAAATCAGCATTGTTGGGGACCGTCACATCTTGAAGATCAAGCAGTGTCAAACCAAAGACCAGGGCAACTACCGTGTTGTATGTGGCCCACATATCTCCAGCGCCAAATTGACCGTTGAGGGTAGGTACTCATTTATGTTTTTTGAGTCCTCATGAAAGAGATGTACGGAATTGTTTATACTGGGAATTGATCTATTTCTTATTCCCATACTAATTTACAGATGGAGATCAACAAGGTAAGGGACCATAGTTTGAACAAATAGTTTGGATTTAGGATATCATTTAGTTTGCCTCCAGGATATCACTTACTAACCTCTTTGCTGCTCGTATTGTACATGTCTTTGTTTGTTAGATTGTTCTTGTTCTTTATGTTTGACTTCTTTATGTTTTACTGCATTTAACATAGATTCACTTCGATATTTAAGATCCAACTTAAGAATCACAATTATATTTGTAATAAATGATTTTAAGAAAGGATGTAACACTTAAGATAAAAAATGTTACTCATGGTTTTAAACAAAACCAAACTGCCAACGCTAAGAGTGATTCCCATGATCTGCTTTTAGCTGGCATAATTCACTTCACCAAACGCATCCGGAGCATTGAAGTGAATGAGAACCAATCTGCTACCTTCGAATGCGAGTTGTCCTTCGACAATGCTATCGTTACATGGTACAAAGACACTTGGGGACTTAAAGAGAGCCCAAAGTATAACTTCAGAAGTGAAGGCCGACGACACTTTATGACCATCCGCAATATAACCTCTGATGATGAAGGTGTGTAGATTTTAGTCAAGCAAATGTACTTTATAGTCGTACAAATAAAAATATAATCATGAGAAACTCAGCCATCTTCATTACGAATCCTGTAGGCGTTTACTCGGTGATTGCGCGGTTGGAACCCAACGGTGAAGCTAAAAGCACAGCTGAACTTTACCTTTCAGGCAAAGGTCTGTACATTTACTAGCTAGATATGCCTATAGGCATTTATATACATCAATTATTATTCTCGTGTTATAATACCTTTACTTCCTCCTTTCACAGAAATTGAATTAGGAAGGGTTCCTTTTGGTGAGTATTATTTTCAAATTAACCAAATGCCAAATTAACAGATGTAGGACCAAATTTCTAAAATTCCCAAAGACCTTTTAAAGTACAGTAAAACCGCACGTCAACCTTGTTTGAACCAGAGTTTATAGGTTGGTCATTGCAATAGAAAATAACTGAAAATAATCACTGTGACAAAATATTTAGTAATTTTCTGTCTTTATGACATGAATATCAACATGAAATGTAAGGTATATTATTGGACAGGCTTTGTTGGATATGTGAGGTTTTACTGCCATAGCAAATAACCACCCCAATCTAATATTCTGTAAACATTAACCATGTGTATATTGTCAGATTATATGTATACTTATTTATTACAACACCCTTAGATGTCCCAGATTCATCAATACAAGCATACAAAGGTAAGATTGGCACATGTTAATTGTTAAGTTGAAAATTTACATAAACTAAAACTGGAATCTTTTATGGTACAATTAAGAATTTCTTCCGTTTTTAACCCAAAGAAGAATCAGCTGAATACTATTATGAAGAGAGGACAGAAATGAGAGGTACAATACCTTGTGATTTATCTTAATCCCACATGCGACTTCTAATACTTACTTAAATCCTTCATCCCTAATAAATACCTCATCACTCATCAAGACCTCATCCCTCATCAATACCTCATCCCTAATATTAAATACTTATCATCCTTTAGTTGGGCTTGTTGTTTGGGCACTTAAACTCATCACAAAAAATCTAACAATCCATCATCACTTCCTTATCATTCATTCTTAATTTAATTGTTTTTGTTTATTCATTGTAGTTTAATTGTTTTTAGTGTCACTAGTAAGATGCTGTGTTTATTCTCTCATTCCAACAATGTATTATTGCAATTGATTATTATCATTTGATATACTAACTAGAATTTGAGCGAGAAATGCAAGAGAGTTGGGAAATGCAAGAAGAAAAGATAGAACTTCAGTTCTCTTCATACACAGGTATAATAATAGTATTCTGGAGATAACATGTATCAGTCGATAAAATAACAATAATTACTAAATATCTGCATATGGCAAGAAATCTCTCTTGTTTGTCAACTGTAATAGGTTCAAAGGTTGTGTGTGTGTGTGTGTGTGTGTGTGCGTGTGTGTACTTTATGTATGTCATGTCAATGTTCCCTAGTTTTCTTGTACTAACACTTTCATTTTATCCCTCTTTTTGTGTTTCTTCAGTTGTTGTACTGTAAATACAGGATCATTGATTAATCCCTAATATCACCATTACATCTATTTAAATGTTGTATGACATTGTTGTTTCTTCTATCCTATTTGATGATTATTTTTTTTAGGATATGTTATGTCAGTCCTACATTTGTTAATTTTAACTTCTTTAAATGCCCTTAAAACAAGTTTGTTCCTTGTTTTTCATCAGGAGAAAGGATACCCGTTGATGAAAGTGTTTCCAAAACTCAAGTGGGAACAAGAGAAGGAGTACCTAAAGGTATTGACACATAAGACAGCTTATGACTGTACGCTTATGGCTGTGAATTAAACTTGTAAACATGCCAAACTCAATGTTACTTTGTAACTTCTCTTGAAAAATGGCCATTGGGTCTACATGTTGTCCAACCAAACTCTTTTGTCTGTCCAACTACTGTACATACCTGCTGTCGTCTGTGAGTCTGCCAATGTGCGGCAATATCTATTTGTGTAAACATCAATTTAAACGTAAAGTGCTTCATTAACACAGTATTAATGCAACACCAAATTACTGCAGACAAAGCTTTGCAGTAGTATTAGCCTACTTACTAAGTTACTGTGTTTTTGTCTATTGGCATGTAAGGCAGTAGAGTTTTTGTAATAGTATTAGCCTACTTACTAACTTATCCCCTTTGTGTCTACTGGCGCATATGGCAGTAGTATTTGTGCAGTAGTTAGTATTCTAATGAAGGAATTATCTTTGAAGTTCCTGAAGCTTACAAGAAACCTGAGGAAAGGCCATCAGCTCCAGCTCCGACCAAAGGTATTCACATGACCCTCTGCTTCTAAGGTCATTCTTTCCTTTCTCTTTAATTCTATGTTGTTTGTCAACCATTCTTTATGACTGTTCATTTGTGTAAAAAATTTTTGGTTTATGTCAAGTATGTTTGATGTCATCAGTTATGTAGGATGTAAGATCTACAATGTACAGCGTACTGTATGTGCAGACAGAGACATTTAAACAGAGTCACAATGTTTTTAAGTACCTGAAGCAAGGAGGCCTCATGAAGAAAAGATCACTCCACTGGTTGAACATGAAAAGCCCTGTCCCACTCCTACAGGTACAGTAATGTTGTGTGTTTGTGTTACTTTATCTGTCCCTCGCTCTTTTCTCTGTCTGTCCTTTGTGTCTTTGTCTGTTGATCTCTTAATGCGAATAGCACGCTGATTTGATTCTTAGCATTTTAAATGTGTTTACTTTTATCAGATAAGTCTAGTAACCTTTTTCATTTATCTTAGAAGAATATGTTGAACCAAAGCGGCCCATTTCACGACCAGAACCCAGCAAAGGTATTACACCTTTTTTTGTCAGCCAATGCTTTATATAAACTGTTTTTGATTCGTCTCATTTTCTGTGCGTGTTCAATGTGTCTTTTCTGTGATTTTATACCATATTTTTGAATGTGTCTGTGGCTTGTCATTGTTTGTGGTTTGACAGTGGTGAAACATACTCACTGGTAGTCTCATCAATGCCTGTGAAGTAATTCACTTGAGAGCATTGGATCATTTCTTATTGAACTGTTTACTGTCATGTGTGTATTCTTGCTTTCTCTTAGTCTTACATCTTTTATAAGTATATTCTTTACATTTGCTAATGGTAGTGTTTCTGTATTACCTGAAAGATGTGCCTACACCCATACCTCACATGGCTACTGAGCCCAAAGTGGCCCCTGAGACAAAAATGGCACCTGCAGCTAGGGTTGAAGCTCAACCAAAGCCAAAACCCATTCCCACAAAGACACCAGAAGCTCCTCACCCCAAAGGTACTGTTATATATTGTCTTTATTGCTCTTTCCTACTCTTGTCCTTTTATGACATGTATGCACTATTTTTGTCCAAGTCAAACACAATGTCTTTATGTCTACCTGTGTTTATTGATGTTTGTAATGAGATATGTATGCATTCGTTTGTTTTGTTTGCTTCACTCTGAATTAATTATTGAGCATTAAAACAAAACAAATGTTCTTTAAAGTTCCTGAGGAATACCCCAAAGCTGAGCCCATTAGAAAGCCAGAGTCACCTCCACAAGAGGAAATTTCAAAAAAAGGTAAAGCTTCCAGTTTAGCAATAATGTTAACTCGTTGAAATATACTATACATCTTAAGCTGTGTTGTATGTACATGTCTTCTAAGTGTTGTGAAAAAGCTATCTCTTCATTCTTATTTATGCTAACCTCTTTAGCTGTGTTTTTTTACTGTTCCAAATTCTCCCAAATTACAATTCTTAAATTATCGTATGGATAATTAGCAAGCAATATTCAAATCTGTAGAGTCAGCAATCCAATATTTGTTTGGTTTCCTTAGCCACAGCTTAAACAAACCCAAGTATTGGATTGCTGACTCAATAGGTCCATAGAATATGTGCTGGCAATTTGTAATTTGGGTGAATCATCCATTTAATCATAATGTTCTTAAAAAGTGCCAGAAATAATCCTCAAGAAAGAAGAACCCACACCTCAACCACCTGCAGCTAAGGTTGTTCCCAAAAAAGTACCAGAGATCACAAAGAAAGAAGAATCTGCGATTCCACCACCTAAACCTAAAGATGTTCCCAAAAAGACAGACACTACTCCAACAAAAGGTACTTGAAAGTCATATATCCTTGAGGGTATATGTACTCTTCTTATGCAATCCACAAATCTGATTGTTTCTTGATTTAAATAATGTGTTGTTTGCCAGTATGTTGAAGGTTTGTTTGTCAGAACTTGTTTTCTGTAAATTGTTGTCTTTTTGTGGTTATTTCTTGACTTAGCATGCTCTTTGTAAATGTGCAAAGCACTCGTTAGAGTGTGATTAGCACATACTGGTTTCTCTTCTTCATCCATTGATGATGTAAGTAGCAAAAAACAACTGACGAATGTCCTTTTAAGTTATCACGGATGTTAAAACAACGGAGAGGCCAAAGACAGATGCCGATAAAAAGCTGGAAACTAGCAAGCCTAGGCCAGTTGCAGCACCAACTGCACCAACACCAACAGATGCCGATAAAAAGCTGGAAACTAGCAAGCCTAGGCCAGTTGCAGCACCAACTGCACCAACACCAACAGAGGCAGCTAAAAAAACAGCAATGAGCAAATCAGAGCCAGTTGCAGCACCAAAGGAAGAGGCAGTTAAAAAGCCACAGCAAGCAACTAGCACGGCAGAGCCAGTTGCACTAAAGGAAATCCACACAGAGAAAGGTATATATTTCAACGTCTTTGGATATTGAAAATGCTGATGTTATTAAAAAAATGGTTTCCTTTCCATTTTGAACTCTTCTTTCATCTTCAAAACTCTTGGTAGTCTTTTGAACAGAATGAATTCCATAAGATTCTGTTTATATTGTGTTTGTGCTGTCATGCTTGTACTGTATTGCGATTTGTTTGGTAATGTCATGTGTGTCTTAAAAAAGTTAAACAGAAGGATGAGCCGCCTGTGAGAACACCAGTAACTAAACCTAAAAAGGAGGATGAAGTTGCTGTCACAAAAGGTATGCTAGAAACCATGACTTCTCCTAAAGCACACGTTGGTACATACATGATTCTCAGTAACTTTGAGCTCCTTTTAGTGATTGCTTTTATTATTAACTTGTTTGAATAGAAGTCCCCCAGAAACCAGAGAAAGTTACTCCAGCAGCAAAATTAGAAGTCACACCTAAGCCCAAAGAAACCCCTGAAGTAAAAGGTATTGTACTGCATTACATGTGTTCTACAACTCTACATTCTAAAATGCTGTCATTACAGTCACATTTTGATATATATTGCATTCGGAAAGTATT
The DNA here is from genome assembly GCF_057628025.1 of Oncorhynchus mykiss. NCBI lineage: Eukaryota > Metazoa > Chordata > Actinopteri > Salmoniformes > Salmonidae > Oncorhynchus > Oncorhynchus mykiss. The sequence continues at coordinate 37,927,393 of NC_143043.1, forward strand.
CAGACCTCTTGACCTTTTCCAAATTTTGCTACTCTACAGGCTTATTCTAAAATTGTATTCATCAATCTACACACAATACCCTATAATGACAAAGCAAAATCAGGTTTAGAAATCTTTGCAAATTAAAAAAAAATAATAATAATAATTAACATTCACATAAATATTCAGACCCTTTACTTGTTGAAGTACCTTTGGCAGCGATTACAGCCTTGAGTCTTCTTGGGTATGATGCTACGGGCTTGGCACACCTGTATTTGGGGAGTTTCTCCCATTATTCTCTGCAGATCCTCTCAAGCTCTGTCAGGTTGGATGGGGAGCATCGCTGCACAGATATTTTCAGGTCTCTCCAGAGATGTTAGATCGGGTTCAATTCCGGCTTCTGACTGGGCCACTCAAGGACATTGAATGGCCACTCCTGTATTGTCTTGGTTGTGTGCTTAGGGTCATTGTCCTGTTGGAAGATGAACTTTCACCCCAGTCTGAGGTCCTGAGCGCTCTGGAGCAGGTTTTCGTGAATGATCTCACTGTACTTTGCGCCGTTCATCCCCACAGCATGATGCCGCCACCACCATGCTTCACCGTAGGGATGGTGCCGGGTTTCCTCCAGACATGATGCTGCCACAACCATGCTTCACCGTAGAGATGGTGCCGGGTTTCCTCCATACATGATGCTGCCACCACCATGCTTCACCGTAGAGATGGTGCCGGGTTTCCTCCAGACATGATGCTGCCACCACCATGCTTCACCGTAGAGATGGTGCCGGGTTTCCTCCAGACGTGACGCTTGGCATTCAGGCCAAAGAGTTCAACCTTGGTTTCATCAGACCAGAGCATCTTGTTTCTCATGGTCTGAGAGTCCTTTAGGTGCCTTTTACTGAGGAGTGGCTTCATAAAAGCCTGATTGGTGGAGTGCTGCAGAGATGGTTGTCCTTCTGGAAGGTTCTCCCAACTCCACAGAGGAACTCTAGAGCTCTGTTAAAGTGACCATTGGGATCTTGGTCACCACCCTGACCAAGGCACTTCCCCTCCGATTGCTCAGTTTAGCCGGGCGGCCAGCTCTAGGAAGGGTCTTGGTGGTTCCAAACTTATTCCATTTAAGAATGATGAAGGCCACTGTGTTCTTGGGGACCTTCAATGCTGCAGACATTTTTTGGTACCCTTCCCCAGATCTGTGCCTCGACACAATCCTATCTCTGAGTTCTATGGACAATTCCTTCGACCTCATTGCTTGGTTTTTGCTCTGACATGCACTGTCAACTGTGGGACCTTTTATAGACAGGTGTGTGCCTTTCCAAATAATTTCCAATCAATTGAATTTACCACAGGTGGACTCCGATCAAGTTGTAGAAACATCTCAAGGATGATCAATGGAAACAGGATGCACCTGAGCTCAATTTCCAGTGTCATAGCACAATTCAAAAAACCTGTTTTCACTTTGTCATTATGGGGTATTGTGTGTAGATTGATTTGAGAGAAAAAATATTCAATCCATTTTAGAATAAGGCTGTAACGTAACAAAATGTGGAAAAAGTCAAGGGGTCTGAATACTTTCCGAATGTTATTCAAACACATTCACATCTTCCAGGCAACCTTTTATGTAAAAGTGTCTCTGTGTTTTACTGTCATCTTCTTAGTCACCGTTGTATGGTGCAAATCTTGAATTCATATTCTCTTCTTGTGCAAATCTTGAATTTGTGTTGTCTTTAAAGCCATCACAGTTCCTTCAACAACTGAGCTAACTGTAACAACAGAGACTGAAGCAAGGAAAGATGTTTCAGTGAAGAGGGATTCAGTAACTGAACAGCTGAAAGAAGTTTCACCAAACCTTGATTCAGCTTCTGAAGTGTGGCAAGAACTTTCAGTGAAGAAGACTTCAGTAACTGAAATGAGACAAGAAGTTTCAGTTAAGAGGGATTCCGTGACTGAAACATGGCAACAAGTTCCAGTGCAGAGGGATTCTGTGACTGAAGTGCCACAAAAAGTTTCAGTGAAGGTGGATTCAGTGGCTGAAAAGAGGCCAGAAGTTTCAGTGAAGAGAGATTCAGTGACCGAAGCACGGCAAGTAGTTGCAGTGAAGAAGGCTTCAGTAACTGAAGTAAGGCAAGACGTTTCAGTGATGAGGGATCTTGTGACTGAAGCAGGGCAAGTTTCACAGAGAACAGGTTTCATTGAGAAAATTTCCCTGGCAGAGGAAGTTAGTTTCAGAGAAGAGGTATCATATGGAGACAAAGCTATGATATATGAGAGAGAAAAGGAATTGACTCAGATAAACGTAAGGGATGATATTTCTTTAGAAGAGGAAGATATACAACAAACTGAGATAGTAAGGCAAGAAGTTCCAATAAAGAAAATAGATGATCAACCAATTCAAGCCATTGTTGCAAAGAAAGAGGAAGATGCAACCCAAAGAGATAGTGTTAGACACATTGACCCAGCGACAGTGGTTCCACCAAAGAAATCAGCTACTCCTACCACTAAGAAAGAAGCTATCTTAAGTATAAAGGTTATTCCTCAAAGGAAAGTTGTCTCACCTAAGGTAGAAGCCATTCCTTCTAAGAAAGCTGTCTTATCTGAGGAAGAAGCCATTCCTTCTAAGAAAGCTGTCTTATCTGAGGAAGAAGCCAATGCATATAAGAAAGCTGTTTCACCTAAAGTAGATGTCATTCCACCTAAGAAAGCTGTTTCACCTAAAGTAGATGTCATTCCACCTAAGAAAGCTGTTTCACCTAAAGTAGATGTCATTCCACCTAAGAAAGCTGTTTCACCTAATGAAGATGACATCCCGTATAAAACTAAAATATCACAGAAGACAATCAAACAAAAGGAAAAAGAAGAAGAAGAGAGAGTTCAGCCTCCAACACCTCACAAAGGTATTTAATCTGAGGGCCTCATTCTTATATATTGTCTGTCTGTCTTGGTGTATTCTTCTTACGTCTTTCCTTGTTGGACTGTATATTGTCATGACTAAATCTTTGTGTGGTCTAAATATTGCATAATACTTTTTCTTGTCCAGACCAAAGGGTCGCCCCTGAAGTGGTCCCTGTTTCAATTACAGATGATACCACTCGTCCACAAGGTACTAAAGGGACTCTTACGTCTTCATCAAAAACTAAACTAAACTCTTACATCTTCTTGTTGTATTGTGTTTTCCTAAGTGTTGTCCTTAATGTTTCATGTCTCAATCTTCTTCAATCTGTTTCATTGTGTCAGTGTTTGTTTACAAATCTTAAACAAACCACAATAGTTTTTTCTTGAATGTGACATTGGTGTACTTGTATTTAAAGAACCACCAGAGGAGAAGAAAATCTCTCCTCCAACACCAAAGCCTTCACCTGCTCCCTATGTAGAAAAAGTATCATCCCCTGAAGGTAGTGTGTTTGTGTCATGCATGTTGTTTTCCTCAAATGATAGTCTGCTCTTTCAGTGTTTCTTTAATGAGTCTTTGGCCAAAGTGGTCAGTTCTTGATTGTGACCTTGGGGTACTTGTATTTAAAGCGACACCAGACAAGAAAATCTCTGCACCGAAGCCAAAGCCTTCAGATGCCCCCCATGTGGAGAAAGCTTCTCCCCCTGAAGGTAGTCTCTTGTGTTTTTGTCATTCATGTTATGTTCTGTCACTGTTTGTGTTTGTTTAACAACTCTTAGCTCAAGCTGTCAGTTCTTAAGTGTTTGTTTAACAACTCTTAGCTCAAGCTGTCAGTTCTTAAGTGTTTGTTTAACAACTCTTAGCTCAAGCTGTCAGTTCTTAAGTGTTTGTTTAACAACTCTTAGCTCAAGCTGTCAGTTCTTAAGTGTTTGTTTAACAACTCTTAGCTCAAGCTGTCAGTTCTTGAATGTGACCTTAGAATACTTGTATTTAAAGTGAAACCAGTGCAGAAGAAAGCCTCCCCCCCACCACCTCAGATACCAAAGCCTTCACCTGCTCCTCTTGTAGAAACAGTGTCTCCTACTGAAGGTAGTGTTTCTGATGTTTGTTTCAATGTAGTTTTTTCTTAATGCCTATCTGCTCTATTACATGTTTGTAGTTGGTGAGCAAATTTTAGCTCAAACCCTCTTGATTGTCCTGATTATGACCTTTGGCATATTTGTATTTAAAATGTCACCAGCTGAAAAGAGATCCTCTCCACCGATGAAAACGCCTTCACCTGTTTCACCTAGTGCTTCCCCCCCTGAAGGTAGTCTTTTTTGTTTCTGTCATTCATGGTGTGTTCTTCAAATGTCTGTTTGCTCTTATTGACAGGTTCCTAAGAGCATGTGAGCCTCACGCATGCTGCACTTAAGTAGTATGAGTGAACACACCTGTATGTATACAACATGTATACTTGCATTTTACACTGGCACTTAGAAACCAAATTTTATGTTGCTTCGTTTGTCTGTCTACTCTACAGCATACTTTTAAACCTTGTTAGAGGTTTATCTGTTTGTCTTTATCTCGTGATACCTACTCACTTGAAGTGTGTACTTCTAACAAAATGTGCATGCTTGATACTGCTTGCTTAGAATAAAGACACTTCTACACTCTACTAGTGTAATAACTAACAGTAGTTACCCTGTACAGGCTAGTAAGTACATGCAGTACTCTTTTCTCAGAAAATATTGGCAATAGGGGTAAGTCGCATGCAACTGCCTGTACTTACACACCTGCTACAGAGCCATTACATTTCAAAAAGTCTTCACCAATGTGAAAAGGAATACATTGCTCAAACCATCAAAAGTCAACATATTGCATGACACACTTCTTCCTCTAACCCAAATATTGATACCCCTGCTTCTTGTAGTGTATATATGTACATAGTACATGTTTGATGTATATGGCTGTAAGAGATGTGTATAATCTTTATGACATGGGTAACGTCCAATGTATGTATAGTGTATATGTTGAGTGTGTAATGTACAGTGTTAATTGTATACAGCTATACTGTGTGTCGAAGTACATTTTCCCCTCTTATAAGACAGTTTATCACATTCTATCCTAGTGATTAGCCACAAACGTATGGGTGCTTTCCCGAATCCCTTACAATATATTTTCATCCTATACCTTAACTGGAATCTTACATTCCTACATTCCTACAGATAAGGGCCCTGTAACAGCACCCGGGGGAGCTGGCAAAGGTAAGATTGCAACAATATATCAAAGGGTAGAACACAATAACAATATATCAAAGGGTAGAACACAATAACAATATATCAAAGGGTAGAACACAATAACAATATATCAAAGGGTAGAACACAATAACAATATATCAAAGGGTAGAACACAATAACAATATATCAAAGGGTAGAACACAATAACAATATATCAAAGGGTAGAACACAATAACAATATATCAAAGCATTATTATTAACCTAGTAATGCAAAACATAGATAGTAAACAGATTAAGAGATCAAACATTAAAAGATAGCTTTATCATTTGATCAACGAATTACTCATTTAAATACATGATAGATACCAGTTTACTTTACTTGGGAAAATGTCTGTTTAACTTGTCTGTTTGAAAATATGTCCCGTGAACTGTCCTAAATCTTTTGTTGCCGAGTGAATGTGGAGTGTACAGTATTGCTGTAAAATGTTTAATATTGGAGTCCTTGTTTGTTGTTTTGTGATGCAAATGAATAATTGTTGGTCGTTGCTCTCTGTCTTAAACAAAATCTTACTACTTCAGCAAAAACAACTGCGGTGCCAACGATTATTAAGAAAAAGGGTAGAATTCCTGTTCTGAAGGAAGAAAAACTTGAAATGCCAACTTTGAAGAAAGTGACCAGAATTTCAAAGGACACTGAGGAAGAGCAGGATATCATTAAGCTGAAAAGGGTGCCACAGATACCCTCAGAAGAAGAGACAGTTGAACCGGAGGTTCCGACCCATGAAGCCTCAAGGACCATAGTTGTTGAAAGTTACGAGAGAGAGGAGTATATGTTTGAAACAACAGAAATAGCTGAGAGAACCTCAGTATACGTTAAGAAGCCAATTGAACAGGTGGAGTTTCACAAACCTAAAGAAGTTGCATCAAAAGATTCTACTGAGGAATCTTTGGTTCACCTGAAAAAATCCCAAAAGGCTCTGAAAGATGTCCAAGTAGAGGAGAAAATGGGTTTGAAGAAAACACCAAAGTTGCTGAAAGAAGAATCACCTGGCCAACCTAGTTTATCTCTGAAGAGGGTATCGAAATTGCCATCAGACGAGAAAGAGCAAGAAACTGTCAAGCTTAAACCATTTGAAAAACCTGCTAAACCGGGAACTGTTGAGCCAGAGAAAGACAAAAAAGACACTGAATCCAGAGCTGCTTATGATAGAAGTGAGAGACCACAAAGAGATGAAGCAGATAAAGAATCTGTTTCTGCTCCTATGAAGAAATCTGAAACCATCTCAAAGGATACGAAAGAGCCACAGGCAGCCAAATTTAAACCAGTGGCCAAAGCTCCTGAAGATGAACACGTCGAAGAGTTTGACAAACCACTGACAAAGGTGAAGACAATTCCTTCGCAGGAGCAAGAGAAGGAAGAAGTTAAATTGAAGCCATTTTCTAAGTCACCAAAAGCTGAAGCTGTGAAGCCTGAGAAGGAGCCTGAGAAGAAGAAAGAGGCTGAAAAACCTCTTCATCAAAAGCCAAGTCCTCCAAAACCAGTACCTGTAAAGAAAATTGAAAAGAGTCCTCAAGAGGAAAAACCAACACAGTTAAAAAAGGTGGAGCTTGTGCCTAAAGAACCAGAGGAAAAAGAAAAAGACAAACCCTTAAAGCATGAAGAGACACTTAAGAAAAAGGTGGAACTGAAAAAGACTCCTTCGCCTAAGGCTGAAAAACCAAAGCCAAAAGAAATTGAAAAGATTATTATGGAGAGGAAGCCCAGTGCAGAACGCACCAAAAAGCTGCCTAGACAGGTTTCACCTAAAGATTCATTTGAAGGTGTTACCCTAAAAAAGGTTCCAAAGAAAATATCACCAGAAGAGGAAGCACCACATAAAACTGTTAAAGAGAAGGTGCCAGCAATGAAGGAACTGTCCCCTGTACAGTTACGAAAGATTTCAACTCAGTTGGAGGAGGAAGTCTTTGAGGAGGAGCCAGAGAAGGAGCTGGAATCTGACAATGAAGGTTGGGGATGGGAACTTGTCCCTCGAGATAGTTCTGGGTCCACAGAAGACTGGGGAGAGGAACCTTTGGAAGGTGATGCACGTGAGACCCCTGGAATGCCAGGTGCCAGCAGAGGTGAGATTATGGCTGCTGAAACTTACCACTGGTGGCTCAGGAAGTGTCTCACCTGATCCATTCTCCATTCATCCATTAATCTATCTGTCCAGTTATCGTCGAGCTAGACATCCATCTTTCATTACCTCCATCCATGTCCATCTTTTTTGTCTCACGTCTTGTCCTCATTCTATGTAGACCAACCATGTCCATGTCCACACTGTGTTTTCCAACCATGTCCATCTTAATGTTTTCATCTTCTCATCTTAATGTCTACATTTTGTGCAGTCCAAGTATCAACGTCAGTCATTTTTGTCCACTGTCTAGCTGTACTAATATTTGTCTCCATTGTCTTGTACACATCCATTACAGCGTGTTCAAGCTCTCCATGTCAATTTCTGGCATTTTTTCAATTCTCTATGTCCATGCCATCTTCTCATGTCCAATAATCTTGCCCTTGGTGCTTCATTTTGTATCCATTCATCTTTCCCATCTTTCACAGTTTTCTGTGTAATGTCCAACCATTTTGCCAGTTGTAGTCATATATTTTATTTCTTAATGAGAAAGTCATACAATTGTCTTTACTCAGATGGGAAACCAAAAGAGGATGCTGCCGGTAGAGGTAGAGGTAGAGGCATTCAAGGTGAGAATAAACAAAAACATGCATGTTGGTAATATGGGTGTGATAAAGATATAGAAACTTAAAGTGCTCAGAAATATCAGGACTTTAACCTATATCCTTATATGGGTTTTCCCTTATAGGTGTTTGTAATCATACCTATCTTGTCTTATTTACTATGAAAACTGTGTATTTTGTTTAAATGTTAAATGTGTTTGAATGTTTGAGTCTGTATATTACTTCCTTATAGTCCGTATAGTAGCGTTTTATTGTGTTGTTAACTTGCTTAATACTCTTCATCCTCTTTGGGAAATACGGTAATGCCACTTGTTTGTTGCCCTTGGCGACATGTCCAAGAGAGGTTTCTCTCTGAGGTTTTATGTTGACATCATGTACTTAAAAAATACAGTTCTTAAAAATGAAATTTAAAAAAACGTCTTAGCAAAGGTAGTGTAGTTGAACTTATCATGCATTTACATTTTTCCAATTTCAGCTAAGCAAACCCCCTCACCTGGTGGTGGTCGGGGTAGAGGACTGAAGCCCGGTGCTGGAGGAGACAAACCCCCAGATGCTAATCCTTTTGGATTCCAGCTCAAAGCAGTTCCACTGAAGTTTACGAGACCACTCAAAGACATAGTGTTACAGGAGGCTGAATCAGTCGGTGCTTCTGCAACGTTTGAGTGCGAGGTTTCGCCTTCTACTGCAATTACTACATGGATGAAAGATGACGCCAACATAAGAGAGAGCCCAAAACACAAGTACTACTCGGATGGCAAAGATCGCAAACTGCTCATCATTGATGTGCAAGTTTCTGACACTGGAGAATATACTTGTGTTGCCAAGCTGGGCAACAAGGAAAAGACAACAACCGCCAAACTAATAGTAGAAGGTACTCATTCTAAGTCCATACATATTTGTTCTGTGTAACAAACTTCTTTACTTCTTTTCAACCTCTCTGATTACTTAAAGATAAGTCATATTTGATGTATGCTTTGGAATATGACTTTCTTTCCCCCTAGAATTGCCAGTGAAGTGGGTAAAGACTCTGGAAGAGGATGGTATGTCGGTCCTCAAGAGTCAGCCTATGTACCTGACCTGTGAGTTGAACAAAGAGAGAGATGTGGTCTGGAAGAAGAGTGGTGTCCCTCTTAAAAACATCCCTGGAAAAGTGGCTATCAATGTCATTGGAATGCAGCATGCCATTACAATCCAGGACACAGGAGATGACGACGCTGGCATTTACGCTTGCGAGTGTGATGACATCAGGACTAAAACAGATGTCAAAATCATTGGTATGTACAGGAGAATATCTATATTTGTAACTAAACAAATGCACTAATCATTTTTAGGAGCAATTAATTTAGCCAATCTAAATAATGCATTACTAGCCTATTCATAAGCACGGGAAAAACATTGTGTAATTGCTACATAGCTTGACATACTTCACTCCCCTTTGGAAGCATACAGTGGCTTGCGAAAGTATTCACCCCCTTGGCATTTTTCCTATTTTGTTGCCTTACAACCTGGAATTAAAATAGATTTTTGGGGGGTTTGTATCATTTAATTTACACAACATGCACTTTGAGGATGCAAAATATTTTTTATTGTGAAACAAACAAGAAATAAGACAAAAAAAGAACTTGAGTGTGCATTACTATTCACCCTCCCCCAAAGTCAATGCTTTGTTGAGCCACCTTTTGCAGCAATTACAGCTGCAAGTCTCTTGGGGTATGTCTCTATAAGCGTGGCACATCTAACCACTGGGATTTTTGCCCATTCTTCATGGCAAAACTGCTCCAGTTCCTTCAAGTTGGATGGGTTCCGCTGGTGTACAGCATTTTTTAAGTCATACCACAGATTCTCAACTGGATTGAGGTCTGGGCCTTGACTAGGCCATTCCAAGACATTTAAATGTTTCCCCTTAAACCACTCGAGTGTTGCTTTAGCAGTATTCTTAGGGTTATTGTCCTGCTAGAAGGTGCCATCCATCATTCCTTCAATTGACCAGTTTCCCAGTCCCTGAGGATGAAAAACGTCCCCACAGCATGATGGTGTGGTGTTGGGGATGTTCTTGGGGTGATGAGTGGTGTTGGGTTTGCGCCAGACATTTTCCTTGATGGCCAAAAAGCTACATTTTCATCTGACCAGTGCCACCTTCCATATGTTTGGGGAATCTCCCACATGCCTTTTGGTGAACACCAAACATGTTTGCTTATGTTTTTCTTTAAGCAATGGCTTTTTTTCTGGACACTCTTCCGCAAAGCCCAGTTCTGTGGAGTGTACGGCTTAAAGTGGTTCTATGGACAGATACTCCAATCTCCGCTGCAGAGCTTTGCAGCTCCTTCGGGGTTGTCTTTGGTCTCAATGTTGCCTCTCTGATTAATGCCCTCCTTGCCTGGTCCGTGAGTTCCGGTGGGCGAACCTCTCTGGCAGGTTTGTTGTGGTGCCATATTCTTTCCATTTTTTAATAATGGATTTAATGGTACTCCGTGGGATGTTCAAAGTTTCAGATTTTTGTTTTAACCCGACCCTGATCTGTACTTCTCCACAACTTTGTGTCTGACCTGTTTGGAGAGCTCCTTGGTCTTCATGGTGCCACTTGCTTGGTGATGCCCCATGCTTAGTGGTGTTGCAGACTCTGGGGCCTTTTATATACATGTGTATATATACACTGAGATCATGTGACAGATCATATGACACTTAAATAAAGTCCACCTGTGTGCAATCTAAGTAATTATGTGACTTCTAAAGGTAATGTGTTGCACCAGATCTTATTTAGGGGCTTCATAGCAAAGGGGGTGAATACATATGCACGGACCACTTTTCCGTTTTTTTTTTTTTTGAATTTTTTGAAAAAAGTACTTTTTTTCCATTTCACTTCACCAATTTGGACTATTTTGTGTATGTCCATTACATGAAATCCAAATAAAAATCTCTTTAAATTACAGGTTGTAATGCAACATAATAGAAAAACCACCTCACTCTTTTCTGTGTGAGGGCTTTTGCCTCTTGCCAGGAGACCCCCATTTTACTCAGTTCCTGTGGATCGTCTCTAGTTGGTCTTTGACTTTCCCTGCTTTGTTTTTATATGTGGATTGTAGTCCTGTGCCTGTCTTCTCATGTTTGTTGTGTCTTGGCTACATGAAAAGGAGCCATTTTTTCAATATTCATTTTTATTTTATTTTACAGAAATTATCAGAGACTGGTTGCAGAAACCATTGAGAGATCAGCATGTGAAACCCAAGGCCACTGCCACTTTCAAATGTGAGCTCTTCAAAGAAACCCCCAACTGGAAGTGGTTCCATGGCGACAAGGAGATTCCTAATGATCCTACTGACAAGACTGAGGTCAAGAAAGAAGGAAAACAACTGACTCTCATAGTTAAGAAAGTATCACCTGATGATATTGGGCAATATGCCATGGAGGTTGAAGGCCGCAGATACACAGCTAACCTGACTCTTGGAGGTTGGTTGCACATTCTATGTTATATTACTTGTATGTTATGTTACGGTCTGCAATTGCATGTTATGTTGTCCACTAACGCTATCTACATGATAGCATTTGCCAGCAGCATACCACCCTGCATCCCACTGCTGGTTTGCTTCTGAAGCTAAGTAGGGTTGGTCCTGGATGGGAAACCAGATGCTGCTGGAAGTGGTGTTGGAGGGCACCCTTTCCTCTGGTGTAAAAAAAATAAATACTAATAAATCCCCCAGGGCAGTGATTGGGGAAATTGCCCTGTGTAGGGTGCTGTCTTTTGGATGGGATGTTAAACAGGTGTCCTAACTCTCTGTGGTCACTAAAGATCCCATGGCACTTATCGTAAGACTAGGGGTGTTAACCCCAATGTCCTGGCTAAATTCCCAATATGTCACTCATACCATCTCGGTCACCTGATCATCCCGTTTACAATTGGCTCATTCATCTCCCCTGTAATTATACCCCAGGTCGTTGCTGTAAATGAGAATGTGTTCTCAGTCAACTTACCTGGTAAAATAAGGTTTTAAATCAAATAAACATGAAGTGAATCCTTTAAAATAGTTTTGATACTTTTACAGAACGTGAAGCTCAGATCTTGAAGCCTATCTCCAGTATGGAGGTTGTTGAGAAAGAGGAGGTTACGTTTGAAACTGAAATATCTGAAGAGGATGTGGCTGGAGAATGGAAACTTAAAGGGCAAGTCCTGCAAAGATCACCGGTAAGACATATAATTTGACTTTAATATATTTCTGGATTCTAACCACAATGATTGGAAATATGTACCGTACATGTTGTTTAAATGTTGATGTATTTACACTTTTGTTCAAATTCTATTTACTTTTTTAGACGGTTGAAATCAAATCTGAGGGCCAGAAACGTTTCCTCACTCTGAAAAATGCTCAGCTTGACCAGTGTGGCGAAGTGTCTTATCAAGCTCTGAACGCTATCACGAGTGGGGTGCTCACAGTCACAGGTAAGAAAGTGTCAAAAATTAACAATATATACTGTCATATGCTGTATGTGTTTGTAAAGTCTCTGTGATCCAAAGGAAGATCGATAATGCGTCATTCATACTTAATCATTATTCATACCTCACAGAACTGGAAATGGACTTCACAGTCCCCTTGAAGGACGTGTCTGTACCTGAAAAGAAACAGGCTATGTTTGAGTGTACTATCACAAAGGATGTGCCTAAAGTCATGTGGTTAAAGGGGTCAGACATCCTGTCGACAGGCGATAAATATGACATTATTGATGATGGAAAGAAACATATATTGGTCATAAACAACAGTGAATTTGATGATGAGGGACAATACACTATTGAAGTCTTGGGCAAAAAGTCAACAGCCCAGTTGACTGTGGAGGGTAAGTACTGGCTGAAACGATTCTCAGTTAACTCTTCTGTTTTACATGGCGCTGAATCTTTGATCTGGCTTTGTGTTAGATATGAGCTGCTTTTAGTATGTTGTCATCTTAATTCTTTATTGATTCATTATCTTACTGGGCAACAAGACTGTTTATTGGGCAAAGACAGTAACACTGTTATGCACTCAACTAATATATTGTAGGTATGAGGCTCAAATTCATAACACCACTAAAGGACCAAACTGCCAAGGAAGGTCAAACAGCTCGGTTTGAGGTTGAGCTCTCTCATGAGAATGTACCCCTGACATGGTACAAAAATGAAATCAAACTCCATGTGAGCAGGACCGTGCTCATCCATTTTGAAGGAAAGAAACACACCTTAGAAATCAAGGAGTTGACTCTAGATGATACCTGCCAGATTAAGGCAGAGGCTAAAGGAATTCCCTCAACGGCAAACTTGACGGTGCTAGGTAACCCCTACTCTGTACCTCTTTCTTTCATTCTCTTTGTCCTCTTTATGGCTCTTTGTTCATCTCTTGTTTTCTACATTGTTCTTCTATGCTATGCAACATGGAGAGAAGGCATCATTCGAGAGTGTTATTGTTATTTGATCTACAGTAATTGATAAAACATTTTCCTGTTCCAGAGGGTGACGCATACTTCACAGTGAAGTTGCAGGATTACACCGCAGTCGAGAAGGACGAGGTCACTCTGGACTGTGAACTCAGCAAAGATGTCCCTGTGAGGTGGTACCATAATGAGACTGAAATTAAGGCCTCTAAGATGGTAACCATAAGGGCTGAGGGCAACAAAAGAACGTTGTCTATCAAGAAAGTGGAAGGAAAAGACAAGGGACAATACCTATGTGATTGTGATACGGACAAGACCATGGCAACCATTAGCATTGAAGGTAAGTCAATTCATTTTTACAATCATAAAATCTAATAGTAAAGATTGTTTTTGTTTTCTTGGTTCAATTAATTGCCCTCTTTCCCCTGTTCAATTGCAGCTCGTGATATCAAGGTATCTCGCCCAATGTATGGTGTTGAGCTCTTCGATGGCGAGACCGCTCGTTTTGAAGTGGAAATCTCTGAAGATGATGTCCATGGCCAGTGGAAACTGAAGGGAGAAACCCTTTCACCTTCCCCAGATATTGAAATCATTGAGGATGGTGCCAAGCACACTTTCACATTATACAACTGCAAGGTCTCCCAGACAGGAGAGGTTGGATTCACAGCTGCCAATGCTAAGTGTACAGCCAACCTGAAAGTGAAAGGTAAGATTTATATTTCTGATCTATTTTCTCATTTCTACTCTGTATTCACATTTTTTCACAATTGAAATAGTAGAACGACGGATATTCAATCTACTATAATATGTTGCCTATTGGTTTTATTCCAGAACTGCCACTGACCTTTATCACACCTTTGAGTGATGTGCAAGTGTATGAGAAAGATGAGGGAAGATTTGAGGTTGAGATTTCAAGACCAACCAAGACCTTCCGTTGGCTCAAGGGATCTCAGGAGTTGGAAAATGATGACAAGTTTGAGATTATCCATGAAGGAAAGATACACACTCTGGTGGTCAAAAAGGCTGCATATGAGGATGAAGCTAAATACATATTTGAGGCTGAGGACAAGAGGACCACAGGAAAACTAGTTATCCAAGGTAATTATTGAGATCATGGATGTTTTGAAAGAATGAAATAATAAAGAAAGAAAATATTTGAGATTGTATTAATAAAATTGTGATTTTTTTTTTGTGATAAGGTATACGCCTTGAGTTTGTCAAGCCCATCAAGGATGTCACAGTGAAGGAGCGTGAAACAGCAGAGTTCAGTATTGAACTGTCACATGACAAAATCTCTGTCGTCTGGTACAAGAACGACGTCCGTCTGCACCCCAGCAAGGTTGTGCACATGTCAGACAATGGCAAAATGCACACCTTGACTTTCAAGCAGGTGTCCATTGATGACACATCCATGATCAAAGTAGAAGCCTTGGGCAAGAGCTCTGAGGCCATGCTCACTGTTCTTGGTAAGCTATTGATTGAACTGTGGTGTCATTTAGTTTGAGTCATTTAATTCACATAAAGCCTGCAGTTAAACATAACTTTACATTTCCTCATAATTTCCTCTTTGTGCTTGACAGAGGGAGAACCTTACTTTGTCACAAAACTGCAAGACTACACTGCCGTTGAGAAGGACGAAGTGATGCTGGTTTGTGAACTTAGCAAGACCTCTGCTGAGGTGAAATGGTTCAAGGACGGCCAGGAGATCATGCCTAGCAAGAATCTGATCATTAAAACCGATGGAAAGAGGCGTTTGCTGACAGTGAAGAAAGCAGAGAAGGGCAACATTGGAGAGTACACTTGCGATTGTGGTTCTGATAAAACCACAGCCAGGCTGGACATTGAGGAGCGTGACATTAAGGTTGTTCGTCCACTGTACAGCGTGGAAGTGACAGAAACTGAAATTGCCAAGTTTGAGACCGAGATCTCTGCCGATGATGTCCACGGTCACTGGAAACTCAAAGGAGAGGCCCTTCATCAGTCTCCTGTAAGTGGTATTGACTGATTTTTTGAAATATTCGATTTATTTGAAATAGCCCATGTGAACAAGACCATTTATTTGGTTGTATTATGTAGCGACTGATGTTTCTGTGATCTGTGTTTTCAGGACTGTGAGATTAAGGAGGAGGGTACTAAGCATGTCCTTATCCTGTACAACGTTCGCATGGATCAGGCCGGAGGTGTCGACTTCCAGGCTGCCAATGCTAAATCCAATGCTCAGCTCAGAGTTAAAGGTGAGAATCCTATGACACAACATACATACACACATTTTAATTTTGACTAAATATTATGGCTTTCCTCTGACAAGTAACTTTTTGTACGGCAAGTAGTACATTTTGGTAGTGCAAGTTGTACTCCACCATTTTGTTAGTTGACTGACGGCAAAAGATACTAAATCTCAGCAAGGGAGAGCTGTTGTCCAATCAGGTGTTGTGGCTATTTTAGAAGCCTCATGCCTTATCTGGAGTGGGTGGTCAGTGGTTATGATTGGTAGAGCTACAACATTCACAGTGAGAAGACACTCTAAATGCAAATAACTAGGACAGTCCATGATAACCCGATTTTCCCTCTAGCCCTTAGTTGTCCTGGTAGTTTAGGGACCAATGAGAATATGCCTGTTAAGAATTGGGATACAAATATGTCTGGTAAAAGAAGGACTTGTTTCTTATGAGTCAGTCAACTAACCATGTCTTCTCCTCGATCTGAAGCGCGGAGTATAGGGCTTATGCGGCCTCTCAAGGATGTTACTGTTACTGCCGGGGAGACCGCCACTTTCGACTGTGAACTTACTTATGAAGGAATCGTTGTAGAATGGTTCTTGGGAAGCACCAAGATGGAGCTAGGTGAAAGGGTAAGTACTGCAGAATTTACATTCACATAAACTGCTGTATAAGCAGATATTCTTTATGAATTGATGTATGCAAATTCAACTAATACTTTATAATTGACTTTACAAATGTCAATATTATTCAGCTCTTTGTTGGCTTTACAAATAATTTATATGACTACCTCAGTCATTACAATCACTTTAAGTAAATGTTTTCCACATCTTTAGAGCAAAGTGATAGGGTAAGTACAGTACAACTTGCATTCACATTAACTACACTATAATACTTTACAATACTTAATAATTGACTTTGTACCTGCACATGTCGTGGAGGCAGCTTCCATTTCTTCCTTCAAAATGCAACTAAATACCTACCAAGCTAAAGACCAAGATAGCTTTACATGTGTATTTGCTTAATCTGCTTAATGTCTATGTTTTGCATTAGTAGGTCATGTTTTGATGTATTGTGATTGTTTATCTATATTTTAATGTATTGTTGACAGTCTTTGTTTTGTTTCTACCTTAGGCGTATTGAGTGTGGAAAATGTGCTCTTCAAATTATATGTTATTATAATATAAAACATATCTTCACAACCCACCTACCCCACCTACCTCAGTCATAATAATCACAAGTGAAATAAAATGCATATTTTTGTCACCAACATATTTTAAACATATAAGGACATCGACACTTCAGGTCATTGTGCAGCATTATCTGTGTCGAGATAACATTTGACTGTTCATTCCTGTGAGCGTTGCTTGAGTTATTTTTAACAGCTTCAAGGGTTGGTGAGCCACCCAAGGGTTGGTGAGCCACCCAAGGGTTGCACTTTTGCTGTAATATTTAGTTTAAAATGTAAAATAGGTCATTAACAACGCCTTACATTTTTGTAATCAAGACAATTAATCAGGCTTTATCAATCTGTTTGACTGGCGTCCATGTGGTGTACTTAAAGCTGCTTTACGGGGAGCACGTGATGCAGCGGGGCTGAGCAGACGTTGACAAACCAAGCACTTCAAAGTTATTCTATATTTACCTAAATAACAACGTTGAAACAATATTCTAACATCGGCTGATAAATTGTCAAGTACTTACCGTCCCAAAAAGCCATGGACCACCGACCGAGAGGCAAGAAGGACGACCAAAACGTCGTTGATTCCCAAGATAACGATAATGCTACAGATAGCAAGATTAGCATTAGCCCTCATAACTCAGACGACAGTTCCAGACTGTTGCTCTCAGCAGCATCTTACGAGCCTGCCGGCTACTCTCCTCCGGGAAATTCAGGATGGTAACAGAGGTCTTTCTCTGAAAATTGATAAGAAATCGGCTGAACTCCATTCTTCCATTGACGACCTGAAATCCTCCATGAATTATCTCCTTTTGAGAACGACTGAGGCAGAGTTGCGCATTAGCACAGTTGAAGATACCATCGCTAGACATGACCAGGTCTTGATACAACTGCAAAAGGACAATGCCTACCTCAAAAACAAGGTAGATCAGATGGAGAACCAGAGTAGACGTAGTAATATCCGTGTGGTGGGATTGAAAGAGGACAACTAGGGCCGTGACCCGGTCCGTTTCTTCACTCAATGGATCCCGGAGGTCCTAGGCATAATCAACTTCACCAAGCCGCTGGAAATCGAACGCGCCCACAGAACATCAGCGCCGAAACCCCGGCCATATGAGCCCCCACGAGCCGTCCTGATCAGGTTCCTCCGTTTCCAAGACAGAGAGAAGATACTGCAACTCGCAAGAGTCAAAGGGGACATCACCATCGATGGAAAGAGGGTCAGCCTTTCCCAGATATGAGCGCGGATCTCGCCAGACGTTGCAAGCAGTTCAGACCAGCCGCCAAAGCACTGAAGGAGAATAACATCACCGGCTACCTCATCCACCCTGCGCAAAGTCTGAGCCAGGACGTTCTCTCTGGGGGATAAAATGCAATTCGTTTGTTTTCTCTTATCCGGATTGAACTGCTGGTATCTCCCGGTCACTATAATTGACTTGTACATTTTCAACTAACCGTATCTTCCCGGGGTGAATTCTATTACATTTACAGGAGAGTATATTTTGGTTTAATCCATATCTACTGGGCGAAGCAATAAGTGGGTTTAGGCCCACTGCTTTCCCCCTCATTTATGTTAATCTTTCGAAAAGAGACTCAAGCATCCCTTATCTGGGCAAGAAAAAAATCAGCCATAAATATCTATTCACAACGTTTGTTTTCTATTTAGAGAGCTCGCAGGTTTTAGTTTACGCCAAGGTTTAGCTAGTAAGAGCAAGATGGAACGCGAGCAGCAACGTATCTCTCTCTACAAGTGTATTCATGTTTGATTGTTGGGATTGTTGTTTTATTCTGACAATTGGGGTGGGTGGGATTTTTATTATTTTTTTCTTCCTTTTTTCTATGTTTATTGTTTCATTCCTAAAGAGACACACGGGTCACTTTTGTGCTCAAACCAAAGTTGAAACATTTCCTAATTATCTGCATATGATAGATTTCTATTCAGTTACATATTTGAAACCCAACCTATGCTTAATCCACTAAAATATGTTACATTCAACGTAAAAGGTCTTAACAGCCCAATTTAAAAGGAAAAGAGTCTATACATACCTTAAGAAATTAAAGGCTGACATTGTGTTTTTACAAGAAACACATCTTACAGCCAGTGAACACAAGAAATTGAAGAAGGAATGGGTAGGACAAGTTTTTGCATCCTCTTTTAACTCCAAAGCAAGAGGAACTGCAATTTTGATAAGTAGACACATCCCCTTCTGCGTCAACAACACCATCTCTGATCCCTCTGGCAGGTTTGTTTTGGTGCAGGGGCATATGTTTTCAGAGTCTTGGACCCTAATTTAATATTTATGCTCCTAACTGAGATGACCATATGTTTATTCATAATGTCTTCCTTCAGGTTGCTCAAGCACCACCAGGATGGCTACTGGTTGGAGGAGATTTAAATTTTTGCTTAGATACAGTTCTTGATAGGTCTTCTGATAAACCCTCACTTCTTACCAAAGCCGGCAAGCTCACCATGTCATTCATGAAATATCTCAATTTACTAGACATCTGGAGACAGTTGCACCCACAGGATAGGGACTACTCTTTTTATTCACACCCACACAAGACACACACACGCATAGATAACTTTTTACTTTCAACACAACTGTTTCATAGAGTGTTAGATGTCGAGTATCTCCCCAGATTGCTTAGTGACCATTCTCCTCAGGTATTATCAATCTCCATTCCTACCAAGGTAAATGGAGCATAAAGATGGAGACTAAATTCTACACTCCTAAAGCAACCTGAATTTTGTGCATTCATCAAAGAGCAGATCAATATTTTTACTTTGACAAACAAACCCTCTGCTCCTGACAGCTTAATTCTTTGGGACACATTGAAGGCCTATCTGAGGGGACAGATTATTTCCTATACTAAAGGGCTGAAGAGAAAACACGGTGCGGAACTGAGTGCCCTTGAATCTGAAATCTCCGAGCTAGAGAAAACCTACCAAAGAGGCCCGACTAAAGATCTATACAGGCTTTTGGTAAATAAAAAACTTAAATATAATATTCTGAACACATATCAAGCTGTGAGGGCCATCACTAAATCAAAACAGCGTTATTACGAGCTTGGAGAGAAAGCTCATAAAGTATTGGCATGGCAACTGAAAGCAGAGGAAAGTAAGAGGACAATTAATGCCATAGAAACTCTTACTAATGAGATATCTTTCGACCCTACTGAAATTAATAATACTTTTAAGAAATACTATGAAGACCTCTACACTTCCCAATCAAGCGATGATCTATCAGAGATCGACTCCTTTCTCTCCTCTCTCAACCTCCCATCCCTGTCAGGGGAAGACAGCGAGCGCCTGAGTGAACACTTCTCAGTTCCTGAATTGTTGGAGGCCATTAAATCCTTACCTTCTAATACATCTCCTGGGGAGGATGGCTTCCCTCCAGAGTACTATAAAGAATTTAGGGAGCTGTTGGTCCCCTACCTTATGGAGGTACTTAAAAAAGCCAGAGAAGACAACTGCTTTCCAGAGTCCTTCTCTCAAGCAGTGATTACTGTAATCCACAAGAAAGGGAAAAACCCGCTAAAGTGTGCCTCCTATAGACCAATCTCTCTCCTTAACACAGATTGTAAACTGGTCACCCAGATGCTATCTAATAGACTGGAGTCATGTCTTCCCCTGTTGGTCAACCCAGATCAGACTGGCTTCATAATTAATAGATTGTCCTCCAATAATCTCAGAAGGTTCTTTGATATAATTCACCTTGCTAACAAAAACAAAATACCTAGTGTCGCAGTCTCCCTCGACGCTGAAAAGGCCTTTGATAGGGTTGAATGGCCATACCTCTTTCGCGTCTTGGAAAAGTTTGGTTTAGGTACCGTGTTTGTAAATTTGATAAAATCACTCTACAAATCTCTTAAAGCTAGGATTGCTACCAATGGGATTACTTCCTCCTCTTTCCCTCTTTTTAGGGGGAACAGACAAGGTTGCCCAATTAGCCCCCACCTCTTTGCCCTCGCCATTGGCTGAGGCTATTAGAACGTGCCCCGACATACATGGCTTTGAGGTGGGCCCCCATACCCATAAATTATCACTCTTTGCGGACGACCTTATCTTATTTCTAACAAACCCAGAACACTCCCTCTCTCACTTGCAGATCCTACTACAGTGTTATAGTTCTTTCTCTGGATATAAGGTCAATTTTGATAAAAGCGACATCTTACCGTTGTCTGTCTTTGACCATCATACCATCAAGCACAAGTTTCCTTTTAGATGGTCGCCTATGGGCTTCACATATTTGGGCATAATGGTGGATGGTAATCTGAACAACCTCTATAAACTCAATCTGGCCAGTTTGTTGCAAAAGGTGGAGGTTGACCTTTGTAAATTGACGGACTTGCCTCTCACTCTACTGGGTAGGATCAATGTAATTAAAATGAATGTCCTGCCCAGATTTCTATATCTGTTTCAATCTCTCCCTATCCCTGTTCCCGCAGCATTTTTTTCCTCTCTCGACAAGCTAACCAGACGGTTTATCTGGCACGGCAAAACCCCTAGGGTTGGCCTGGATAAACTGACCCTTGATTACAGTCAAGGGGGCTTAAACCTACCCAATTTTAGAATGTACTACTGGGCTGCACAGTCTAGGTTTCTGGCTCAGAGGTTTGACTATGGTCCCTCTCCCTCATGGTTGAACATTGAAAAGCTTGAGGTGAATGATGACACTGGGGCAGATTTGTTTTACAAATGGGACAGAAAATCTATAAAAACCATCACAGACAACCCTTTAATCATACATTCTGTCCTGGCATGGTGCAAACTGCATGAGCTGTTCGGACGAGGGGGATTCCTTTCCCCTAAAACCCCTTTATGGAACAATAGATTGATCCCTATGTTTTTCCAGAATAGTAACTTTAGACCATGGTCTGATAAGGGGATCACTCTTCTGGAACATTGTTACGAGGAGGGAGTTCTTATGTCTTTTGATCAGCTGAAACAGAAATACCACTTGCTTAACAGGGACTTCTTTAGCTACCTACAACTACGAAACTTTATTAGGGTGACTCTCAAGGGACTATGGAACCTACCTAAGATGTCACCTATTGAACAACTCTGCCACGCAGACCAACCACTGTTCAAGACCATTTCCCGTGTATACGATGCTCTTATGTCAGGACTAACACTGCCTGGGCTAGATAAACCCCGACTTAGATGGGAAAGAGATCTGGGTATTGATCTTGATGAGGATCTATGGAGTGACCTATGCAGGGATGGTGTTACATCCACATTGAACTCCAGATACAGACTGATCCAGTTTAATTTCCTCCATCAGCTCTATATCACCCCATCTAGACTACACAAGTTCAACCCTGATATCTCCTCCCTATGTTTTAGATGTGGCTCAGATGAAGGAACATTCCTCCATTCCACTTGGCAGTGTTCAAAACTACACGGTTTCTGGCAGGGGGTATGCGATACCATATCCTCAATTCACGGGGTTGCATTCCCTTTAGACCCGGAGGTCTGTCTACTGGGTAACTTCACTAACACCAATCTTAGGCAAAGCCATACTATAAAGCTAACAGAAATATTGCTAGCGATCGCCAAGAAATGTATTGCCTTGAAATGGAAATTGGATTCCTCCCTGCCAGTTGCAATGTGGCTATCGGAAGTTAATAGTTGTATCCCTTTGGAGAAAATCACTTACTGCTGGAGGAATAAGTTAAAGACATTTTACAGAATGTGTCAACCTTTTATTGACTATATGGAGAATCTCCCCCCACATCTCATTGATTGAATCTATATATAATCCTCACAATGTTTCACACGTAATGTATAATATGTAGCCTACGGCAGGTGATGCAATGTCTCGTTTTTTTTTTCGTTTTGTTTTTCTTATTGTATGTTTGTTTATATAATTATTATTTATTTTTGTTACGCTCGTCTGTTACTGTCATTTTGTCCTATCGTTGTCTAATAT